>NC_084639.1:17665047-18000047 GCF_033978795.1 Nerophis ophidion
CAAGGACTGTCCGCCCGGGTTCCGAAAGCCTAGTCCATGGTGAGACCAGCAGGGCGTCATCTTGCATGACAAGTTGGGGTGCAGAGACTTCATCGACTGATGCATAAGAAGTGGTCCACCCGGTTCCAGACTTCATGTAAAAGTCCAGTCCATTGGGAGACCAGCAGGAAATCATCTTGAATGGAGACAAGTCAGCAGCATAGAGACGTCACCGACAGATGCATAAGGAGTATTCACCCCTGAGTCCCGGGGTGAAAGTCCAGTCCATAGTAGGAGAACATTTTGCATGTAGAGACGGCACCGACTGACGCACAAGGAGTGGTCACCTGAGTCTTAAAGTGAAAGTCCAGTCCATAGGGAGACCAGCAGGGGTCCATCTTGAATGGAGACAAGTCCGGGTGCAGAGACGTCATCGACCGATGCATAAATAGTGGTCCACCCGGGTCCAGACTTCATGTGAAAGTCTAGTCCATTGAGAGACCAGCAGGAAATCATCTTGGATGTAGAGACATCATGGACTGATGCACAAGGAGTGGTCACCCAGAGTCCCGACTTCATGTTGAAAGTCTAGTCCATAGGGAGGCCAGTCGGGGATCATCCTGAATGGAGACAAGTCCGGGTGCAGAGACGTCATTGACTGATGCACAAGGAGTGGTCACCCAGAGTCCCGACTTCATGTGAAAGTCCAGTCCATTGGGAGACCAACAGGAGATCATCTTGCATGTAGAGACATCACAGACTGATGCACAAGGAGTGGTCCACCCCCGGGTCCCGACTTCATGTTGAAAGTCTAGTCCATAGGGAGGCCAGTCGGGGATCATCTTGAATGGAGACAAGTCCGGGTGCAGGGACGTCATTGACTGATGCACAAGGAGTGGTCACCCTGAGTCCCAACTTCATGTGAAAGTCTAGTCCATAGTGAGACCAGCAGGGGTCCATCTTGCATGGAGACAAGTCCGGGTGCAGAGACGTCATCGACAGATGTATAAATAGTGGTCCACCCGGGTCCAGACTTCATGTGAAAGTCCAGTCCATAGGGAGGCTAGTCGGGGATCATCTTGAATGGAGACAAGTCCGGGTGCAGAGACGTCATCGAATCATGCATAAATAGTGGTCCACCCGGGTCTACACTTCATGTGAAAGTCCAGTCCATTGGGAGACCAACAGGAGATCATCTTGCAAGTAGAGACATCACCGACTGATGCGCAAGGAGTGGTCACCCTAAGGTCCAGACTTCATGGGAAAGTCTAGTCCATTGGGAGGCTAGTCGGGGATCATCTTGAATGGAGACAAGTCCGGGTGCAGAGACGTCATCGAATGATGCATAAATAGTGGTCCACCCGGGTCTAGACTTCATGTGAAAGTCCAGTCCATTGGGAGACCAACAGGAGATCATCTTGCAAGTAGGGACATCACCGACTGATGCGCAAGGAGTGGTCACCCTAAGGTCCAGACTTCATGGGAAAGTCTAGTCCATTGGGAGACCAGCAGGGGATCTTGAATGGACACAAGTTGTCACCGACTGATGCATAAGGAGTGGCCCACCCGGGTCCAGACTTCATGTGAAAGTCTAGTCCATTGGGAGACCAACAGGGGATCATCTTGAATGGAGACAAGTCAGCAGCGTGGGGTCATCACCGACTGATGCATAAGGAGTGGTCTAGCCCCGGGTCCCGACTTCATGTGAAAGTCCAGTCCATTGGGAGACCAACAGGGGATCTTCTTAAATGGAGACAAGTGCGGGTGAAGAGACGTCATCGACTGATGCATAAATAGTGGTCCACCCGGGTCCAGACTTCTTGTGAAAGTCCAGTCCATTGGGAGACCAACAGGATATCATCTTGCAAGTAGAGACATCACGGACTGATGCATAAGGAGTGGTCACCCGGAGTCCCGACTTCATGTGAAATTCCAGTCCATAGGGAGACCAGCGGGGGATCTTGAATGGAGACAAGTTGTCACCGACTGATGCAAAAGGAGTGGCCCACCCGGGTCCAGACTTCATGTGAAAGTCCAGTCCATTGGGAGACCGGTTGGGGATCATCTTGAATGGAGACCAGCAGGGGCGCAGAGACGTCACCAACTGATGCAAAGAGGAGTGGTCCACCCCTCACGGGTTCAGACTTCCCGAGAAAAACGGACCATATAGTTATCCAAAAGCCGAGGGCGACCACAGTTTTCGTGGACGTGGTCGTGTTGATTTCCGACTTCGTGACTTCAACGCCGATATCTGGGATGTGTCACGAGCTAAGTGAACACCCCGCCTGACTGCTGATCAACCAACCTCTCGGCAAAACTGTCCCAAAGCCGGGTATAAACATGGAAAGGAAGCAGGAAATACCAAAATAAAAGCATGACCGTCACGAGTCAGTCTTCTTCTCTTCTAAAGTCTGCTTCCTCCCGGACCAGCTGCTCCTAATCAGCAGTCTCCTCCTCGCGTGTTTTTTCCTTCATGGAACACCGTAGACCGTGTCTGTTTGATGTGTTGTCATGGCGATACGGCGGCAGTACGCCGTGTTGTTGCGGGCCGGCGGGTAATTAACATGCGCTGCAATATGGCCGACCAGCTGCTGCTCCTGCTGCCGAGGTTCCTCGTCGGTCATGTGGGCTGGCAACACTTTTACCTGCTCTAAAGGGGGGGGGGGGGGGCTAGCAGGTGGTCTGGGTAGCATCAGGAATGCCAGCAAGAACATTAGCAGAAAGTTCTTTCATGGACTCGTAAATATGAAACCTGCTCAAATCTGGGAATATTTAGACTACTGCAAAATGAGTATCCATCCATCCATCCATTTTCTACCGCTTATTCTCTCTTTGGGGTCGCAGGTTCCTATCTCAGCTACAATCAGGCGGGAGGCGGGCTACACCCTGGACAAGTCGGAGTTTGCATGTTCTCCCCGTGAATGCGTGGGTTCTACTCCGGGTACTCCGTACTTCCTCCCACCTCCAAGGACATGCACCTGGGGATAAGTCCCTCCCACCTCCAAAGACGTGCACCTGGGGATAAGCCCCTCCCATCTCCAAAGACATGCACCTGGGGATAGGCCCCTCCCATTTCCAAAGACATGCACCTAGGGATAGGCCCCTCCCATTTCCAAAGACATTCACCTGGGGATAAGCCCCTCCCAACTCCAAAGACATGCACCTGGGGATAAGTCCCTCCCACCTCCAAAGACATGCACCTAGGGATAGGCCCCTCCCATTTCCAAAGACATTCACCTGGGGATAAGCCCCTCCCAACTCCAAAGACATGCACCTGGGGATAAGTCCCTCCCACCTCCAAAGACATGCACCTTAGGGATAAGCCCCTCCCACCTTAAAACACATGCACCTAGGGATAAGTCCCTCTCACCTCCAAAGACATGCACCTAGGGATAAGTCCCTCCCACTTCCAAAGACATGCACCTAGGGATAAGTCCCTCCCACCTCCAAAGACATGCACCTGGGGATAGGCCCCTCCCATCTCCAAAGACATGCACCTGGGGATAGGCCCCTCCCACCTCCACAGACATGCACCTGGGGATAAGCCCCTCCCACCTCCAAAGACATGCACCTAGGGATAAGCCCCTCCCACCTCTAAAGACATGCACCTGGGGATAAGTCCCTCCCGCCTCCAAAGACATGCACCTGGGGATAAGCCCCTCCCACTTCCAAAGACATGCACCTGAGGATAGGTTGATTGGCAACACTAAATTGAATGTGGTCTGTCTATCTGTGTTGGCCCTGTGATGAGGTGGCGACTTGTCCAGGGTGTACGCCGCCTCCCGCCAGAATGCATTGGAGATAGGCTCCAGCGATCCCAAAAAAGGGACAAGAGGTAGAATATGGATGGACGGATATTAATCCTGTTGTGATTTAGGCTCAGTGTTGACCAAGAGGACTAGAATAGAATAGAATAGAAAGTACTTTATGGATCCTGTCGGTTCCGTGTTACATTTAGGGAGTCCGAGCCATCCAATGAACGTGCTCGTTCTCTCCGCAAGGTCCGAGTGTAGTGGGTGGGAGGAGTTGTCCATAATGGCGAGGATTTTTGCTAGACTTCTTCTCTCGGAACCACCGCCAGAGAGTCTAGCTCCACTCCCACCACGTCACTGGCCTTCTTTACCAGCTTGTCCAGTCTGTTTGCGTCCCTGCAGTGCCAGACGTGTCCCCTGCTTAAGCCAGTGCATGTCCAGGCCCGTCTGAAGTTTGCCAGAGAGCACATGGGAGAATGTCATGTGGTCAGATGAAATCAAAACAGAACTTTTTGGTATAAACTCAACTGGTGGAGGAAGAAGAATACTGAGTTGCATCCCAAGAACACCATACCTACTGCGAAGCATGGGGGTGGAAACATCATGCATTGGGGCTGTTTTTCTGCTAAGGGGACAGGACGATTGATCCGTGTTAAGGAAAGAATGAATGGGGCCATGTATCGTGAGATTTGGAGCCAAAACCTCCTTCCATCAGTGAGAGCTTTGAATGGTTGACCAAATACTTATTTTCCGCAAATAAATTCTTTAAAATTCCTACACTGTGAATTCCTGGATTATTTTTCCACATTCTGTCTCTCACAGTTGAAGTGTACCTATGATGAAAATTACAGACCTCTGTCATCATTTTAAGTGGGAGAACTTTCACAGTCTGTGGCTGACTAAATACTTTTTGGCCCCACTGTATATGTTAATAAAATATTCATATAATTACCGAACAGCACTTTTAAAATGTTTTATTTGACTGTAGCTTTTAGTTGTAGATGGGAAAATGGTATTACTGTTATTTCGGCATGTTTTTTTTCCACTGATTTTTTTTTTACAATGCAAACATTTAACTAGCCTCTTCATGCTACGTCACTGGTAAAAATATAATAACATATTTCCCTAAAATACTCTCAACAGCATCTTAGTGGCGATAGTGTAAGGCAGACACACTGGGAATTGTGTTAGAATAGTATTCATAAATATTGAAATTATGGTATTTTGCACCGAATAAATATGATTCAATAATTTATTCCCCGAAAAACATGTTTTAGAACAAAAGAGTAATTAAATCAAACTCAAGTTGAATTCAAAATAATAATAAAAAACGTGAAAACATTTTCTGATGGGTAATTTAGGGGCCTTAAAATTAAATTCAGCTTGAGACCCTAATTTAGCTAATTTAAAATATTTAAAAAAAAATGATGTTTCAAATATTGTTGTACTTGATTGTCGCACGCTGTGTGAAGACAGTCGCCATTAAAAGAGTCAAATTAATCAAAGACTCCATCATGCTGTTGTCGTGCACAGTGGGAGGTCTCACTCCACTCATAATACCCAAACAATATTAAAAAGAGATGTTTAAAAATGTTTTTTTTAGCATCAAAGAGCTTCAAGTGCATCATCAAGTCTGACAAACTAGCAACATGCGAGGCGTACAAAGTGCTAACATTCATTAGCCGCAGACTGGATGGTCTTTTTAACGAGCTTCTCGTCGCCTTTGATTGAGTGAAGTTTCACGTGCAGTGGAAGAAGAAGAATTAAAGCTGCAAGCAGCGTTGGTCGGGTCCGCCTTTGGCTGCTGCGGCCGTGACCCGAGTCCCGATCTTAGTCAGACCTACATAGAAGTTTTTGTTTCATCACTCTACGACATTCCCAACAGAATTTACAAGCAGTTTTGTCAGTTTTTTTTTCTTAGGGGGCGCTAGAACCTAATTTTCATTGTTGGGGTTTGTTTTTTTATTGGATGGCAATTTTCACCAGTCCTGATGTGTGTGTAAAATTTGGTGAGTTTTGAAGCATGTTAAGGGGGTCAAATTACAGATTGGCGTTTCTGGATGTTGTTGATAAATGGCTTTCGCTTGGCATAGTATAGCTTTAACTTGCACTTTGAAGCATTTTTAGGGGGTGAAATTTCAGTTCAAAGAGGCAAAAATTGAATTTCTTGCGCGAATTTTGTTTTGAAGGGGTTTTTGCCAACTTCCTGTTGATTTTTGCTATAGAAGGTTCAATTGGAAATGTAGGTCTAAGTCAGACCTACATAGAGGTTTTTGTTTCATGTCTCTACGACATTCCTAACGGAAGTTACAAGCAGTCTGTTTTTTGTCTCTTCCTACGGGGCGCTAGCGCGCAATTTTAATTTTTGGGGTTTGGTTGCTTAATATGTGGTCTGCCGCTCCATACCGATGTCTATGTCAAATTTGGGGAGTTTTGAAGCATGTTAAGGGGGTCAAATTAGGGCGCGAAGGTGCGAGCGCGCCTTTGGCTGCTGCCCCCGAGACCCACGGTAGAAAACGCCTTGGTGCCACTATTTAATGCATTGTGAAAGTAATGCAGTTGTTGTATTGAAGTGAAAATATCAAACTTCCTGTTGATTTTTGCTAAAGTATGTTAATTATTAAAATGTAGGTCTAAGTGAGACCTACATAGTGTTTTTTGTTTCATGTCTCTCTGACATTCCTACCGGAAGTTACAAGCAGTTTTGTCTGTGTTTTCTTCCTAGGAGCAGCATGTCTGTGTTGTATTCCTAGGGGGCGCTAGAGCACGATTTTGAGTTTTGGGGTTTGGTTTTTTTATCAGCTCACAATTGTTGCCAGACCTGATGTGTGTGTCAAGTTTGGTGAGTTTTGAAGCATTTTAAGGGGGTCAAATCACAGCTCAAAGAGGCAAAAATGTCATTTTTTAGGAAAATTTGCGCGGGTGTTCTTTGAAGGCACGTAAAATCAAAACCGGAGCAGTAATCAAAACTCTGATCTACACTTTTAATCAGAAGGGTCCAAACTCTCTCCTGTGTGAGTTTGAAGCCGAAACCACAAACGCACTCGGAGGAGTTTTCGTTTGAAAAAAGGTGACGGGTTTTCACAAAACTTTTATTTTGAAGGGGTAATTGCCAACTTCCTGTTGATTTTTTCTGCAGGCTGTCAATTATTAAAATGTAGGTCTAAGTGAGACCTACATAGATGTTTTTGTTTCATGTCTTTGCGGCATTCCTACTGGAAGTTACAAGCAATTTTGTTTGTGTTTTCTTCCTAGGAGCAGTTTTTTCTGTGTTTTATCAAAAAATTGCGCTAGAGCGCATTTTTTGATTTTGGGGTTTGTTTTTTTCATTAGATTGCAATTTTTGCCAGTCCAGATGTGTGTGCCAAGTTTGGTGAGTTTTGAAGTATTTTAAGGGGGTCAAATAACAGCTCAAAGAGGCAAAAATGACATTTTTTTAGGAGACTTTGCACAGGGGTTCTTTGAAGGCGCATAAAATCAAAACCTGAGAACTTATCAAAACTCTGTTATACACTTTTAATCAGAAGGGTTCAAACTCTCTCCTGTGCGAGTTTGAAGCCAAAAAGACAAACACACTCAGAGGAGATAATGTTTGAAGAAAGGTGACCGGTTTTTAGAAAACTTTTGTTTTGAAGGGGGGATTGCAAACTTCCTGTTGATTTTTGTTGGGGGTTGTCAATCTATGAAATGTAGGTCTAAGCGAGACCTACATAGAGTTTTTTGTTTCATGTCTCTCCGACATTCTTACCGGAAGTTACAAGCAATTTTGTCTGTGTTTTCTTCCTAGGAGCAGTTTTTTCAGTGTTTTATTCAAAAATAGCGCTAGAGCGCAATTTTGAGTTTTGGGGTTTGGTTTTTGCATTAGATCGCAATATTCGCCAGTCCTTATGTGTGCGCCAAGTTTGGTGACTTTTGAAGCATTTTAAAGGGGTCAAATTATAGCACAAAGAGGCAAAAATTGCATTTTTTGCGAAAATTTTATTTTGAAGGGGTTTTTGCCAACTTTCTGTAGATTTTTGCTGAAAGAAGTGAGTGTATGAAAATTGGGTCTAAGTCAGACCTACATAGGAGTTTTTGTTTCATGTCGCTATGGCATTCCTAACAGAAGTTACATGCAGTTTTGTCTGTAATTTTTTCCTAGGGGGCGCTAGAGTGCAATTTTCATTTTGGAGGATTGGTTGCTTAATATGTTGGGAAGGTTTGCAATACCGACGTGTGTGTCAAATTTGGTGAGTTTTGAAGCATGTTAAGGGGGTCAAATTACAGCGCGTAGGTGCGGAATAATAATAAAACACAGCAGTTTCAATAGGGTCCTTGGCCCACTCCAACACGCTCTTATTTTGGCGACTTCCTGTCCAGGGTTCAGCCAGCTTGGCAGGTGGTTCTAATTGGCAATCATCAGCATTCTGAAGCGCTGCATGCAGATCATTAAATGTAATATTGTGACTGTAAATTGTATTTCCTGTTTTATTCAACAAGTTCCCGCCCTTCAACTTTTGCTGCTTTGCTCAAATTCTCTCAGCGAACATTTATTCTGTTTTATTGGACACATGTTGGACTCTTCATTGGGTGTCGTGCACGCTTTCTCTTTAGTATTATATACTTTTTTCCATATCATTATTGTTATCATAACAAAAGATTTAAATAAATGTTATTGTAATGATAATTTTTATTGTTACAATCATAAAATTATTATTAAAATATACAATAATTTGTTTTCTTTATTATTATTATCATCTAATCATCAAATTAAATTATTATTGTTGTTACAATCATCAAATTATTATTAAAATATATAATAATTTGTATTCATGCTAGTATTATTATTATTCATATACATTATTATCAATTAAAATGATTACATATTGTTACAATCATCAAATTATTATTAAAATACATAATTATCTTATTCTTAATTATTATTATTCATATATATATTATTATCAAATCAAATTAATATTTTTTATTGCAATCATCACATTATTATGAAAAATGTCCGTTATTATCATCATTATTATTATTATTATTATTAATATAACTATAATATTATTCACTAATATTTTTCAACATTGATAATATGATTATTATTAAAACGTAATTAGTTTTTTAACATCGCTACTGCTATCATTATTATTTGTATTTTATTTAAATTGATGTTATTATTATTATTATTATCAATATATTATTATTAGAATAATATATTTTAAAATCAATAATATATTTATTAATATGTAATTAGTTCATCATTACTGTTGCCATCATTATTATTCTTAGTATTATTATTATTAATAATATTTGATTTAAAGTTATTATTATTATTAATAAAAACAACAGTATATTATTATAATATTTTTTAACATCAATACAATTATTATTTAAATTTAATTAGTTTTTTAATCATCACTATTGCAATCATTATTATTCTTAGTATTCTTATTATTTCATTCAAAGTTATTATTATTATTATTATTATTGTTATTATTTTTATTCATAATGTATTATTACTACAATAATAATTTTTAACATCAATAATATGATTATTAAAATGTAATTAGTATGTCGTTACTGTTGCTATCTTTATTATTCTTAGTATTATTTTTATTATTAATAATATTATATTTAAAGTTGTTATTATAATTATTAATAACAATAACAGTATGTTATTATATTTTTAACATCAATATACAATTATTATTCAAATGTAATTCATTTTTGAATCATCATTATTGCTATCATTATTATTCTTAAACTTGTTATTATTTTATTTCAAGTTAAGTTATTATTATTATTAATAATAATATAATATTGGATTATCTTTTAACACTAATAACATGATTATTAAAACGTAATTAGCTTATCATTACTGTTGCTATCTTTATACTCTTAGTATTATTCTCATTATTAATATTTTATTTAACGTTATTATTAATAATAATATATTACTAGAATATTTTTTTCATCAATAATACAATTATTATTAAAATGGTATTCATTTTTATCATCACTATTGCCATCATTATTATTCTTAGTATTCTTATTATTTTATTTAAAGTTATGTTATTATTATTATAATAATTTTTTAACATCAATAATATAATTATTAAAATGTAATTAGTTTATCATTACTGTTGTTATCATTATTATTATTCTTAGTAGTATTATTATTAATAATCTATTTTTTAAGTTGTTATTATTAATATATTGCTATAATATTTTTTTTTACATTTATAATACTATTATTATTAAAATGTTATTTTTTATTTTTATCATCACTATTGCTATTAGTATTATTAATATTTTGTGTAAAGTTATGCTATTATTATTTTTATCAGTAAAAATATATTATTATTATTTTTTAACATCAATAATATAATTAATAAAATGTAATTAGTTTATCATTACTGTTTTTCTCATTATTGTTCTTTGTATTATTATTATTGATAATATTTCATTTAAATTTGTTATTATTATTATTATTATTATTAATAGATTACTATAATATATTTTTTAAGATTTGTAATACTATTATTAATAAAATGTAATTCGTTTTTTTACCATCACTATTGCTATCATTATTATTCTTAGTATTCTTATTATTTTATTTAAAGTTATGTTATTATTACTAATGCTATATATAATTATTAGATTTTTTTTTTTTAACATCAGTAATATCATTATTAAAATGCAATTAGTTCATCATTATTATTCTTACTATTACTATTATTTAAAGTTGTGTTTTTGTTATGGTGAATATTTTATTCTCAATGAGCTTATTACTTTGTATATTTTCCTATTTCCTAACAAATGATTTTTGTCCAACAACCAAAATCCTTTCCTCCATTTGCCAGTTGGACATCTGCCTGCAGTTTCTCCTCCATCCTGTTGGGGTCACTGTGGCTCCTCGCCTGCTGTCTCGGCAAGGAGGCGGGGTTGCGGCCCCTGAAGTGACACGCCTGCCAGGCATGGTTTGCTTGCTAAAAGTATAATTTCTGTGCATAATGGAAGTTGGAGAATATTAGCAGGCCAAATATCAGATTTCATGCAAAGAAAATACTTGGTGATGTGCGGAGGAGAGCGGCGAACATGCCCAACACGTCCAACACGGCCAACACGTCCAACACGGCCAACACGTCCAACACGGCCAACACGTCCAACACGTCCAACACGTCCAACACGCCCAACACGCCCAACACGTCCAACACGCCCAACACGCCCAACACGCCCAACACGCCCAACACGCCCAACACGTCCAACACGTCCAACACGTCCAACACGCCCAACACGCCCAACACGTCCAACACGTCCAACACGGCCAACACGTCCAACACGTCCAACACGTCCAACACGGCCAACACGTCCAACACGTCCAACACGCCCAACACGTCCAACACGTCCAAAACGTCCAACACGTCCAACACGCCCAACACGTCCAACACGTCCAACACGTCCAACACGGCCAACACGTCCAACACGGCCAACACGTCCAACACGTCCAACACGTCCAACACGCCCAACACGCTCAACACGTCCAACACGGCCAACACGTCCAACACGTCCAACACGTCCAACACGTCCAACACGCCCAACACGCTCAACACGTCCAACACGTCCAACACGCCCAACACGCCCAACACGTCCAACACGTCCAACACGTCCAACACGTCCAACACGCCCAACACGTCCAACACGTCCAACACGTCCAACACGTCCAACACGCCCAACACGTCCAACACGTCCAACACGTCCAACACGTCCAACACGCCCAACACGTCCAACACGTCCAACACGTCCAACACGTCCAACACGTCCAACACGCCCAACACGCCCAACACGCTCAACACGTCCAACACGTCCAACACGTCCAACACGTCCAACACGCTCAACACGTCCAACACGTCCAACACGTCCAACACGTCCAACACGTCCAACACGTCCAACACGCCCAACACGCCCAACACGTCCAACACGTCCAACACGCCCAACACGCCCAACACGTCCAACACGCCCAACACGTCCAACACGTCCAACACGTCCAACACGTCCAACACGCCCAACACGCCCAACACGTCCAACACGTCCAACACGTCCAACACGTCCAACACGCCCAACACGTCCAACACGTCCAACACGTCCAACACGCCCAACACGCCCAACACGTCCAACACGTCCAACACGTCCAACACGCCCAACACGCCCAACACGCTCAACACGTCCAACACGTCCAACACGTCCAACACGTCCAACACGCCCAACACGCCCAACACGCCCAACACGCCCAACACGCCCAACACGCCCAACACGTCCAACACGTCCAACACGTCCAACACGCCCAACACGCCCAACACGTCCAACACGTCCAACACGCCCAACACGTCCAACACGCCCAACACGTCCAACACGTCCAACACGTCCAACAAGCCCAACACGCCCAACACGCCCAACACGTCCAACACGTCCAACACGCCCAACACGCCCAACACGCCCAACACGTCCAACACGTCCAACACGCCCAACACGCCCAACACGCCCAACACGCCCAACACGCCCAACACGCCCAACACGCCCAACACGCTCAACACGCTCAACACGTCCAACACGTCCAACACGTCCAACACGTCCAACACGTCCAACACGTCCAACACGCCCAACACGTTCAACACGCCCAACACGCCCAACACGCCCGACACGCCCGACACGCCCGACACGCCCGACACGCCCGACACGCCCGACACGCCCGACACGTCCGACACGTCCGACACGTCCGACACGTCCGACACGTCCGACACGCCCGACACGCCCGACACGCCCGACACGCCCGACACGCCCGACACGCCCGACACGCCCGACACGCCCGACACGCCCGACACGCCCGACACGCCCGACACGCCCGACACGGCCGACACGTCCGACACGTCCGACACGTCCGACACGTCCGACACGCCCGACACGCCCGACACGCCCGACACGCCCGACACGCCCGACACGCCCGACACGCCCGACACGCCCGACACGCCCGACACGCCCGACACGCCCGACACGTCCGACACGTCCGACAAGTCCGACACGCCCGACACGTCCGACACGTCCGACACGCCCGACACGCCCAACACGCCCAACACGTCCAACACGTCCAACACGCCCGTTTAATCAATGTCAGGTTGTGACGTTAATTCTACAATTGAATTTTGGTCATTTTCCCGACCAATATTCCACAATATAATACAACGTCGAAACAACATACTTTTTAACATTTAATCAATGTCGGCTTCTGACGTTGATTTAACAATTGAATTTTGGTCATTTTCCCAACCAATATTCCACAATATAATACAACGTTGAAACAACATACTTTTTAACGTTTAATCAATGTTGGCTTCTGACGTTGATTTAACAATTGAATTTTGGTCATTTTCCCAACCAATATTCCAGAATATAATCCAACGTTGAAACAACATACTTTTGACAACGTTTAATCAATGTTGGGTTGTGACGTTAATTTAACAATTGAATTTTGGTCATTTTCCCAACCTATATTCCACAATATAATACAACGTTGAAACAACATGCTTTTGACGACGTTTAATCAATGTTAGGTTGTGACGTTGATTTAACAATTGAATTTTGGTCCTTTTCCCGACCAATATTCCACAGCATAATACAACGTTGAAACAACATACTTTTTAACGTTTAATCAATGTCGGGTTCTGATGTTGATTTAACAATTGAATTTTGGTCATTTTCCCGACCAATATTCCACAATATAATACAACGTTGAAACAACATACTTTTTAACGTTTAATCAATGTTGGCTTCTGACGTTGATTTAACAATTGAATTTTGGTCATTTTCCCAACCAATATTCCAGAATATAATACAACGTTGAAACAACATGCTTTTGACGACGTTTAATCAATGTTGGGTTGTGACGTTAATTTAACAATTGAATTTTGGTCATTTTCCCGACCAATATTCCACAATATAATACAACATTGAAACAACATGCTTTTCAACGTTTAATCAATGTCAGGTTGTGACGTCAATTTGATCATTAAAATTTGGTCATTTCCAAACCGATAACGTGGATCCAATGTTAGACATCAACGTTGTCTCAATTTAAAAATACAACCTTTTGTTTCAAAATCCGTTTTAAAGGACATGCACGTATAATCGACGTTGTATCAACGTCTGGTGCCTGCTAGTCATTAGCTGATACTAGCTTAGCTCCAAACCAAAATGAAACATTTTGGACCATTGCTCTGACCCAGCTGGTATGGACTAGGTTTTTAGTTTTTCTTTTGCGCATTATTAGAGTGCAACGTCATAGTATCTTCATTTTTAAATGAAGACCTGAACAAAACAGCTACTCTGTGTTTGGATCACGTCGGGGTCACTAAAATGCTCCTACTTAATTACCGCTTCCTAATTAGCCGTCACCAGCTTAGTTTCAACCAAACAAATAAGGCTGCTAATGATAAAGAATGCTATATTTACTTGGTGTTAATTAGCTTCGGCTAAACTAATACAACTTCTTACCTTCTGTACATTTTTTTCCAGAATTTTTTAATTTAAATGAAAATATTGATATAAGTATCGACCAGGAAGAGGAAGTCGGCGAGTCTAAAAAAAATCAGTGTGCTCGACTATGAATTAAAAAAATATTTGTCGGACTCAAAGACACATGCACACTTATACCTTAAAATACAAACCAATAACGTTTTTACTCACTGTAGATTTTTTGCTCGGGACTTTTGTCGAGTGCCGAAGTTTGTACGAACTTTTGTGGTGCGAGTACTTGTCTAAACCCCAAATTACGCTGTTCTGGATAAACGAGGACACGTGTTCTCGATCACAAGTATTGGCATGTAGCGGCGAACGCGGCCAAACTCTGAAAACCGGTCGCTACTCACGGTGCTCCGAGTGAGTGTACACTAACATGCTAATGCTAATTAGCTGTTACGAGCAGGGGTCCGACCAAATAAAAAGCGCAACTTTTGCCCGTGCTGATTCGAATTCAAATGATTCATTGACTCAACTGAGCGAGCTAAACGAGCCAATTTAATAGTGCCGTTTAGCTAATGCTAATTAGCAGCCGCCAGCTTTGCTCTTCAACGACTTCCTGCTTGGATAATGCTACTTCAGTGTTGCTAATTAAGTGTTGGATTCCGTCTCAGCCTTTGCTAATTACATTCTTGGTCAAAAGTTTATGTACACTTTAAGAACATGATGTCATGGCTGTCTTGAGTTTCCAATCATTTCTACAACTCTTATTTTTTTGTGATGTAGTGATTGGAGCACATACAAAGATGGAAAGGGGGGGGGGGAATATATTTTTGTTTTATTAGGGTTTATGTAGGAGGACAACATGACACAAACCTAATCTAATAATTAGCAATCCTAGTGTTTATATCTAACATGATTCTCTGAAGAGAGTATTTGGCCTGCACCGTTTTGTCCTACTAATTTTGGCGGTCCCTGAACTCACCGTAGTTTAAAATGTATAACTTTACTCAAAGATGTCAGAGAAAGTCATGTTTTATGCCACCCATTATGTCTCATTTTGTCTACCAAACCTTTTATACTGTGTGTGAGTACTCAAAAGTTAGCTTTGTTGGTGTTATTGATTTGTGTGGAATGCTTATCAAGCATATTTGGTCATTGCATGTCTGCAAGATAATCGATGCTAACATGCTATTTAGGCTAGCTGTACGTACATATTACACCAATATTTGTAGCTATATTTGAGATAGTTTTACTTTCATCTTCTTTGTATAGGATTTAGTTTTGCATGTATCATGACACGTTATCTGTATTGGCTGCATTTCAGATAGTTTAATAATAATAATAATAAAATATTTTATTTGTAAAAAAAACACTTTACGTTGAGCAAACAACCTCACAGTGTAAAAAATAGTAACAATAAAAATAAATAAAATATAAAACTAGAAACAGCCCAAACGCTACAACCAGCATGCATGTCTATAGAAAGGCTTTTTTTTTTTTTTTTTTAAAGATGGGTTTTTAAGCCTTTTTTAAAAGCATCCACAGTCTGAGGTGCCCTCAGGTGGTCAGGGAGAGCGTTCCACAGAAAGCCCGGTCTCCCATTGTTCGAAGCTTTGTCCGTGGAGGTTTGGAGGAGGTTAGCCTGGAGGTGTCGTGTGGAGGATTTGGGGGGGGGGGGGGGGGGGGGGGGGCAGTTCCTTGAGGTAGAGGGGGGCATTTCCATGGAGGCACTGGTGAGTTAGTAGGGAGATTTGGAATTCAATCCTGAATGGAACAGGAAGCCAGTGAAGGGGGTTTGTGTGCCACGTTGTTCCAGACCACAGCAAACCTGAATGGAACAGGAAGCCAATGAAGGGAGTTAGTGTGCCATATTGTTCCAGACCACAGCAAACCTTACCTAGCTTGCCAAAGATTGTAATAAATATATTAAAAGAAAACTGCAGATTCCTTTAACTTGGACACACAAACCTTTACTTTTGGCCGTTCTGTGCCAGTCATTTCCAGGAGTTATCTCACCTTCTACTAGTCTCTGATGTACTAATGGTCTTTAATGTTGTAAAAACCCCGTTTCCATATGAGTTGGGAAATTGTGTTGGATCCTTTTCAAGCCATATTCAGTTGAATATGCTACAAAGACAACATATTTCATGCTCAAACTCATAAACTTAATTTTTTTTGGCAACTAATAATTAACTTAGAATTTCATGGCTGCAACACGTGCCAAAGTAGTTGGGAAAGGGCATGTTCACCACTGTGTTATATCACCTTTTCTTTTAGCAACACTCAATAAAGGTTTGGGAACTGAGGAAACTAATTGTTGAAGCTTTGAAAGTGGAATTCTTTCCCGTTCTTGTTTTATGTAGAGCTTCAGTCCTTCAACAGTCCGGGGTCTCTGCTGTCGTATTTTACGCTTCATAATGTGCCACATATTTTCCATGGGAGACAGGTCTGGACTGCAGGCGGGCCAGGAAGGTACCCACACTGTTGTAACACTTGTCTTGCTGAAATAAGCAGGGGCGTCCATGATAACGTTGCTTGGATGACAACATATGTTGCTCCAAAACCTGTATGGACCTTTCAGCATTAATGGTGCCTTCACAGATGTGTAAGTTACCCATGCCTTGGGCACTAATACACCCCCATACCATCACATATGCTGGCTTTTACACTTTGCGCCTATAACAATCCGGATGGTTATTTTCCTCTTTGCTCTGGAAGACACCACGTCTACAGTTTCCAAATATAATTGGAAATGTGAACTCGTCAGACCACAGAACACTTTTCAACTTTGCATCAGTCCATTTTAGATGAGCTCAGGCCCAGCCAAGCTGGCAGAGTTTCTGGGTGCTGTTGATAAATGACTTTGGCTTTGCATAGTAGAGTTTTAACTTGCACTTACAGATGTAGCGACCAACTGTAGTTACGGACAGTGGTTTTATGAAGTGTTCCTGAGCCCATGTGGTGATATCCTTTACACACTGATGTCGGTTTTTGATGCAGTACCGCCTGAGGGATCACAAGTCCGTAATATCATGGCTTACGTGCAGTGATTTCTCCAGATTCTCCGAACCTTTTGATGATTTTACGGACCGTAGATGGTAAAATCCCTAAATTCCTTGCAATAGCTCGTTGAGAAATGTTCTAAAACTGTTCCACAATTTGCTTACAAAGTGGTGACCCTCACCCCATCCTTGTTTGTGAATGACTTAGCATTTCGTGGAAGCTGCTTTTATACCCAATCATGGCACCCACCTGTTCCCAATTAGCCTGCACACCCGTGGGATGTTCCATATAAGCGTTTGATGAGCATTCCTCAACTTTATCAGTATTTATTGCCAGCTTTCCCCAACTTTTTTTGTCACGTGTTGCTGGCATCAAATTCTAAAGTTAAGGATTTAGTTTCAGTTTGAACATGAAATATGTTGTCTTTGTAGCATATTCAACTGAACATGGCTTGAAAATTATTTGCAAATCATTGTATTCTGTTTATATTTACATCAAACACAATTTCCCAACTCATATGGAAACGGGGTTTGTAAAAATGTGTAGAATAATTATACAAAATTTCAACATTTCTGTCAACAAAGATTTGCTTGAGCCTGCGACTAATAGTTATTTTGATAGTAGGCTATTATAGTCGATATAGACGCTTACGTCATGTGTTGCCTTCACAATAAAACTTACAGTATATACACTTTTTCATTTTTTGCGGCTCCAGACACATTTGTTTTCTGTATTTTTAGTCCCTTGTGGCTCTTTCAGCATTCTGGGTTTCCGACCCCTGGTCTAGGTCATGTTGTCACTTTGGCAGCCGGCCCCGTCCTGGTTTGTGTGGTCAACGATTGCCAATAAACCATCTCTCAGTTTTTTTTTCTCTAAACACGCAATGAAAATCTATCGGCGGTTCGAAGCAGGTCGAGGTCACCGCGAAGTTCCGCTGGTTTTCGTTTCAACATTTTCCACCCGTTCTTTGAGCTCCGGGTCCAAAACGAACTAGAGGGAGACGATCTTTAGTAATTAGGGGTGAAAAAACGAGAGGAAAAAAAGCGGCGAGTAAGCAGGCGAGACATTTCGAAAGCGGCACGAAGCAGCTTGTGATTAGACCGACACAAACGAGCACTGAGAGCCTTTCATCCCGCAACAATGTCATTAGCATCAGTGCTAATGATGCTAACAAGCCGGCGCTCATTACAGCTTGTGTCAGCAAAAACACAACACGATATCTACACAAACACAATCACACACATTGTGTACTCATACGCTGAGTCTTTTAAGTTCAAAGGTAAAATCTCCGGTTGCCAACGGGTGGCGCTGTGACCAATCAGGTCTTTCTCAACGGCACTCATCGAGGGCGGACACTCCCCTTTCCTCCCCTGATTGCTTCTAGGTCTTGTCTTAACTTTCTTGTTGCCATTTTGTTACACTGGAAGTAATTGATTTGCCTCAACGAGATTGACAAGATCTTGGGTCCAGGGGAACCTGCTTGTCATGACGGGGCAGTTGTTGCTGGACTTCAAAGTAGCCCAAAGCTGCCACAAAAGATTGGAGGATGTGGGAATAACTGTGGAAACTCTTGTGATTTGGATAACATCGGACTGTCTGCCCTGCAGGATGAATTTGAGGACCAGTCATAGACAATTTTGAGCGAAAAGCGAATTTCATTTCCACTCGCATACAAAAGAGTCTAACTTGGATTGTTTCCATGGCGTGGAGACTCTCCCGAAGGACAGTGCGGCGAAGACACAACGAACTCCCTTCTTGTCTGTCATGGACACACACCTGTTGTTGTTGACTTTGAACTATCGACTGCACGACATCAAAGACGCGGAATAGAAACACCAGCAACTGGTAGTTGCTGGCAGTCTTCAAAGTAGCCCAAAGCTGCCACAAATGATTTGAGGATGCGGGAATAACTGTGGACACTCTTGTGATTTGGATAACATCGGACTGTCTGCCCAGCAGGATGAATTTGAGGACCAGTCATAGACAATTTAGAGCGAAAAGCGAATTTCATTTTCACTCGCATACAAAACAGTCTAACTCGGATTGTTTCCATGGCGTGGAGACTCTCCCGAAGGACAGTGCGGCGAAGACACAACTAACTCCCTTCTTGTCTGTCATGGACACACACCTGTTGTTGTTGACTTTGGACTAGCGACTGCACGACATCAAAGACGCGGAATAGAAACACCAGCAACTGGTAGTTGCTGGCAGTCTTCAAAGTAGCCCAAAGCTGCCACAAATGATTGGAGGATGCGGGAATAACTGTGGACACTCTTGTGATTTGGATAACATCGGACTGTCTGCCCAGCAGGATGAATTTGAGGACCAGTCATAGACAATTTTGAGCGAAAAGCGAATTTCATTTTCACTCGCATACAAAACAGTCTAACTCGGATTGTTTCCATGGCGTGGAGACTCTCCCGAAGGACAGTGCGGCGAAGACACAACTAACTCCCTTCTTGTCTGTCATGGACACACACCTGTTGTTGTTGACTTTGGACTAGCGACTGCACGACATCAAAGACGCGGAATAGAAACACCAGCAACTAGTAGTTTCTGGCAGTCTTCAAAGTAGCCCAAAGCTGCCACAAATGATTGGAGGATGCGGGAATAACTGTGGACACTCTTGTGATTTGGATAACATCGGATTGTCTGCCCTGCAGAATGAATTTGAGGACCAGTCATAGACAATTTTGAGCGAAAAGCGATTTTCATTTTCACTCGCATACAAAACAGTCTAACTCGGATTGTTTCCATGGCTTCGAGACTCTCCCGAAGGACAGTGCGGCGAAGACACAACTAACTCCTTTCTTGTCTGTCATGGACACACACCTGTTGTTGTTGACTTTGGACTAGCGACTGCATGACATCAATGACGCGGAATAGAAACACCAGCAACTGGTAGTTGCTGGCAGTCTTCAAAGTAGCCCAAAGCTGCCACAAATGATTTGAGGATGCGGGAATAACTGTGGACACTCTTGTGATTTGGATAACATCGGACTGTCTGCCCTGCAGGATGAATTTGAGGACCAGTCATAGACAATTTTGAGCGAAAAGCGAATTTCATTTTCACTCGCATACAAAACAGTCTAACTCGGATTGTTTCCATGCCTTGGAGACTCTCCCGAAGGACAGTGCAGCGAAGACACAACTAACTCCCTTCTTGTCTGTCATGGACACACCTGTTGTTGTTGACTTTGGACTAGCGACTGCGAGACATCAAAGACGCGGAATAGAAATACCAGCAACTAGTAGTTGCTGGCAGTCTTCAAAGTAGCCCAAAGCTGCCACAAATGATTTGAGGATGCGGGAATAACTGTGGACACTCTTGTGATTTGGATCACATCAGACTGTCTGCCCAGCAGGATGAATTTGAGGACCAGTCATAGACAATTTGGAGCGAAAAGCCAATTTCATTTTCACTCGCATAAAAAACATTCTAACTTGGATTGTTTCCATGGCTTGGAGACTCTCCTGAAGGACAGTGCAGCGAAGACACAACTAACTCCCTTCTTGTCTGTCATGGACACACACCTGACTTTGGACTAGTGACTGCACGACACCAAGGCCACCCATCCAATGCCCTTGACGCAAATCCTTTAGGGGGGATGGAAGGCTTTTTTGCACTGCTCTCCAATTCCAAACATTGGAACTACTTAACTGGCCTCAACGAAATTGACAAGATCTTGGGTTCAGGGGAGTGGTTGTTGTTGGACAGACAACGGACTCTTGGGAGAAGAAGGAGTGCCGCGTGCCTAACATAATAGAGTCCAGTCCATAGTGGATCTAACATAATAGTGAGAGTCCAGTCCATAGTGGATCTAACATAATAGTGAGAATCCAGTCCACAGTGGATCTAACATAATAATGTGAGAGTCCAGTCCATAGTGGATCTAACATAATAGTGTGAGAGTCCAGTCCATAGTGGATCTAACATAATAGTGTGAGAGTCCAGTCCATAGTGGATCTAACATAATAGTGTGAGAGTCCAGTCCATAGTGGATCTAACATAATAGTGTGAGAGTCCAGTCCATAGTGGATCTAACATAATAGTGTTAGAGTCCAGTCCATAGTGGATCTAACATAATAGTGTTAGAGTCCAGTCCATAGTGGATCTAACATAATAGTGAGAGTCCAGTCCATAGTGGATCTAACATAATAGTGAGAATCCAGTCCACAGTGGATCTAACATAATAATGTGAGAGTCCAGTCCATAGTGGATCTAACATAATAGTGTGAGAGTCCAGTCCATAGTGGATCTAACATAATAGTGTGAGAGTCCAGTCCATAGTGGATCTAACATAATAGTGTGAGAGTCCAGTCCATAGTGGATCTAACATAATGGTGTGAGAGTCCAGTCCATAGTGGATCTAACATAATAGTGTTAGAGTCCAGTCCATAGTGGATCTAACATAATAGTGTTAGAGTCCAGTCCATAGTGGATCTAACATAATAGTGAGAGTCCAGTCCATAGTGGATCTAACATAATAGTGAGAGTCCAGTCCACAGTGGATCTAACATAATAGTGTGAGAGTCCAGTCCATAGTGGATCCAACATAATAGTGTGAGAGTCCAGTCCATAGTGGATCTAACATAATAGTGTTAGAGTCCAGTCCATAGTGGATCTAACATAATAGTGTGAGAGTCCAGTCCATAGTGGAGCTAACATATTAGAATGAGAGTCCAGTCCATAGTGGATCTAACATAATAGTGTGAGAGTCCAGTCCATAGTGGATCTAACATAATAGTGTGAGAGTCCAGTCCATAGTGGATCTAACATAATAGTGTGAGAGTCCAGTCCATAGTGGATCTAACATAATATTGTGAGAGTCCTGTCCATAGTGGATCTAACATAATAGTGAGAGAGTCCAGTCCGTAGTGGATCTAACATAATAATGTGAGAGTCCAGTCCATAGTGGATTTAACATAATAGTGTGAGAGTCCAGTCCATAGTGGATCTAACATAACAGTGTGAGAGTCCAGTCCATAGTGGATCTAACATAATAGTGTGAGAGTCCAGTCCATAGTGGATCTAACATAAAAGTGTGAGAGTCCAGTCCATAGTGGATCTGACATAATAGTGAGAGTCCAGTCCATAGTGGATCTAACATAATAGTGGGAGTCCAGTCCATAGTGGATCTAACATAATAGTGTGAGAGTCCAGTCCATAGTGGATCTAACATAATAGTGTGAGAGTCCAGTCCATAGTGGATCTAACATAATAGTGTGAGAGTCCAGTCCATAGTGGATCTACATAATAGTGAGAGAGTCCAGTCCGTAGTGGATCTAACATAATAATGTGAGAGTCCAGTCCATAGTGGATTTAACATAATAGTGTGAGAGTCCAGTCCATAGTGGATCTAACATAACAGTGTGAGAGTCCACTCCATAGTGGATCTAACATAATAGTGTGAGAGTCCAGTCCATAGTGGATCTAACATAATAGTGTAAGAGTCCAGTCCATAGTGGATCTAACATAATAGTGAGAGAGTCCAGTCCGTAGTGGATCTAACATAATAATGTGAGAGTCCAGTCCATAGTGGATTTAACATAATAGTGTGAGAGTTCAGTCCATAGTGGATCTAACATAACAGTGTGAGAGTCCAGTCCATAGTGGATCTGACATAATAGTGTGAGAGTCCAGTCCATAGTGGGTCTAACATAATAGTGTGAGAGTCCAGTCCATAGTGGATCTGACATAATAGTGTGAGAGTCCAGTCCATAGTGGGTCTAACATAATAGTGTGAGAGTCCAGTCCATAGTGGATCTGACATAATAGTGTGAGAGTCCAGTCCATAGTGGATCTAACATAATAGTGAGAGTCCAGTCCATAGTGGATCTAACATAATAGTGAGAGTCCAGTCCGTAGTGGATCTAACATAATAGTGTGAGAGTCCAGTCCATAGTGGATCTAACATAATAGTGAGAGTCCAGTCCATAGTGGATCTAACATAATAGTGAGAGTCCAGTCCATAGTGGATCTAACATAATAGTGAGAGAGTCCAGTCCATAGTGGATCCAACATGATTGTCCAGTCCAGAGTGGATATAACATAATATTGTGAGAGACCAGTCCATAGTGGATCTAACATAATAGTGTGAGAGTCCAGTCCATAGTGGATCTAACATAATAGTGTGAGAGTCCAGTCCATAGTGGATCTAACATAATAGTGTGAGAGTCCAGTCCATAGTGGATCTAACATAATAGTGTGAGAGTCCAGTCCATAGTGGATCTAACATAATAGTGTTAGAGTCCAGTCCATAGTGGATCTAACATAATAGTGTTAGAGTCCAGTCCATAGTGGATCTAACATAATAGTGAGAGTCCAGTCCATAGTGGATCTAACATAATAGTGAGAATCCAGTCCACAGTGGATCTAACATAATAATGTGAGAGTCCAGTCCATAGTGGATCTAACATAATAGTGTGAGAGTCCAGTCCATAGTGGATCTAACATAATAGTGTGAGAGTCCAGTCCATAGTGGATCTAACATAATGGTGTGAGAGTCCAGTCCATAGTGGATCTAACATAATAGTGTTAGAGTCCAGTCCGTAGTGGATCTAACATAATAGTGTTAGAGTCCAGTCCATAGTGGATCTAACATAATAGTGAGAGTCCAGTCCATAGTGGATCTAACATAATAGTGAGAGTCCAGTCCACAGTTGATCTAACATAATAGTGTGAGAGTCCAGTCCATAGTGGATCCAACATAATAGTGTGAGAGTCCAGTCCATAGTGGATCTAACATAATAGTGTTAGAGTCCAGTCCATAGTGGATCTAACATAATAGTGTGAGAGTCCAGTCCATAGTGGATCTAACATAATAGTGTGAGAGTCCAGTCCATAGTGGATCTAACATAATAGTGTGAGAGTCCAGTCCATAGTGGATCTAACATAATAGTGTGAGAGTCCAGTCCATAGTGGATCTAACATAATATTGTGAGAGTCCTGTCCATAGTGGATCTAACATAATAGTGAGAGAGTCCAGTCCGTAGTGGATCTAACATAATAATGTGAGAGTCCAGTCCATAGTGGATTTAACATAATAGTGTGAGAGTCCAGTCCATAGTGGATCTAACATAACAGTGTGAGAGTCCAGTCCATAGTGGATCTAACATAATAGTGTGAGAGTCCAGTCCATAGTGGATCGAACATAAAAGTGTGAGAGTCCAGTCCATAGTGGATCCGACATAATAGTGAGAGTCCAGTCCATAGTGGATCTAACATAATAGTGAGAGTCCAGTCCATAGTTGATCTAACATAATAGTGGGAGTCCAGTCCATAGTGGATCTAACATAATAGTGTGAGAGTCCAGTCCATAGTGGATCTAACATAATAGTGTGAGAGTCCAGTCCATAGTGGATCTAACATAATAGTGTGAGAGTCCAGTCCATAGTGGATCTACATAATAGTGAGAGAGTCCAGTCCGTAGTGGATCTAACATAATAATGTGAGAGTCCAGTCCATAGTGGATTTAACATAACCGTGTGAGAGTCCAGTCCATAGTGGATCTAACATAATAGTGTGAGAGTCCAGTCCATAGTGGATCTAACATAATAGTGTAAGAGTCCAGTCCATAGTGGATCTAACATAATAGTGAGAGAGTCCAGTCCGTAGTGGATCTAACATAATAATGTGAGAGTCCAGTCCATAGTGGATTTAACATAATAGTGTGAGAGTCCAGTCCATAGTGGATCTAACATAACAGTGTGAGAGTCCAGTCCATAGTGGATCTAACATAATAGTGTGAGAGTCCAGTCCATAGTGGATCTAACATAATAGTGTGAGAGTCCAGTCCATAGTGGATCTGACATAATAGTGAGAGTCCAGTCCATAGTGGGTCTAACATAATAGTGTGAGAGTCCAGTCCATAGTGGATCTGACATAATAGTGTGAGAGTCCAGTCCATAGTGGATCTAACATAATAGTGAGAGTCCAGTCCATAGTGGATCTAACATAATAGTGAGAGTCCAGTCCGTAGTGGATCTAACATAATAGTGTGAGAGTCCAGTCCATAGTGGATCTAACATAATAGTGAGAGTCCAGTCCATAGTGGATCTAACATAATAGTGAGAGTCCAGTCCATAGTGGATCTAACATAATAGTGAGAGAGTCCAGTCCATAGTGGATCCAACATGATTGTCCAGTCCAGAGTGGATATAACATAATATTGTGAGAGACCAGTCCATAGTGGATCTAACATAATAGTGTGAGAGTCCAGTCCATAGTGGATCCAACATAATAGTGAGAGTCCAGTCCATAGTGGATCTAACATAATAGTGTGAGAGTCCAGTCCATAGTGGATCTAACATAATAGTGAGAGTCCAGTCCATAGTGGATCCAACATAATTTTGTGAGAGTCCAGTCCATAGTGGATCTAACATAATAATGTGAGAGTCCAATCCATAGTGGATCTAACATAATAATGTGAGAGTCTAGTCCATAGTGGATCTAAACTAATAGTGAGAGTCCAGTCCGTAGTGGATCTAACATAATAGTGTGAGAGTCCAGTCCATAGTGGATCCAACATAATAGTGAGAGTCCAGTCCATAGTGGATCTAACATAATAGTGTGAGAGTCCAGTCCATAGTGGATCTAACATAATAGTGAGAGTCCAGTCCATAGTGGATCCAACATAATTTTGTGAGAGTCCAGTCCATAGTGGATCTAACATAATAATGTGAGAGTCCAATCCATAGTGGATCTAACATAAGGGTGTGAGAGTCCAGTCCATAGTGGATCTAACATAATAGTGAGAGTCCAGTCCGTAGTGGATCTAACATAATAGTGTGAGAGTCCAGTCCATAGTGGATCCAACATAATAGTGAGAGTCCAGTCCATAGTGGATCTAACATAATAGTGTGAGAGTCCAGTCCATAGTGGATCTAACATAATAGTGAGAGTCCAGTCCATAGTGGATCCAACATAATTTTGTGAGAGTCCAGTCCATAGTGGATCTAACATAATAATGTGAGAGTCCAATCCATAGTGGATCTAACATAATAATGTGAGAGTCTAGTCCATAGTGGATCTAAACTAATAGTGTGAGAGTCCAGTCCATAGTGGATCAAACATAATATTGTGAGAGTCCAGTCCATAGTGGATCTAACATAATAGTGTGAGAGTCCAGTCCATAGTGGATCTAACATAATAGTGAGAGTCCAGTCCATAGTGGATCCAACATAATGGTGAGAGAGTCCAGTCCATAGTGGATCTAACATAATAGTGAGAGTCCAGTCCATAGTGGATCTAACATAATAGTGTGAGAGTCCAGTCCATAGTGGATCTAACATAATAGTGTGAGAGTCCAGTCCATAGTGGATCTAACATAATAGTAAGAGAGTCCAGTCCATAGAGGATCTAACATACAAGTGTGAGAGTCCAGTCCATAGTGGATCTAACATAATAGTGTGAGAGTCCAGTCCATAGTGGATCTAACATAATAGTGTGAGAGTCCAGTCCATAGTGGATCTAACATAATAGTGTGAGAGTCCAGTCCATAGTGGATCTAACATAATAGTGTGAGAGTCCAGTCCATAGTGGATCTAACATAATAGTAAGAGAGTCCAGTCCATAGTGGATCTAACATAACAGTGTGAGAGTCCAGTCCATAGTGGATCTAACATAATAGTGTGAGAGTCCAGTCCATAGTGGATCTAACATAATAGTGTGAGAGTCCAGTCCATAGTGGATCTAACATAATAGTGTGAGAGTCCAGTCCATAGTGGATCTAACATAATAGTGAGATTCCAGTCCATAGTGGATCTAACATAATAGTGAGAGAGTCCAGTCCATAGTGGATCTAACATAATAATGTGAGAGTCCAGTCCAAAGTGGATCTAACATAATAGTGAGAGTCCAGTCCATAGTGGATCTAACATAATAGTGTGAGAGTCCGGTCCATTGTGGATCTAACATAATAGTGAGAGTCCAGTCCATAGTGGATCTAACATAATAGTGTGAGAGTCCAGTCTATAGTGGATCTAACATAATATTGTGAGTGTCCAGTCCATAGTGGATCTAACATAATAGTGTGAGAGTCCAGTCCATAGTGGATCTAACATAATAGTGTGAGAGTCCTGTCCATTGTGGATCTAACATAATAGTGAGAGTCCAGTCCATAGTGGATCTAACATAATAGTGTGAGAGTCCGATCCATTGTGGATCTAACATAATAGTGAGAGTCCAGTCCATAGTGGATCTAACATAATAGTGTGAGAGTCCAGTCTATAGTGGATCTAACATAATATTGTGAGTGTCCAGTCCATAGTGGATCTAACATAATAGTGAGAGAGTCCAGCCCGTAGTGGATCTAACATAATAATGTGAGAGTCCAGTCCATAGTGGATTTAACATAATAGTGTGAGAGTCCAGTCCATAGTGGATCTAACATAACAGTGTGAGAGTCCAGTCCATAGTGGATCTAACATAATAGTGTGAGAGTCCAGTCCATAGTGGATCTAACATAATAGTGTGAGAGTCCAGTCCATAGTGGATCTGACATAATAGTGTGAGAGTCCAGTCCATAGTGGATCCAACATAATAGTGAGAGTCCAGTCCATAGTGGATCTAACATAATAGTGAGAGTCCAGTCCGTAGTGGATCTAACATAATAGTGTGAGAGTCCAGTCCATAGTGGATCTAACATAATAGTGAGAGTTCAGTCCATAGTGGATCTAACATAATAGTGAGAGTCCAGTCCATAGTGGATCTAACATAATAGTGAGAGTTCAGTCCATAGTGGATCTAACATAATAGTGAGAGTCCAGTCCATAGTGGATCTAACATAATAGTGAGAGTCCAGTCCATAGTGGATCTAACATAATAGTGAGAGTCCAGTCCATAGTGGATCTAACATAACAGTGTGAGAGTCCAGTCCATAGTGGATCTAACATAATAGTGTGAGAGTCCAGTCCATAGTGGATCTAACATAATAGTGTGGGAGTCCAATCCATAGTGGATCTAACATAATATTGTGAGAGTCCAGTCCATAGTGGATCTAACATAATAGTGAGAGTCCAGTCCATAGTGGATCTAACATAATAGTGAGAGTCCAGTCCATAGTGGATCTAACATAACAGTGTGAGAGTCCAGTCCATAGTGGATCTAACATAATAGTGTGAGAGTCCAGTCCATAGTGGATCTAACATAATATTGTGAGAGTCCAGTCCATAGTGGATCTAACATAATAGTGAGAGTCCAGTCCATAGTGGATCTAACATAATAGTGTGAGAGTCCAGTCCATAGTGGATCTAACATAATATTGTGAGAGTCCAGTCCATAGTGGATCTAACATAATAGTGAGAGTCCAGTCCATAGTGGATCTAACATAATAGTGAGAGTCCAGTCCGTAGTGGATCTAACATAATAGTGTGAGAGTCCAGTCCATAGTGGATCTAACATAATAGTGAGAGTCCAGTCCATAGTGGATCTAACATAATAGTGAGAGTCCAGTCCATAGTGGATCTAACATAATAGTGAGAGAGTCCAGTCCATAGTGGATCCAACATGATTGTCCAGTCCAGAGTGGATATAACATAATATTGTGAGAGACCAGTCCATAGTGGATCTAACATAATAGTGTGAGAGTCCAGTCCATAGTGGATCCAACATAATAGTGAGAGTCCAGTCCATAGTGGATCTAACATAATAGTGTGAGAGTCCAGTCCATAGTGGATCTAACATAATAGTGAGAGTCCAGTCCATAGTGGATCCAACATAATTTTGTGAGAGTCCAGTCCATAGTGGATCTAACATAATAATGTGAGAGTCCAATCCATAGTGGATCTAACATAATAATGTGAGAGTCTAGTCCATAGTGGATCTAAACTAATAGTGAGAGTCCAGTCCGTAGTGGATCTAACATAATAGTGTGAGAGTCCAGTCCATAGTGGATCCAACATAATAGTGAGAGTCCAGTCCATAGTGGATCTAACATAATAGTGTGAGAGTCCAGTCCATAGTGGATCTAACATAATAGTGAGAGTCCAGTCCATTGTGGATCCAACATAATTTTGTGAGAGTCCAGTCCATAGTGGATCTAACATAATAATGTGAGAGTCCAATCCATAGTGGATCTAACATAATAGTGTGAGAGTCCAGTCCATAGTGGATCTAACATAATAGTGAGAGTCCAGTCCGTAGTGGATCTAACATAATAGTGTGAGAGTCCAGTCCATAGTGGATCCAACATAATAGTGAGAGTCCAGTCCATAGTGGATCTAACATAATAGTGTGAGAGTCCAGTCCATAGTGGATCTAACATAATAGTGAGAGTCCAGTCCATAGTGGATCCAACATAATTTTGTGAGAGTCCAGTCCATAGTGGATCTAACATAATAATGTGAGAGTCCAATCCATAGTGGATCTAACATAATAATGTGAGAGTCTAGTCCATAGTGGATCTAAACTAATAGTGTGAGAGTCCAGTCCATAGTGGATCAAACATAATATTGTGAGAGTCCAGTCCATAGTGGATCTAACATAATAGTGTGAGAGTCCAGTCCATAGTGGATCTAACATAATAGTGAGAGTCCAGTCCATAGTGGATCCAACATAATGGTGAGAGAGTCCAGTCCATAGTGGATCTAACATAATAGTGAGAGTCCAGTCCATAGTGGATCTAACATAATAGTGTGAGAGTCCAGTCCATAGTGGATCTAACATAATAGTGTGAGAGTCCAGTCCATAGTGGATCTAACATAATAGTAAGAGAGTCCAGTCCATAGAGGATCTAACATACAAGTGTGAGAGTCCAGTCCATAGTGGATCTAACATAATAGTGTGAGAGTCCAGTCCATAGTGGATCTAACATAATAGTGTGAGAGTCCAGTCCATAGTGGATCTAACATAATAGTGTGAGAGTCCAGTCCATAGTGGATCTAACATAATAGTGTGAGAGTCCAGTCCATAGTGGATCTAACATAATAGTAAGAGAGTCCAGTCCATAGTGGATCTAACATAACAGTGTGAGAGTCCAGTCCATAGTGGATCTAACATAATAGTGTGAGAGTCCAGTCCATAGTGGATCTAACATAATAGTGTGAGAGTCCAGTCCATAGTGGATCTAACATAATAGTGTGAGAGTCCAGTCCATAGTGGATCTAACATAATAGTGAGATTCCAGTCCATAGTGGATCTAACATAATAGTGTGAGAGTCCAGTCCATAGTGGATCTAACATAATAGTGAGAGAGTCCAGTCCATAGTGGATCTAACATAATAATGTGAGAGTCCAGTCCAAAGTGGATCTAACATAATAGTGAGAGTCCAGTCCATAGTGGATCTAACATAATAGTGTGAGAGTCCGGTCCATTGTGGATCTAACATAATAGTGAGAGTCCAGTCCATAGTGGATCTAACATAATAGTGTGAGAGTCCAGTCTATAGTGGATCTAACATAATATTGTGAGTGTCCAGTCCATAGTGGATCTAACATAATAGTGTGAGAGTCCAGTCATTAGTGGATCTAACATAATAGTGTGAGAGTCCTGTCCATTGTGGATCTAACATAATAGTGAGAGTCCAGTCCATAGTGGATCTAACATAATAGTGTGAGAGTCCGATCCATTGTGGATCTAACATAATAGTGAGAGTCCAGTCCATAGTGGATCTAACATAATAGTGTGAGAGTCCAGTCTATAGTGGATCTAACATAATATTGTGAGTGTCCAGTCCATAGTGGATCTAACATAATAGTGAGAGAGTCCAGCCCGTAGTGGATCTAACATAATAATGTGAGAGTCCAGTCCATAGTGGATTTAACATAATAGTGTGAGAGTCCAGTCCATAGTGGATCTAACATAACAGTGTGAGAGTCCAGTCCATAGTGGATCTAACATAATAGTGTGAGAGTCCAGTCCATAGTGGATCTAACATAATAGTGTGAGAGTCCAGTCCATAGTGGATCTGACATAATAGTGTGAGAGTCCAGTCCATAGTGGATCCAACATAATAGTGAGAGTCCAGTCCATAGTGGATCTAACATAATAGTGAGAGTCCAGTCCGTAGTGGATCTAACATAATAGTGTGAGAGTCCAGTCCATAGTGGATCTAACATAATAGTGAGAGTTCAGTCCATAGTGGATCTAACATAATAGTGAGAGTCCAGTCCATAGTGGATCTAACATAATAGTGAGAGTTCAGTCCATAGTGGATCTAACATAATAGTGAGAGTCCAGTCCATAGTGGATCTAACATAATAGTGAGAGTCCAGTCCATAGTGGATCTAACATAATAGTGAGAGTCCAGTCCATAGTGGATCTAACATAACAGTGTGAGAGTCCAGTCCATAGTGGATCTAACATAATAGTGTGAGAGTCCAGTCCATAGTGGATCTAACATAATAGTGTGGGAGTCCAATCCATAGTGGATCTAACATAATATTGTGAGAGTCCAGTCCATAGTGGATCTAACATAATAGTGAGAGTCCAGTCCATAGTGGATCTAACATAATAGTGAGAGTCCAGTCCATAGTGGATCTAACATAACAGTGTGAGAGTCCAGTCCATAGTGGATCTAACATAATAGTGTGAGAGTCCAGTCCATAGTGGATCTAACATAATATTGTGAGAGTCCAGTCCATAGTGGATCTAACATAATAGTGAGAGTCCAGTCCATAGTGGATCTAACATAATAGTGTGAGAGTCCAGTCCATAGTGGATCTAACATAATATTGTGAGAGTCCAGTCCATAGTGGATCTAACATAATAGTGAGAGTCCAGTCCATAGTGGATCTAACATAATAGTGAGAGTCCAGTCCGTAGTGGATCTAACATAATAGTGTGAGAGTCCAGTCCATAGTGGATCTAACATAATAGTGAGAGTCCAGTCCATAGTGGATCTAACATAATAGTGAGAGTCCAGTCCATAGTGGATCTAACATAATAGTGAGAGAGTCCAGTCCATAGTGGATCCAACATGATTGTCCAGTCCAGAGTGGATATAACATAATATTGTGAGAGACCAGTCCATAGTGGATCTAACATAATAGTGTGAGAGTCCAGTCCATAGTGGATCCAACATAATAGTGAGAGTCCAGTCCATAGTGGATCTAACATAATAGTGTGAGAGTCCAGTCCATAGTGGATCTAACATAATAGTGAGAGTCCAGTCCATAGTGGATCCAACATAATTTTGTGAGAGTCCAGTCCATAGTGGATCTAACATAATAATGTGAGAGTCCAATCCATAGTGGATCTAACATAATAATGTGAGAGTCTAGTCCATAGTGGATCTAAACTAATAGTGAGAGTCCAGTCCGTAGTGGATCTAACATAATAGTGTGAGAGTCCAGTCCATAGTGGATCCAACATAATAGTGAGAGTCCAGTCCATAGTGGATCTAACATAATAGTGTGAGAGTCCAGTCCATAGTGGATCTAACATAATAGTGAGAGTCCAGTCCATAGTGGATCCAACATAATTTTGTGAGAGTCCAGTCCATAGTGGATCTAACATAATAATGTGAGAGTCCAATCCATAGTGGATCTAACATAATAGTGTGAGAGTCCAGTCCATAGTGGATCTAACATAATAGTGAGAGTCCAGTCCGTAGTGGATCTAACATAATAGTGTGAGAGTCCAGTCCATAGTGGATCCAACATAATAGTGAGAGTCCAGTCCATAGTGGATCTAACATAATAGTGTGAGAGTCCAGTCCATAGTGGATCTAACATAATAGTGAGAGTCCAGTCCATAGTGGATCCAACATAATTTTGTGAGAGTCCAGTCCATAGTGGATCTAACATAATAATGTGAGAGTCCAATCCATAGTGGATCTAACATAATAATGTGAGAGTCTAGTCCATAGTGGATCTAAACTAATAGTGTGAGAGTCCAGTCCATAGTGGATCAAACATAATATTGTGAGAGTCCAGTCCATAGTGGATCTAACATAATAGTGTGAGAGTCCAGTCCATAGTGGATCTAACATAATAGTGAGAGTCCAGTCCATAGTGGATCCAACATAATGGTGAGAGAGTCCAGTCCATAGTGGATCTAACATAATAGTGAGAGTCCAGTCCATAGTGGATCTAACATAATAGTGTGAGAGTCCAGTCCATAGTGGATCTAACATAATAGTGTGAGAGTCCAGTCCATAGTGGATCTAACATAATAGTAAGAGAGTCCAGTCCATAGAGGATCTAACATACAAGTGTGAGAGTCCAGTCCATAGTGGATCTAACATAATAGTGTGAGAGTCCAGTCCATAGTGGATCTAACATAATAGTGTGAGAGTCCAGTCCATAGTGGATCTAACATAATAGTGTGAGAGTCCAGTCCATAGTGGATCTAACATAATAGTGTGAGAGTCCAGTCCATAGTGGATCTAACATAATAGTAAGAGAGTCCAGTCCATAGTGGATCTAACATAACAGTGTGAGAGTCCAGTCCATAGTGGATCTAACATAATAGTGTGAGAGTCCAGTCCATAGTGGATCTAACATAATAGTGTGAGAGTCCAGTCCATAGTGGATCTAACATAATAGTGTGAGAGTCCAGTCCATAGTGGATCTAACATAATAGTGAGATTCCAGTCCATAGTGGATCTAACATAATAGTGTGAGAGTCCAGTCCATAGTGGATCTAACATAATAGTGAGAGAGTCCAGTCCATAGTGGATCTAACATAATAATGTGAGAGTCCAGTCCAAAGTGGATCTAACATAATAGTGAGAGTCCAGTCCATAGTGGATCTAACATAATAGTGTGAGAGTCCGGTCCATTGTGGATCTAACATAATAGTGAGAGTCCAGTCCATAGTGGATCTAACATAATAGTGTGAGAGTCCAGTCTATAGTGGATCTAACATAATATTGTGAGTGTCCAGTCCATAGTGGATCTAACATAATAGTGTGAGAGTCCTGTCCATTGTGGATCTAACATAATAGTGAGAGTCCAGTCCATAGTGGATCTAACATAATAGTGTGAGAGTCCGATCCATTGTGGATCTAACATAATAGTGAGAGTCCAGTCCATAGTGGATCTAACATAATAGTGTGAGAGTCCAGTCTATAGTGGATCTAACATAATATTGTGAGTGTCCAGTCCATAGTGGATCTAACATAATAGTGAGAGAGTCCAGCCCGTAGTGGATCTAACATAATAATGTGAGAGTCCAGTCCATAGTGGATTTAACATAATAGTGTGAGAGTCCAGTCCATAGTGGATCTAACATAACAGTGTGAGAGTCCAGTCCATAGTGGATCTAACATAATAGTGTGAGAGTCCAGTCCATAGTGGATCTAACATAATAGTGTGAGAGTCCAGTCCATAGTGGATCTGACATAATAGTGTGAGAGTCCAGTCCATAGTGGATCCAACATAATAGTGAGAGTCCAGTCCATAGTGGATCTAACATAATAGTGAGAGTCCAGTCCGTAGTGGATCTAACATAATAGTGTGAGAGTCCAGTCCATAGTGGATCTAACATAATAGTGAGAGTTCAGTCCATAGTGGATCTAACATAATAGTGAGAGTCCAGTCCATAGTGGATCTAACATAATAGTGAGAGTTCAGTCCATAGTGGATCTAACATAATAGTGAGAGTCCAGTCCATAGTGGATCTAACATAATAGTGAGAGTCCAGTCCATAGTGGATCTAACATAATAGTGAGAGTCCAGTCCATAGTGGATCTAACATAACAGTGTGAGAGTCCAGTCCATAGTGGATCTAACATAATAGTGTGAGAGTCCAGTCCATAGTGGATCTAACATAATAGTGTGGGAGTCCAATCCATAGTGGATCTAACATAATATTGTGAGAGTCCAGTCCATAGTGGATCTAACATAATAGTGAGAGTCCAGTCCATAGTGGATCTAACATAATAGTGAGAGTCCAGTCCATAGTGGATCTAACATAACAGTGTGAGAGTCCAGTCCATAGTGGATCTAACATAATAGTGTGAGAGTCCAGTCCATAGTGGATCTAACATAATATTGTGAGAGTCCAGTCCATAGTGGATCTAACATAATAGTGAGAGTCCAGTCCATAGTGGATCTAACATAATAGTGTGAGAGTCCAGTCCATAGTGGATCTAACATAATATTGTGAGAGTCCAGTCCATAGTGGATCTAACATAATAGTGAGAGTCCAGTCCATAGTGGATCTAACATAATAGTGAGAGTCCAGTCCGTAGTGGATCTAACATAATAGTGTGAGAGTCCAGTCCATAGTGGATCTAACATAATAGTGAGAGTCCAGTCCATAGTGGATCTAACATAATAGTGAGAGTCCAGTCCATAGTGGATCTAACATAATAGTGAGAGAGTTCAGTCCATAGTGGATCCAACATGATTGTCCAGTCCAGAGTGGATATAACATAATATTGTGAGAGACCAGTCCATAGTGGATCTAACATAATAGTGTGAGAGTCCAGTCCATAGTGGATCCAACATAATAGTGAGAGTCCAGTCCATAGTGGATCTAACATAATAGTGTGAGAGTCCAGTCCATAGTGGATCTAACATAATAGTGAGAGTCCAGTCCATAGTGGATCCAACATAATTTTGTGAGAGTCCAGTCCATAGTGGATCTAACATAATAATGTGAGAGTCCAATCCATAGTGGATCTAACATAATAATGTGAGAGTCTAGTCCATAGTGGATCTAAACTAATAGTGAGAGTCCAGTCCGTAGTGGATCTAACATAATAGTGTGAGAGTCCAGTCCATAGTGGATCCAACATAATAGTGAGAGTCCAGTCCATAGTGGATCTAACATAATAGTGTGAGAGTCCAGTCCATAGTGGATCTAACATAATAGTGAGAGTCCAGTCCATAGTGGATCCAACATAATTTTGTGAGAGTCCAGTCCATAGTGGATCTAACATAATAATGTGAGAGTCCAATCCATAGTGGATCTAACATAATAGTGTGAGAGTCCAGTCCATAGTGGATCTAACATAATAGTGTGAGAGTCCAGTCCATAGTGGATCTAACATAATAGTGAGAGTCCAGTCCATAGTGGATCCAACATAATGGTGAGAGAGTCCAGTCCATAGTGGATCTAACATAATAGTGAGAGTCCAGTCCATAGTGGATCTAACATAATAGTGTGAGAGTCCAGTCCATAGTGGATCTAACATAATAGTGTGAGAGTCCAGTCCATAGTGGATCTAACATAATAGTAAGAGAGTCCAGTCCATAGAGGATCTAACATACAAGTGTGAGAGTCCAGTCCATAGTGGATCTAACATAATAGTGTGAGAGTCCAGTCCATAGTGGATCTAACATAATAGTGTGAGAGTCCAGTCCATAGTGGATCTAACATAATAGTGTGAGAGTCCAGTCCATAGTGGATCTAACATAATAGTGTGAGAGTCCAGTCCATAGTGGATCTAACATAATAGTAAGAGAGTCCAGTCCATAGTGGATCTAACATAACAGTGTGAGAGTCCAGTCCATAGTGGATCTAACATAATAGTGTGAGAGTCCAGTCCATAGTGGATCTAACATAATAGTGTGAGAGTCCAGTCCATAGTGGATCTAACATAATAGTGTGAGAGTCCAGTCCATAGTGGATCTAACATAATAGTGAGATTCCAGTCCATAGTGGATCTAACATAATAGTGAGAGTCCAGTCCATAGTTGATCTAACATAATAGTGGGAGTCCAGTCCATAGTGGATCTAACATAATAGTGTGAGAGTCCAGTCCGTAGTGGATCTAACATAATAGTGTGAGAGTCCAGTCCATAGTGGATCCAACATAATAGTGAGAGTCCAGTCCATAGTGGATCTAACATAATAGTGTGAGAGTCCAGTCCATAGTGGATCTAACATAATAGTGAGAGTCCAGTCCATAGTGGATCCAACATAATTTTGTGAGAGTCCAGTCCATAGTGGATCTAACATAATAATGTGAGAGTCCAATCCATAGTGGATCTAACATAATAATGTGAGAGTCTAGTCCATAGTGGATCTAAACTAATAGTGTGAGAGTCCAGTCCATAGTGGATCAAACATAATATTGTGAGAGTCCAGTCCATAGTGGATCTAACATAATAGTGTGAGAGTCCAGTCCATAGTGGATCTAACATAATAGTGAGAGTCCAGTCCATAGTGGATCCAACATAATGGTGAGAGAGTCCAGTCCATAGTGGATCTAACATAATAGTGAGAGTCCAGTCCATAGTGGATCTAACATAATAGTGTGAGAGTCCAGTCCATAGTGGATCTAACATAATAGTGTGAGAGTCCAGTCCATAGTGGATCTAACATAATAGTAAGAGAGTCCAGTCCATAGAGGATCTAACATACAAGTGTGAGAGTCCAGTCCATAGTGGATCTAACATAATAGTGTGAGAGTCCAGTCCATAGTGGATCTAACATAATAGTGTGAGAGTCCAGTCCATAGTGGATCTAACATAATAGTGTGAGAGTCCAGTCCATAGTGGATCTAACATAATAGTGTGAGAGTCCAGTCCATAGTGGATCTAACATAATAGTAAGAGAGTCCAGTCCATAGTGGATCTAACATAACAGTGTGAGAGTCCAGTCCATAGTGGATCTAACATAATAGTGTGAGAGTCCAGTCCATAGTGGATCTAACATAATAGTGTGAGAGTCCAGTCCATAGTGGATCTAACATAATAGTGTGAGAGTCCAGTCCATAGTGGATCTAACATAATAGTGAGATTCCAGTCCATAGTGGATCTAACATAATAGTGTGAGAGTCCAGTCCATAGTGGATCTAACATAATAGTGAGAGAGTCCAGTCCATAGTGGATCTAACATAATAATGTGAGAGTCCAGTCCAAAGTGGATCTAACATAATAGTGAGAGTCCAGTCCATAGTGGATCTAACATAATAGTGTGAGAGTCCGGTCCATTGTGGATCTAACATAATAGTGAGAGTCCAGTCCATAGTGGATCTAACATAATAGTGTGAGAGTCCAGTCTATAGTGGATCTAACATAATATTGTGAGTGTCCAGTCCATAGTGGATCTAACATAATAGTGTGAGAGTCCAGTCATTAGTGGATCTAACATAATAGTGTGAGAGTCCTGTCCATTGTGGATCTAACATAATAGTGAGAGTCCAGTCCATAGTGGATCTAACATAATAGTGTGAGAGTCCGATCCATTGTGGATCTAACATAATAGTGAGAGTCCAGTCCATAGTGGATCTAACATAATAGTGTGAGAGTCCAGTCTATAGTGGATCTAACATAATATTGTGAGTGTCCAGTCCATAGTGGATCTAACATAATAGTGAGAGAGTCCAGCCCGTAGTGGATCTAACATAATAATGTGAGAGTCCAGTCCATAGTGGATTTAACATAATAGTGTGAGAGTCCAGTCCATAGTGGATCTAACATAACAGTGTGAGAGTCCAGTCCATAGTGGATCTAACATAATAGTGTGAGAGTCCAGTCCATAGTGGATCTAACATAATAGTGTGAGAGTCCAGTCCATAGTGGATCTGACATAATAGTGTGAGAGTCCAGTCCATAGTGGATCCAACATAATAGTGAGAGTCCAGTCCATAGTGGATCTAACATAATAGTGAGAGTCCAGTCCGTAGTGGATCTAACATAATAGTGTGAGAGTCCAGTCCATAGTGGATCTAACATAATAGTGAGAGTTCAGTCCATAGTGGATCTAACATAATAGTGAGAGTCCAGTCCATAGTGGATCTAACATAATAGTGAGAGTTCAGTCCATAGTGGATCTAACATAATAGTGAGAGTCCAGTCCATAGTGGATCTAACATAATAGTGAGAGTCCAGTCCATAGTGGATCTAACATAATAGTGAGAGTCCAGTCCATAGTGGATCTAACATAACAGTGTGAGAGTCCAGTCCATAGTGGATCTAACATAATAGTGTGAGAGTCCAGTCCATAGTGGATCTAACATAATAGTGTGGGAGTCCAATCCATAGTGGATCTAACATAATATTGTGAGAGTCCAGTCCATAGTGGATCTAACATAATAGTGAGAGTCCAGTCGATAGTGGATCTAACATAATAGTGAGAGTCCAGTCCATAGTGGATCTAACATAACAGTGTGAGAGTCCAGTCCATAGTGGATCTAACATAATAGTGTGAGAGTCCAGTCCATAGTGGATCTAACATAATATTGTGAGAGTCCAGTCCATAGTGGATCTAACATAATAGTGAGAGTCCAGTCCATAGTGGATCTAACATAATAGTGTGAGAGTCCAGTCCATAGTGGATCTAACATAATAGTGAGAGTCCAGCCCATAGTGGATCTAACATAATAGTGTGGGAGTCCAATCCATAGTGGATCTAACATAATATTGTGAGAGTCCAGTCCATAGTGGATCTAACATAATAGTGAGAGAGTCCAATCCATAGTGGATCTAACATAGTAGTGGGAGAGTCCAGTCCATAGTGGATCTAACATAATAGTGAGAGAGTCCAGTCCATAGTGGATCTAACATAACAGTGTGAGAGTCCAGTCCATAGTGGATCTAACATAATAGTGTGAGAGTCCAGTCCATAGTGGATTTAACATAATAGTGAGAGTCCAGTCTATAGTGGATCTAACATAATAGTGTAAGAGTCCAGTCCATAGTGGATCTAACATATTAGAATGAGAGTCCAGTCCATAGTGGATTTAACATAATAGTGAGAGTCTAGTCCATAGTGGATCTAACATAATAGTGTAAGAGTCCAGTCCATAGTGGAGCTAACATAATAGTGAGAGTCCAGTCCATAGTGGATCTAACATAATAGTGAGAGTTTAGTCCATAGTGGATCTAACATAATAGTCCAGTCCATTTGGGAAAATGACCAAATTTCAATGTTAAATCAACGTTACAACCCAACATTGAACAACCGTGGTCACAAAGTATGTTGTTTTAACGCCATGTTTGATTTACTTAACTTAATGACCTAAATCAACAAGCCGTCAACGTTGTTTCAATGTTTTGCTCCTGCTGGGAAACACCACACAAAAACCGCACATCGTGTACGTTTATTGACAAAGAAAAACTCCCGTTTCAATTAACCCTAACGTTCTTTCAATTACTTACTGATTAGCTTGAAAGGCTTTTATTTAGTGCACCACTCAGTGTAAACACACTTTTATGAGCGTAAATATGCCGGCATCCCCGCCGCGTTTTATGCCAACGTAATCCCATTAACCTGCTCCTACAAAATAAAAGGTCGCCCGACGTGTAAACCTGATTCACGGCAGGAATGGAGGAGGGAAAAAATAAATAAAAATAGACGCTGCGGGCGCGAACGAATAAATAAAAATGTACAAAATGAGCAAAGACATGAAATGAAGCTGGAAGCTCTTTAATCTGCTGCGGATCACACTTGTGCGAGCGGCGTCCATCTGCTGCACACGCACACACACACACACACACACACACACACACACACACACACACACACACACACACACACACACACACACACACACACACACACACACACACACACACACACACACACACACACCACGTGTTCGAACATCAGCAAAATAAGAACGCACAAAGCAGATTTGTGACAAAGTGAGGATCACACCAGCTGCTCATGAAAGATACGGTCTGATTGGTGCCCGTGCTTTTATTTTGTTAACTTCCTGTATGTGCCTCCCTGTCCCTCTATTCAGTGTGGGGGTGGGGGGGGGGGGGGGGGGGGGAATGAGCAAGGCAGCAATCTGCAATCAGCGCCTTTCATGAGCGAGGTAATAATTACGGCATTCCAAACAATTCCGTTGATTTTTTTTTTTTGATGATCGGATACGACAAAGCGGCGGGCTAAAAATGGCCGCCTGGACCGTCTGAGCGCCGCAATCTCCGCCCGGGCCAACGTGGACTCGGACTCGAGGACGCTTTCTTTGTGCCGTCATCTTTTATTTCCATCTGATGAACGAAGGAAAGAATGGTTGGAGTTATACAAGTATGAATGAATGAATGCATGCATGAATGAATGAATACAATAATGTGTAAAAGAAAATGGATGGATGGATAAAGGAATGAATAATTGTATTAATTGAATGAAAACTTGAATCAAATATTAAATGCATTGATAATTGAATACAAATTAGCAAATGAACGAACTGACTAACGCTAAATTAATAAGCGCCCCAGTGGCAATTCAGGGAATTACGCTGTTCAAGCCATGTCCTTCCTTGGTGGTCCTGGGAACCCGCAAGACGAAACAAGTTATCGATGATTTTGATCAGAAGGAGCTGGCATGGACTATATTTATAAAGTTTTTTTTTAATTAAATGTGCTTTTCAAGATGGTATCCTTACATCACACTCAGATTTTCACCGCATGCCTCTGATAAGTGCCAGAGTGAGAAGAGGCTTTAAAATAATTAGCGCATGCTTACTTTTACCGCATGCCTTTGGTAAGCGCAGGAGTTAGAGGAGGTTTTAGATTAATTAGCGCCCCGGAGGCAATTCAGGGAAATACACTGTTCAAGCCATGTCCTTCCTTGGTGGTCCTGGGAACCCGCAAGACGAAACAAGTTATCGCTGATTTTGATCAGAAGGAGCTGGCATGGACTATATTTATAAACATTTTTTAAATTAAATGTGCTTTTCAAGATGGTATCCTAACATCACACTCAAATTTTCACCGCATGTCTTTGGTAAGTGCCGGAGTGAGAAGAGGTTTTAAAATAATTTGCTCATGTTTACTTTTACCGCATGCCTTTGGTAAGCGCAGGAGTGAGAAGATGTTCTAAATTAATTAGCGCCCCGGTGGCAATTCAGGGAAATACGCTGTTCAAGCCATGTCCTTCCTTGGTGGTCCTGGGAACCCGCAAGACGAAACAAGTTATCGATGATTTTGATCAGAAGGAGCTGGCATGGAGTATATTTATAAACGTTTTTTTAATTAAATGTGCTTTTCAAGATGGTATCCTTACATCACACTCAAATTTTTACTGCATGCCTTTGGTAAGTGCCGGAGTGAGAAGAGGCTTTAAAATAATTAGCGCATGCTTACTTTTACCGCATGCCTTTGGTAAGCGCAGGAGTTAGAGGAGGTTTTAAATTAATTAGCGCCCCGGTGGCAATTCAGGGAAATACGCTGCTCAAGCCATGTCCTTCCTTGGTGGTCCTGGGAACCCGCAAGACGAAACAAGTTATCGATGATTTTGATCAGAAGGAGCTGGCATGGACTATATTTATAAACGTTTTTTTAATTAAATGTGCTTTTCAAGATGGTATCCTTAAATCACACTCAATTTTTCACCGCATGCCTTTGGTAAGTGCCGGAGTGAGAAGAGGCTTTAAAATAATTAGCGCATGCTTACTTTTACCGCATGCCTTTGGTAAGCGCAGGAGTTAGAGGAGGTTTTAAATTAATTAGCGCCCCGGTGGCAATTCAGGGAAATACACTGTTCAAGCCATGTCCTTCCTTGGTGGTCCTGGGAACCCGCAAGACGAAACAAGTTATCGATGATTTTGATCAAAAGGAGCTGGCATGGACTATATTTATAAACGTTTTTTTAATTAAATGTGCTTTTCAAGATGGTATCCTTACATCACACTCAAATTTTCACCGCATGCCTTTGGTAAGTGCCGGAGTGAGAAGAGGTTTTAAAATAATTGGCGCATGTTTACTTTTACCGCATGCCTTTGGTAAGCGCAGGAGTGAGAAGAGGTTCTAAATTAATTAGCGCCCCGGTGGCAATTCAGGGAAATACGCTGTTCAAGCCATGGCCTTCCTTGGTGGTCCTGGGAACCCGCAAGACGAAACAAGTTATCGATGATTTTGATCAGAAGGAACTGGCATGGAGTATATTTATAAACGTTTTTTTAATTAAATGTGCTTTTCAAGATGGTATCCTTACATCACACTCAATTTTTCACCGCATGCCTTTGGTAAGTTCCAGAGTGAGAAGAGGCTTTAAAATAATTAGCGCATGCTTACTTTTACCGCATGCCTTTGGTAAGCGCAGGAGTGAGAAGAGGTTTTAAATTAATTAGCGCCCCGGTGGCAATTCAGGGAAATACGCTGTTCAAGCCATGTCCTTCCTTGGTGGTCCTGGGAACCCGCAAGACAAAACAAGTTATCGATGATTTTGATCAGAAGGAGCTGGCATGGACTATATTTATAAAGGTTTTTTTAATTAAATGTGCTTTTCAAGATGGTATCCTTACATCACACTGAATTTTTCACCGCATGCCTTTGTTAAGCGCAGGAGTGAGAAGAGGCTTTGAATTATTTAGCGCCCAGGCGGCAATTCAAGGAAATACGGTAACTATAAACAAAATGGGATTAATCCCAATCAAATATCTGAATTGTTGGACGGACATACATTTAGTCTTTTGTGATTGATTCTCGTAAAAAAGACAAAAAAAAAAAAAATTCGCCTTGCTAACCAGAAACATGTCGTCCGAGTACAAAGATCCTCGCCGGCCGAGAAGACGCTCCACTCTGATATCTTCCACTCTGTGTGTGTGCTGGAGGACTTTCTTGTCTTATTGGATATAATCCCAACCTGTATGAGCAGCAGCACAGTAATCCTGTCACCCTTAACAGACGCACACACGCACACACACACACACACACACACACACACACACACACACACTTACACACACACACACTCCACAATAACACAGTAGAAGCATTGCTAAACCGGGCCGTGAAATGAGATTCTCAGGGATGAGAGCTGCTCTTTGTGATCATGGAGGGGGCTCCCATACACACACACACACACACACACACACACACACACACACACACACACACACACACACACACACACACACACACACACACACACACACACACACACACACACATGCAAGCATGTCTATCTCAGTGTGTGTGTGTGCGTTTGAGTCGGACACAAATGAAAAATGAGACAAACACTTCTTTTTCCAATGAAGGCTCTCTGGATGTTGAGGGACTCCACTGTTTCTATGGCAACGACAGCCCATTTACTCCCCAAAGTGTGTGTGTGTGTGTGTTATCACACAACTCTTATGCTTAAAAGGCTGTTGCTATAGTTATTATCAATTGTGCTAAAGTTGTACTTTTCTGTCTGTGCAAAGGCACACGACTTGTAATCTTCCACTGCGAGTTGTCTCGCAGCAGCAGTTTGTTTCCTGACCCTGCCTGCTGCTGACAGCCAAGGACGGACATCGAGTACTTTAACGCGGACAAAACAGAGACAGGTCGAAATCCCAAGTGTCGGCATATTTCCATTCTGAATAATTACGTTGTGTGTTTACTTGCATTACCCTTAACTTCAGAAGCAGCCTCTCAACTACGGAACTCTCGAATAAATAGAGGAGAACGTGGGACTGTACCTCAGAGCATAGGGTGAAACTGTAACTGGAATCAGGCGCTTTGGTAAGGTTTACAAGTACAAAAATGTGTGTGTGCGTGTGTGATGGGGGGGCACCGGGGCCCCTGCCCCAGCCAATGAGGACCAATAAGCCGCACTGGACTACAAGTCGCAGATGTACAGACGTGGTCAAAAGTTGAGCTTCTGGCAGGCTTCTGCTTGAAGTTTTGAGCACTCCTCTTGACAAAATTGGTGCAGTTCAGCTAAATGTGTTGGTTTTTCTGAGGCGGGCTTGTTTCTTCAGCATTGTCCACACGTTTAAGTTAGGACTGTTATGTCTTGACTAAGGAGAGGTGATGGAAAACAGACACCAGAGGGTAATAATGTTCAATAATATACTATATATAATCAATATATATACATAAATAATAAGAATAATAAACAATACTAACTATTAAACTAAAGAAATGAAGTGTGACAAACTCAAGAGTGTGTATGGTGTAAGACTATGTGTAGATTTTAACTGAAGTGTGTGTTACCAAAGTATTGAACGAGATACGAGGAACCAAGCAGTCCATGGGGCATGCAGGTGATCCGGGGCGAGAGAGGAGTCGAGGAACGAGGGAAGGAGTTGAGATCCAGGGCGACAGAAGGAAAACACTGGGTACACCATGAAAAACCAAGTTCCTGCCCCAATCCTTGGGTCCTTTATTCAGCAAGCCCCTCAGCGGGCCTAGGTGTCAGTGTTGTCTGATCGTCTGCAGGTTTGTCGGGACGCGCTGTCAGCGGATCCTCCGGGTGTTCCCGCAGAGGAGGGAGACGCAGACTTTGGGAAAGCACTTCTAAAAACTTCATTCACGCCTGATATAGCCAGTCCTTTACCTCTTTTGAGGTGTGTTTGGGGTCATTGTCCTGTTGGAACACCCAACTGCGCCCGAGACCCAACCTCTGGGATGGTGATTTTAGCTGGTCCTGAAGAAATTGGAGAAAACCTCTTTTTTCATCGTCCCTTTTACTCTCTGTAAAGCACCAGTTCCATTGGCAGCAATACCATGCTTGACGGTAGGAATTTTGTACTGGGGGTGTCCTGGCCTTGACTTTAAAGTGCATCCGGCAGTGGAGACTCCTCTCTGGGGTCTTGGGGCACTAGGAGGTTAACCCCTTTACTACTGTTACCCCTGTTACCCCTGACAGCTCCCTAGCCAGGGAGACGGTGAAGACCTCAACGGCGGAGCAGGCGGAAGACGGTAGATATAAGAACCCCCACAACGGCTGCGATGGTGAATGAAGGCACTCCTCTCTGTGGTCTTGGGGCAGTAGGAGGTTAACCCCTTTACTACTGTTACTCCAGGTGGCCCTTGACAAAGGCCTAGTATCTGACAGCCCTCGAGTCGGGGATACGGCGAAGCAGGCGAAGGACGGTAGATGTAAGAACCCCCACAACGGCTGCGATGGCTACAGAAGGCGCTCCTTTCTGGGGTCTTGGGGCACTAGGAGGCTAACCCCTTTACTACTGTTACTCCAGGTGGGCCTTGGCAAAGGCCTAATATCTGACAGCCCTCGAGTCGGGGATACGGTAAAGACCTCAAGTGGGGAGCAGGCGAAGGACGGTAGATATAAGAACCACCACAACGGCTGCGATGGCGGATGAAGGCGCTCCTCTCTGTGGTCTTGGGGCGGTAGGAGGTTAACCCCTTTACTACTGTTACCCAAGGTGGCCCTTGACAAAGGCCTAGTATCTGACAGCCCTCGAGTCGGGGATACGGTGAAGACCTCAAGGGCGAAGCAGGCAAAGGACGGTAGATGTAAGAACCCCCACAACGGCTGCGATGGCTTCAGAAGGCGCTCCTTTCTGGGGTCTTGGGGCACTAGGAGGCTAACCCCTTTACTACTGTTACCCTAGGTGGCCCTTGACAAAGGCCTAGTGCCTGACTGCCCCCTAGCCAGGGTTACGGCGAAGACCTCAACGGCAGAGCAGGCGGAAGACGGTAGATATAAGAACCACCACAACGGTTGTGATGGTGGGTGAAGGCGCTCCTCTATGGGGTCTTGGGGCACTAAGAGGTTAATCCCTTCACTACTGTTACCCTAGGTGGCCCTTGGCAAAGGCCTAGTCCCTGACTGCCCCCCAGCCAGGGTTACGGTGAAGACCTCAACGGCGGAGCAGGCGGAAGACGGTAGATGTAAGAACCACCACAACGGCTGCAATGGCGGTGGAAGACGCTCCTCTCTGGGGTCTTGGGGCACTAGGAGGTTAACCCCTTTACTACTGTTACCCTAGGTGGCCCTTGGCAAAGGCCTAGTATCTGACTGCTCCTTAGCCAGGGAGACGGTGAAGACCTCAACGGCGGAGCAGGCGGAAGACGGTAGATGTAAGAACCCCCACAACGGCTGCGATGGCGAATGAAGGCGCTCCTCTCTGGGGTCTTGGGGTACTAGGAGGTTAACCTCTTTACTACTGTTACCCTAGGTGGCCCTTGGCAAAGGCCTAGTATCTGACAGCCCTCGAGTCGGGGGTACGGTGAAGACCTCAAGGGCGAAGCAGGCGAAGGACGGTAGATGTAAGAACCCCCACAACGGCTGCGATGGCGGTGGAAGACGCTCCTCTCTGGGGTCTTGGGGCGCTAGGAGGTTAACCCCTTTACTACTGTTACGCTAGGTGGCCCTTGGCAAAGGCCTAGTACCTGACTGCCCCCTAGCCAGGGTTACGGTGAAGACCTCAACAGCGGAGCAGGTGGAAGACGGTAGATGTAAGAACTACCACAACGCCTGCGATGGCGAATGAAGGCGCTCCTCTCTGTTGTCTTGGGGCAGTAGGAGGTTAACCCCTTTACTACTGTTACCCCAGGTGGCCCTTGGCAAAGGCCTAGTATCTGACAGCCCTCGAGTCGGGGATACGTTGAAGACCTCAAGGGCGAAGCAGGCGAAGGACGGTAGATATAAGAACCCCCACAACGGCTGCGATGGCGGCAGAAGGCGCTCCTCTCTGGGGTCTTGGGGTACTAGGAGGTTAACCCCTTTACTACTGTTACCCTAGGTGGCCCTTGGCAAAGGCCTAGTACCTGACAGCCCTCGAGTCGGGGAGACGGTGAAGACTTCAAGGGAGAAGCAGGCGGAAGACGGTAGATATAAGAACTACCACAACGGCTGCAATGGCTGCAGAAGGTGCTCCTCTCTGGGGTCTTGGGGCACTAGGAGGTTAACTCCTTTACAACTGTAACCCCAGGTGGCCCTTGGCAAAGGCCTAGTACCTGACTGCCCCCTAGCCAGGGTTACGGCGAAGACCTCAAGGGCGAATCAGGCGAAGGACGGAAGATATAAGAACCCCCACAACGGCTGCGATGGCGGCAGAAGGCGCTCCTCTATGGGATCTTGGGTCAGTAGGAGGTTAACCCCTTTACTACTGTTACCCCAGGTGGTCCTTGGCAAAGGCCTAGTACATGACTGCCCCCTAGCCAGGGTTACGGTGAAGACCTCAACAGCGGAGCAGGTGGAAGACGGTAGATGTAAGAACTACCACAACGCCTGCGATGGCGAATGAAGGCGCTCCTCTCTGTTGTCTTGGGGCAGTAGGAGGTTAACCCCTTTACTACTGTTACCCCAGGTGGCCCTTGGCAAAGGCCTAGTATCTGACAGCCCTCGAGTCGGGGATACGTTGAAGACCTCAAGGGCGAAGCAGGCGAAGGACGGTAGATATAAGAACCCCCACAACGGCTGCGATGGCGGCAGAAGGCGCTCCTCTCTGGGGTCTTGGGGTACTAGGAGGTTAACCCCTTTACTACTGTTACCCTAGGTGGCCCTTGGCAAAGGCCTAGTATCTGACAGCCCTCAAGTCGGGGATACGGTGAAGACCTCAAGGGAGAAGCAGGCGAAGGACGGTAGATGTAAGAACCACCACAACGGCTACGATGGCGGAAGAAGGCGCTCCTCTCTGGGGTCTTGGGGTACTAGGAGGTTAACCCCTTTACTACTGTTACCCCAGGTGGCCCTTGGCAAAGACCTAGTACCTGACTGCCCCCTAGCCAGGGTTACGGCGAAGACCTCAACGACAGAGCAGGCGGAAGACGGTAGATATAAGAACCACCCTAACGGCTGCGATGGCAGATGAAGGCGCGCCTCTCTGTGGTCTTGGGGAAGGAGGAGGTTAATCTCTTTACTACTGTTACCCCAGGTGGCCCTTGGCAAAGGCCTAGTATCTGACAGCCCTCGAGTCGGGGATAGGGTGAAGACCTCAAGGGCGAAGCAGGCGAAGGACGGCAGATATAAGAAACCCCACAACGGCTGCAATGGCGGCAGAAGGAGCTCCTCTCTGGGGTCTTGGGGCACTAGGAGGTTAACTCCTTTACAAATGTTACTCCAGGTGGGCCTTGGCAAAGACCTAGTACCTGACAACCCCCTAGTCAGGGTTACGGCGAAGACCTCAACAGCTGAGCAGGCGGAAGGGGGTAGATGTAAGAACTACGTATAGTTGTGCCATGTCATGCCGTCAGGTTGGTGTATTAGCGGTGGGAAAAAACTGTACTGAAAACTATTCGCGAAGAAAAACCCCATAGATTAGCTGCACCGTTTTATAAACCACAGGATTCAAAGCATAGGGGAAAAAAAATAAAGCGGACCTCACAGTAGCAGATGTCTTTGGCTGAGCAGCGCCACCACTTTGCAGCAAGGGGGAGGTGACAAAGGCAGGCGAAGGAAACGGGGAAGATGACTCCGAATAAGAGAGAAAAGAAAAAAGGGGAAAGAGTTGAATGGAAGTTTACTGCGCTCGTTTCTTTGTTGGTTTTGCAGCCGAGCAGAACATTAAAGTCTTGTCAAACGCTGCAGGAGACTTGAACTCCACCGCCGATACTCTTAAAGTAGACTCCAAATTACTGCGCGGAGAAAATGTCACAGCACACACACACACACACACACACACACGCACACACACACACACACACGCACACACACACACACACACACACACAAACACACACACACGTGTTTTCGTACCTTCTGGAGACCTGAGAAAAAGGCCTCTTTTTAGAATATATAAAGAAGTGTATTTACAACATGAATAATATATACATACTATGCACATATAAAACACACACACACACACACACACACACACACACACACACACACACACACACACACACACACACACACACACACACACACACACCCACACACACTAGCAGTATACATTTTTCAAAGGTTATCTGACTTTCTTTTGGCTCATATTCAATATTTAATAAAGCCAAGATCCTCTAATTTCTTCTGCTTTTATTTTGAAATGAACGTTAATGTCATGTGACGTCAGAGGTCACCTTTCATTCAGGCTCTCAGCGAAGGCGGACACTTCCTTTAAACTATAATGCCAAAAGTATTTGGCCACCTGCCTTGACTCACATATGAACTTGAAGTGTCATTCCATTCCTCACCACCAGGGTTCAATATGATGTGGGTCCACATTTTGCAGCTATTTGGAAGGCTGTCCACAAGGTTGCCGAGTGTGTTTATAGACATTTTCCACCATTCTTCCACAAGCACATTGGTGAGGTCACACACTGATATTGGTGGAGAAGGCCTGGCTCTCAGTTTCCGTTCTAATTCAACCTAAAGGTGTTCTATTGGGTTCAGGTTAGGACTCTGTGCAGGCCAGTCAAGTTCATCCACACCAGACTCTGTCACCCATGTCTTTATGGACCTTGCTTTGTGCACTGGTGCACAGTCATGTTGGTAAGAGGAAGGGGCCCGCTCCAAACTGTCAGGTTCAAACTCGTTGTTTGTCATTTCTTGGACGTTACTTTTTATTGTAGTACTTGTTACACAATACTCGTTACATGCGACATGTTCCATTGTAAATTAAAGCTGCAAGCAGCGATGGACGGAGCCGACTTTTGCTGGTGTTTCCTGCCTTTCCCCATTCAACATATCTTTACCTGCACGTTACCTGCCTTCCCTGCATCCTGGGGTCACACTGGTGCTTCTTACTTTCACCCATACACGCTGGTGCTTCCTGCCATCACCCAGACAACGTATCTTTACCTGCACGTTACCTACCTTCTCTGTATCCTGGGGTCAAACTGGTGCCTCCTTCTTTCACCCAGTCAACATATCTTTACCCGCACAGTACCTGCGGCAGCAACGTAGCTGTTCTTTGAAGGCTCGTAAAATCAAAACCGGAGAAGTTAGAACAACTCTTTCATCAACTTTTAATCAGAAGGGTTCAATATCTTTCCTGTGCGAGTTTGAAGCCGACACAACAAACGCGCTCAGAGGAGATCATGTTTGAAAAAAGGTGACGGGTTTTTACAAAACTTTTGTTTTGAAAGGGTTATTGCAAACTTCCTGTTGATTTTTTCTGATGGATGTCAAAGAATGAAATGTAGGTCTAAGTAAAACCTGCATAGAGGTTTTTGTTTCATGTCTCTATGACATTCCTACCGGAAGTTATAATCAGTTTTGTCTGTGTTTTCTTCCCAAGAGCAGTTTTGTCTGTGTTTTATTCCTAGGGGGTGCTAGAGAGAAATTTAGAGTTTTGGGGTTTGTTTTTTATTAGATTGCAATTTTCGCCAGTCCTGATGTGTGTGTGTCCAGTTTGGGGAGTTTTGAAGCATTCTAAGGGGGTAAAATTACAGCTCAAAGAGGCAAAAATGAAATTTTTAGGAACCTTTTGTTTTGAAGGGATTTTCGCCAACTTCCTGTTGACTTTTGCTCAAGGATGTCAGTGTATGAAATCTAGGTCTAAGTCAGACCTACATAGAGGTTTTTGTTTCATGTCTCTACGACATTCCTACTGGAAGTTATAATCACTTTTGTCTGTGTTTTCTTCCCAAGAGCAATTTTGTCTGTTTTATTCCTATGGTGTGCTAGAGCGCAATTTTGAGTTTTGGGGTTTGTTTTTTTATAAGATGGCAATTATCGCCAGTCCTGATGTGTGTGTCCAGTTTGGTGAGTTTTAAAGCATTCAAAGGTGGTAAAATTACAGCTCAAAGAGGCAAAAATGATATTTTTAGGAACCTTTTGTTTTGAAGGGATTTTTGCCAACCTCCTGTTGACTTTTGCTCAAGGGTGTCAGTGTATGAAATCTAGGTCTAAGTCAGACCTACATAGAGCTTTTTGTTTCATATCTCTACGACATTCCTAACGGAAGTTACAAGCAGATTTGTCTGTGTTTTTTTCTAGGGGGCGCTAGAGCGCAATTTTGAGTTTGTTATTTATTTATTAGATGGCAATTTTTGCCAGTCCTGATGTGTGTGTCAAATTTGGTGAGTTTTGAAGCATTTTAAGGGCGTCAAATTACAGCTCAACGAGGCGGCGGAATAATAAAGAATAATAAAACCTTAGAAACACAATAGTGTCCTCAGTCCTGAAGGGAAATCGGTCCCTAAAAATAAAGTAACGGACAATTTTGTTGTTCTTATTCGTTAAATGCGACCAGTAACTTGTTACGGGATACACGTTACCCATCCATCCATCCATTTTCTACCGCTTATTCCCTTTTGGGGTCGCGGGGGGCGCTGGCGCCTATCTCAGCTACAATCGGGCGGAAGGCGGGGTACACCCTGGACAAGTCGCCACCTCATCGCAGGGATACACGTTACATGTTACATATAACTTGTTATTTGTTACTTGTTGATTTTTTACTCGCAAGTAATTATTCACAGGTTGCTGGTTACTTTGTGAAGTGAAGTGAATTATATTTATATAGCGCTTTTTTCTCTAGTGACTCAAAGCGCTTTACATAGTGACACCCAATATCTAAGTTACATTTAAACCAGTGTGGGTGGCACTGGGAGCAGGTGGGTAAAGTGTCTTGCCCAAGGACACGACGGCAGTGACTAGGATGGCAGAAGCAGGGATCGAACCTGCAACCCTCAAGTTGTTGGCACGGCCGCTCTACCAACCGATCCTGCAGCCTTTTTGACAGGGGCACGAGGAAGGACGCAAGCTCCGCTCATGTCTACGGTAAGAGCCGACTTATTACCACAAATTTCTCACCGAAACCTGCCGGCTAACATGTGGTCGGGAACCATGTTCGCTTGACTGCTCTAAAGCTTCACCTTCGGGAATGTAAACAAGGAAACACCGGCTGTGTTTGTGTCGCTACAGGCAGCTGCAATACACCGCTTCCCACCTACGTCTTTCTTCTTTGACGTCTCCATTATTAATTGAACAAATTGCAAAAGACTCAGCTACACAGCATTTCTGTCATTTGTTTACATCATACTCGATGTTTGTTACAAGCTACATGCTACGTGTTGGGCGGGTGATGAAATGAACTTTCCGGAAACAAACCACCCGACGTGGCGCCACATCTGATTCCAAGACCATGAATAAATAAACGCGGTTAATCGACAAGTTGTCGTCATGACAGCTTAGCCTAAGAGACGCGCGTGCGTCACGCCGCCAAGCTGTGTGTTTCATTGTCCTGTTGCTCGCTGACATTTCATAAAAGAGCGCGCCGCAACCCGCACGGGTGGACGCATTAGCCCGGCCTGGCGGAGCATGGCGAGGGCCACAAAGGTGCTAATGAGCGTGCGGCGAGCTCGCAGGTGGGCGTTAGCCATGACAAAGTGGCTCTCACCCGCGCACTCACGCAGTGCGGTGCATTAGACACCGGGAGGGAGGGGGAGGAGAGGGACGCCCAGAGGCAGAATACACACTTTTTTGCAATTCTGAACTTCTGGGGACCTTCCGAAAAATGCTCTATAAAGAAGTGTATTTACAACATGAATAATACAAATCCCCATATGAGTTGGGAAATTGTGTTCGATGTAAATATAAACGGAATACAATGATTTGAAAATCATTTTCAACCCATATTCGGTTGAATATGCCACAACAGGGGTAGGGTAGATGTGGCTCTCGGATAAATCTGAGCTGACATTGCTTAACGCGATGATTATGAATAATTCCGCTGGGATTCACAGTGCTAAAAATAGCGTTCAAAATATAAAACATTCTCATGCATTTAAATCCATCCAATCCAATCCAATCCACTTTATTTATATAGCACATTTAAACAACAATAACTATTCCAAAGGGCTGCACAGCCATGTTAAAAACAATTGTAAAAAAAAATAAAATAATAATAAAAAAAATAAATAAAGTATATATCAATCAATCAATGTTTATTTATATAGCCCCAAATCACAAATGTCTCAAAGGACTGCACAAATCATTACGACTACAACATCCTCGGAAGAACCCACAAAAGGGCAAGGAAAACTCACACCCAGTGGGCAGGGAGAATTCACATCCAGTGGGACGCCAGTGACAATGCTGACTATGAGAAACCTTGGAGAGGACCTCAGATGTGGGCAACCCCCCCTCTCTAGGGGACCGAAAGCAATGGATGTGGAGCGGGTCTAACATGATACTGTGAAAGTTCAATCCATAGTGGCTCCAACACAGCCGCGAGAGTTCAGTTCAAGCGGATCCAAGACAGCAGCGAGAGTCCCGTCCACAGGAAACCATCTCAAGCGGATCAGCAGCGTAGAGATGTCCCCAACCGATACAGGCGAGCGGTCCATCCTGGGTCCCGACGAGCGGTCCATCCTGGGTCTCGACTCTGGACAGCCAGTACTTCATCCATGGTCATCGGACCGGACCCCCTCCACAAGGGAGGGGGGGACATAGGAGAAAGAAAAGAAGCGGCAGATCAACTGGTCTAAAAAGGAGGTCTATTTAAACATATTATGCTCCACCAATGACTGAATAAAAAAAATAAATAAATAAATATAAAACCAATAAAAACAATATAAAAACAAATATGATTAAAAACTGTTTTAAGGGGTAAAATCAATTAAAACAGTCAAATAGAAATCAAAGTGTATAAAAAACACAGAGGACCACACAACTCACGTAGTGTTAAAAGCCAAAGAATAAAAGTGGGTCTTAAGACCAGACTTAAAAGAGTCCACTGTGGAAGCAGTTTGAACATGGAGGGGCAGAGTGTTCCAGAGCTTAGGGCCGACCACAGAGAAGGCCCTGTCTCCCCTGGTCTTAAGTCTGGTCTTGGGCACCACGAGCTGGAACTGGCTCTCGGACCTCAGAGCGCGCGCAGGAATGTAAATTTGGATGAGGTCCGAGATATATTGAGGTGCCAGTCCATGTAAAGATTTAAAAACAAGCAGCAATGTTTTAAAATCAATTCTAAAATGAACAGGGAGCCAGTGCAAACTCTAAAGAATTGGGGTTATATGCTGGCGTTTCCTGGCCCCTGTTAAAAGTCCATCCATCCGTTTCCTACCGCACCTGTTCAAGAAGTCGCATTAATGGTAAGAAGTATTTTATGTCATGATGGGGGGGGGTCGCAGCTTGCTGTGTGGGGTCGTTCTCCCAGGAAGGCAGACGGACTACTCGGGACATGGCATTTAGGTAAAAACACGACTTAATTTAAACTAAAAAAAAATCGCTCACAGCGGAGGCATAACTTGGGCTAAGGAAGAAAGCTAACGCTTAAACAGACTATGAACATAAATCACACAAAACTTACTTGGCATGGCATGAAGCACGAAACTATGGCAAGGCATGAAACAAGTCAGCACAGAGTAAGAAAAGATCGCATTGACGCCAGGGCGACTGACTGGCAAAGACAAGCTTAAATACTGCCTCTGATTAGTGCTCGGGAAGCAGGAGAGCGGGCATTTTGTCCACCAGAGACAGGTGGACAAAAGAAAATCTGACGAACTCACTCCACGTAAGCGGCATGGCCTGAAACCAGCATTGAATGACCGTGACCTTCCATCCCTCAGACGGCACTGCATCAAAAACCGACATCAATCTCTAAAGGATATCACCACATGGGCTCAGGAACACTTAAAAAAAACACTGTCACTAAATACAGTTGGTCGCTACATCTGTAAGTGCAAGTTAAAGCTCTATTATGCAAAGCGAAAGCCATTTATCAACAACATCCAGAAACAACGCCGGCTTCTCTGGGCCCGAGATCATCAAAGATGGACTGATGCAAAGTGGAAAAGTGTTCTGTGGTCTGACGAGTCCACATTTCAAATTGTTTTTGTAAATATTCGACATCGTGTCATCCGGACCAAAGGGGAAGTGAACCATCCAGACTGTTATCGACGCAAAGTGTAAAAGCCAGCATGTGTGATGGTATGGGGGTGCATTAGTGCCCAAGGCATGGGTAATTTACACATCTGTGAAGGCACCATTAATGCTGAAAGGTCCATAAAGGTTTTTGAACATTGCCATTCAAGCAACGTTATCATTGACGCCCCTGCTTATTTTAGCAATTCTGAAAACAATGCCCTGCAATGAGGTGGCGACTTGTCCAGGATGTACCTATTGTAGCTGAAATAGGTTCCAGCATCCCCCACGACCCTGAAAATTATGACAGAAGTCATCGTTTTACTTAAAAAAAGTCACTATTTTACAAGAACAGCAAAAAATAGGCCAATATTGTAATTAAGGTCAGAACTTTATATGATAAATGTCACAATTTTGTATTAAAAAGTCACAATAGTACATAAAAAAAAATTCTGATTTTACGAGAAAATATTGCAATATTCCAGCAACAGAAAGAATATGAGAAATTGTACTCAATTTTATGAGAAAAAAGTCCACACATTGTGAGAAAAAGACTGCTTTTAGTTTTAAAAAAAATAAAATATTTTTTTTGTTTGTAATTATTTTTTAATCCTCATAATTTAGTCACTACAGTATGTCTCTATGTGCATATTGTATTTATTGTATGATACATTTTGGCCAGAGGGGGCACATTTCACTTTCTTACACACACTTGTTATTTCATATGTTGACCAATTTTATGAAAAGAGTCGTCGTTTGACTAGACAAAAGTCACAATTATATGAGAAAACTTTAAAAGGTTGGCAATATTATAATACTACTGGGAATTTTACTCGGCAAAATTATGACAAAAGTCATAATTTTACTCCAAAAAAATTTCACTATTTTACAAGAACAGCAAAAAAATGGGCAATATTGTGGTAAAGGTCAGAATTTTATGACAAATGTCACCATTTCGCACAAAAAAGTAATCATTTTACATTAAAAAAGTAATAATTTTACGTGAAAATATTGCAATATTACAGAAACAGAAAGAATATGAGATATTGTTCCCAATTTTATATGAAAAAAGTCGACACTTGTGAGAAAAAAACTGCTTCTAGTAAAAAAATATATGTATACTTTATTATTTTTTTGTCTGTAATTGGTTTTAATCTTCTTTATTTACTTCAAGTTATTACAGTATGTCTCGATATACATATTTATTTAATTTTTTATCAATTTTGGCCAAAGGGGGCTCATTTCAATTTCTTAAACACACTTGTTATTTCATAAGTTGACCAGAGGGGGAGCACTTCAAATGTTTACACACACACTTGTTATTTCATATGTTGACCAGAAGGGGAGCACTTTTAAAAGTGACACACAGTCACACTCATGACACAAACATTACACGGAGACAGAACAGGACCGCTGATGGGTCAGCCAACTTCCGGCGCCCGTTAAAAAGGTGGAAAACGGGTAAACATTAGTGCTAGTGATGGGGGGAGGATAAATTAAAAAAAATATTCAGTCAAAGGCTGGACTCCCAGGAAAAAAACAAAAACAAAACCTCAGTACCCATAGCACTCACAAACAAGTTACATAGAATACACAAGACTTGCAAAAGAGTAATTTTGAAAAAAATCCGTCCTTTTTGGGACCACCCTAATTTTGATAGATATCACCACAAATGAGACATTCTCTACTAGATGCAATGTTATTGGGACCATGATTTATGTCATCACTTCTTCACACCCCCTCATATGGAAGATACTTTCCCTTCTTCACGTCTCAAGAAAAGTAGAAATACAAGAACACACACACACACACACACACACACACACACACACACACACACACACACACACACACACACACACACACACACACACACACACACACACACACGCACGCACACACACACACACACACACACACGCACACGCGCACACACACACCAAGGTGTTGTTCCGTACTTGTGGGGACCACCCTTTCTACAGGTTGTGGAAGCATAAGAAAAATAAGTTAAAATGTCCACTGCCCAGTTAGCTCATACACGTCTTTAAATCTCTGGATTGATGAAGTAATGTGCTGATCAGTCTTACTGGGGACCCTGGGGAAAAAGAGTCCCTATGGTTCATGGGGACCAAATGTAAATCATTTTGCATGATTCAAACACATTTGTTCGTGACTACTGAGGACCATTTGAAAAAATATATAATTAAATACATTAAATATATTACAAATCCCTTAGGCATCTTCAGAATGGATCTGACTATCATTTAAAATGGGTTCCCTTTCGGGAACCTGTTTTTTTGGTCCCCATACCGTCAGAGGTCCGCTAAAGGCATGTAAACAAAGCCATATCCCCATTAAGTCAGCATTGCCAGAACACACACACACACACACACCCTTTTAATGACCCGTGTAGGCAGGAAGATGTGCCGGTGTGTTTATGGAAAGTTGCAGTTGGAAGAAAAATAACATTCGCAGGCAAAGTTTAATTTCGCTTCCAATTAGCACGTGAGCTAACAAAGAGACGCCATAAGCCCGGAGCTTCGCTTGGCCGCCGCCTCGTTTGGAGAGCGATCCCGTTTATGTGAGGGTCTTCCCCGACTCCAATTTATCTGCCGCGGACTCCGGGCTAAAATATGCTGATGACACCCGGCCCCGGAGTACGAGGCTCTTCTTTACCCGCAGGAGCGCCGCCTTCTTGTTAGCACGCTTTTCTGCCTGACTTGACACTTTGGTGGGATCAAACGTCTCACGCTGCAAACAAAAGTGCTTACCCATAATCCATCAGCGCAGGTGTTTCCAGGCGGCGAGATGAACGGAGCAGCATGTCGTTAATCCTGCAGACAAGCCTGCCTCTAATTAACTAGCTCCGCTTTAGCGCCGCAAAACAACACGCTCCCTTTTTCCTCGCCGCCTGCACAATCCACCCAATTTAACTTCCCACAATTACACAAACACTACTTTTCTACGACCGCCGCCGTATTTAGCGTTAGCACGCAGGTGTTGGGCTCCAGGAAAAAGTAATACGTCAAAATCAGCGAAAACATTACCAGGGAGAATTGGGGACAAGTGGGGAGAAGAAAGCAACCGGGAAAAGTGGAATTTGGGCAAAGGGACAACCTTTTTTGTGTTCGACATAGTGAAGAGTAGTTGAAAGATGGTTGAAAAGTCGGAATCGGGTAAAAAAATTACGCCAAAATTGGAGAAGTTGGGCCATTGTAAACTATGAATAAGTTCATTAATTTGAATGAGAATTACCTAGCAATTTGGGAATTTGGGGAAAAACTGAAAATTTTCCAAATATACATTGACACCGTTATTGTTCGAGATGACAACAATGAGTTGGTGTTGGAATTTTTCGACTGAAAAATGTTGACAAAGTTTGAATGTTTATTGTTATTTTGGAATTCCTGGCATTTTAGGAAAAAACAGAAATGTCTACATACAAAAAATTATCTTTTTTTGTCCCAATTATAAAGAATGTTTTGAAGGAGGGATGGTTAAAAACAGTCAACAAATGTGGATGGTTGAAAAGTTGGAATTGGGTAAAAAATTACGCCAAATTTTGAGAAGTTGGGCCATGGTAAAACTATGAATAAGTTCATTTATTTGAATGAGAATTACCTAGCAATTTGGGAATTTGGGGAAAAACGGGAAATTTTCCAAATATACATGACACCGTTATTGTTCGAGATGACAACAATGAGTTTGTGTTGGAATTTTTCGATTGAAAACTGTTGACAAAGTAACAGTTTGAATGTTTATTGTTATTTTGGAATTCCTGGCATTTTAGGATAAAACAGAAATGTTTACATACAAAAAATGATATTTTGTTGTCCCAATTATAAAGAATGTTTTGAAGGTGGGATGGTTAAAAACGGTCAACAAATGTGGATGGTTGAAAAGTTGGAATTGGGTAAAAAATTACGGCAAATTTTGAGAAGTTGGGCCATGGTAAAACTATGAATAAGTTCATTTATTTGAATGAGAATTACCTAGCAATTTGGGAATTTTGGGAAAAACGGGAAATTTTCCAAATATACATTGACACCGTTATTGTTCAAGATGACAACAATGAGTTGGTGTTGGAATTTTTCGATTGAAGAATGTTGACAAAGTTTGAATGTTTATTGTTATTTTGGAATTCCTGGCATTTTAGGAAAAAACAGAAATTTCTACATACAAAAAATTATCTTTTGTTGTCCCAATTATAAAGAATATTTTGAAGGAGGGATGGTTAAAAACGGTCAACAAATGTGGATGGTTGAAAAGTTGGAATTGGGTAAAAAATTCCGCCAAATTTTGAGAAGTTGGGCCATGGTAAAACTATGAATAAGTTCATTCATTTGAATGAGAACTACCTAGCAATTTGGGAATTTGGGGAAAAACGGGAAATTTTCCAAATATACATTTACCCCGTTATTGTTCGAGATGACAACAATGAGTTGGTGTTGGAATTTTTCGATTGAAAAATGTTGACAAAGTTTGAATGTTTATTGTTATTTTGGAATTCCTGGCATTTTAGGAAAAAACAGAAATGTCTACATACAAAAAAACATCTTTTATTGTCCCAATTATAAAGAATGTTTTGAAGGTGGGATGGTTAAAAACGGTCAACAAATGTGGATGGTTGAAAAGTTGGAATTGGGTAAAAAATTACGTCAAATTTTGAGAAGTTGGGCCATGGTAAAACTTTGAATAAGTTCATTTATTTGAATGAGAATTACCTAGCAATTTGGGAATTTGGGGAAAAACGGGAAATTTTCCAAATATACATTGACACCGTTATTGTTCGAGATGGCAACAATGAGTTGGTGTTGGAATTTTTCGATTGAAAAATGTTGACAAAGTTTGAATGTTTATTGTTATTTTGGAATTCCTGGCATTTTAGGAAAAAACAGAAATGTCTACATACAAAAAATGATCTTTTGTTGTCCCAAATATAAAGAATTTTTCGAAGGTGGGATGGTTAAAAACGGTCAACAAATGTGGATGGTTGAAAAGTTGGAATTGGGTAAAAAATTACGCCAAATTTTGAGAAGTTGGGCAATTGTAAACTATGTATAAGTTAATTTATTTGAACGAGAATTACCTAGCAATTTGGGAATTTTGGGAAAAACGGGAAATTTTCCAAATATACATGACACCGTTATTGTTCGAGATGACAACAATGAGTTGGTTTTGGAATTTTTCGATTGAAACATGTTGACAAAGTGTGAATGTTTATTGTTATTTTGGAATTCCTGGCATTTTAGGAAAAAACAGAAATGTCTACATACAAAAAAACATATTTTGTCGTCCCAATTATAAAGAATTTTTCGAAGGTGGGATCGTTAAAAGCGGTCAACAAATGTGGATGGTTGAAAAGTTGGAATTGGGTAAAAGATTACGCCAAATTTTGAGAAGTTGGGCCATGGTAAAACTATGAATAAATTCATTCATTTGAATGGGAATTTTCTAGAAATTTGGGAACTTCGGAAAAAATTGGAATTAAGAAAATATACGTAACACTACAATAGTCCTAGATAATATGAATGGGTTGGTGTTGGAATTTTTCAAAATGGTTGAAAAATGTTGACTAAGTAACAGTTTGAGTTTTAGTTGCTATGTCGAAAAGGGTGGAGTGCCACCTCCGGGTTGGGGAGGAGACCCTGCCCCAAGTACCTAGAAGTCTTGTTCACCAGTGAGGGAAGAGTGGATTGAGAGATCGGTGCGGCGTCTTCAGTAATGCGGACGCTGTATCGATCCGTTGTGGTGAAGAAGTAGCTGAGCCGGAAGGCAAAGCTCTCAATTTACCGGTGGATCTACGTTCCCATCCTCACCTATGGTCATGAGCTTTGGGTCATGACCGGAAGGATAAGATCACGGGTACAAGCGGCCCAAATGAGTTTGGGTCTCTCCCTTGGAGATAGGGTGAGAAGCTCTGTCATCCGGGAGGAGCTCAAAGTAAAGCCGCTGCTCCTCCACATGGAGAGGAACCAGATGAGGTGGTTCGGGCATCTGGTCAGGATGCCACCCGAACGCCTCCCTAGGGAGGTGTTTAGGGCACTTCCGACGGGTAGGAGGCCACGGGGAAGACCCAGGACACGTTGGGAAGACTATGTCTCCCGGCTGGTCTGGGAACGCCTCGGAGTGGCTGGGGAGAGGGAAGTCTGGGCTTCCCTGCTTAGGCTGCTGCAATCATAAATCAAATGTCATGTCTGTTGATCATGTTTTTGTTCGGCCATGTGCTGTTTGTCTTTTGGACTCTTTAACTTCCTGTTTTTTTCCACTCCCTTGTCTGGTTTCCTTGGTTACTCATTTTGTCCACCTGTCTCTGGTGGACAAAACACCTGCTCACCTGCTTCCTGAGCATTAATCAGAGGCAGTATTTAAGCTTGTCTTTGCCAGTCAGGGAACACCTTGGGATCCCCCAGGAAGAGCTGGACCAAGTGGCTGCTGCCCCCTGCGACCCGACCTCGGAAAAGCGGAAGAAGATGGATGGATGGACCCATTTAAATCCCCCTGCAGTGCATGATGGGAAAAATGCAAGGGATCCAAGCGGCGAGGTTGAGGAGGAGTGTTGGTTCCAGTCAGCAGGTGTTGGTCACAGCGAGAGAAGATGGATCTCAACAAGAAAACAAAGCTCATGAAGCAGGATGTCAGCTATGACGAGGAGCACGCGCCTCGCCGCCGCCGCCTGTTAGCGCTCGGCGGCTAGCCTCGCTCCTAATGGCCTCGCCAAAACTTTCTGTCTCATAATTGGCAGGAAGCCGCAGTGAGATTGACAAACGAGTGTCAGCCAGCAGCCGTTCCCGAGCCCAGGACGCCCGGGACGGAGCGCGGGAATCAAAATAATTCAAATAAATCAGCCGCCGAGCGGTGGCGGCTCTCCCTCCAACATGGCAGACGCCGAACAGCGAGGGAAGACGCCACGCTGCTGTCAGCTATGTGTGTGTGTGTGTGTGTGTGTGTGTGTGTGTGTGTGTGTGTGTTCTTGTATCGCTGCCCTTCTTGAGACATGAAGAAGGAAAAGTATCTTCCATATGAGGAGGTGTGAAGAAGTGATGACATAAGTCATGGTCCCAATAACATTGCATCTAATAGACAATGTCTCATTTGTGGTGATATCCATCAAAATGAGGGTGGTCCTAAAAAGGAGGTAATTATTTTCACTTCCAAAGACATGCACCTGGGGATAAGGTTGATTGGCAACACGAAATTGACCCCAGTGTGTGAATGTTGTCTGTCTATCTGTGTTGGCCCTGCGATGAGGTGGCGACTTGTCCAGGGTGTACCCCGCCTTCCGCCCGATTGTAGCTGAGATAGGCGCCAGCGCCCCCTGCGACCCCGAAAGGGAATAAGCGCTAGAAAATGGATGGATGGATTTTCACATTGACTGTGTGTCGCTTATAAAAGTGCTCGCCCTCTGGTCAACATATGAAATAACAAGTGTGTGTAAGAAAGTAAAATGTGCCCCCTTCGGCCGAAATTAATTTAAAAAAAAATGAATAAATATAAAATAAAAATAAATAAATAAATAAAAAATAGAAAATGTCTCTATATGTTAATATAGAGACATACTGTAATAACGAAGTAAATAATGAAGATTAAAAAACTATTGCGGAAAAAATTGAACTAAAAGCTGTCGTTTTTCTCACAATGTGTCGACTTTTTTGTCATAAAATTGGGAACCATTTCTCATATTTTTCTCTGCTTCCGTAATATTGCAATATTTTTTCATAAAAGTATGACTTTTTCATGTAAAAATTTTACTTTTTAATGCAAGACAGTGACATTTGTCATATAAAATTCTGATTTTCATCATAATATTGCCCATTTTTTTGTTGTCCTTGTAAAATAGTGACATTTTTGGAGTAAAAATATGACTTTTGAGCTAATGTTGGCCAATAAAATTCATTTTATTATCATAATATTGCCAAAAATTGTGACTTTTGTAGAGTAAAATGATGACTCTTTTCGTAAAATCGCCAACGTTTTAAGCTTTTTCTTGTAAAATTGCGACTGTTATTGAGCAAAATTCCAACTTTCATCATAATAATGCACAGATGTTCAGTTTTTCTCAAAAAATTTGACTTGCGTTGAGTAAAATGACGACTTTTATTATAACACTGCCAAATTTATAGGTTTTTCTTGTGAAATTGTGACTTTTTTCTTGTAGAATTCCAACTCATTTTTCACAACAAGCTTTTTTTCTATGTGCATAGTATGTATATATTATTCATGTTGTAAATACACTTCTTTATATATCTAGAAAGGCTGCTCCGAAAGAGGGAGTAGACATTATTTGGAGGTCCCCAGAAGGTACAAACTACACGTAAGTGTGTATGTGTGTGTGTGTGTGTGTTCTTGCAATGCTTAATCAATGGGGACATGGCTTTGTTTACACAGTCACCTTTAGTGGACCTCTGACGGTATGGGGACCAAAAAAACAGGTTCCCGAAAGGGAAACCGTTTTAAATGATAGTCAGATCCATTCTGAAGATGCCTAAGGGATTTGTAATATATGTAATGTATTTAATTATATATTTTTTCAAATGGTCCTCAGTAGTCACGAACAAATATGTGTGAATCATGCAAAATGATTTACATTTGGTCCCCATGAACCATAGGGACTCTTTTTCCCCAGGGTCCCCAGTAAGACTGATCAGCACATTACTTCATCAATCCAGAGATTTAAAGACGTGTATGAGCTAACTGGGCAGTGGACATTTTACCTCGATTTTTTTTTTTGTGCCTCCACAACCTATAGAAAGGGTGGTCCCCACAAGTCCTGATCAACAACTTGGTGTGTGTGTGTGTGTGTGTGTGTGTGTGTGTGTGTGTGTGTTCTGGCAATGCTGACTTAATGGGGACATGGCTTTTTTTACACGCCTTTAGCGGACTTCTTGTCACGGTCCACCATGCGGATCGTTTGTTTTGTCGTTTATAGGTTCGAATCATGTTTAGTTCTAGACTTGGCAGATCCTTGTTTTTGTGCATGTCCTGTTTTGTCTCGTTTCCATGGTTTCTTCATTTGTTCGCCTGCTCTGGCGTTAGGCACACCTGTGTTCTAATTATTGTTTGAGTATACACTGTAAGTCTGCATTATTCCTTAGTTCGTCCTTGGTCCATTGTTTGCTTTACACAACAAGTCACGGTTGGTATCCTATCTTAGAGTTTCTTTTGTGCCAAGTTCCGCCTTAGCTCCACGTGCGCTCGGCACGTCTTTTGTTTTGTACGTTAGTCTCCTGCTAAGTTTTAGCTTTAGTTTCCCGTGCGTAGGCACGCGCTTTATTTTGTCATTTTGTGTCAGTGTTCTATTGTTTTTTTAAAAATCAAGTTCTTACCTGCACTCATGCCTGACAGGTCGTGTGCATCCGAGAGGTGGCAACTCCGCGCAGCAAGTGCGCCGCGTACGCGTGACACTTCTGACGATATGTGGACCAAAAAAACAGGTTCCCTAAAGGAAAACCTTTTTAAATGATAGTCAGATCCATTCTGAAGATGCCTAAGTGATTTTTAATATATTTAACGTATTTAATTATATATTTTTTAAATGGTCCTTAGTAGTCACGTACACATTTTTGTGAATCCTGCAACATGATTTACATTTGGTCCCCATGAACCATAGGGACTCTTTTTCCCCAGGGTCCCCAGTAAGACTGATCAGCACATTACTTCATCAATCCAGATATTCAAAGACGTGTATGAGCTAACTGGGCAGTGGACATTTTAACTTATTTTTCTTATGCTTCCACAACCTGTAGAAAGGGTGGTCCCCACAAGTGCCGAACAACACCTTGGTGTTTGTCTGTGTGTGTTCTGGCAATGCTGACTCAATGGGGACATGGCTTTGTTTACACAGTCACCTTTAGTGGACCTCGGACGGTACGGGGACCAAACAAACAGGTCCCCTAAAGGAAAACCTTTTTAAATGATAGTCAGATCCATTCTGAAGATGCCGAAGTGATTTTAAGTTTATTTAATGTATTAATTTTTTTTTTTTTTAATGGTCCTCAGTAGTCACATACACATTCGGGTGAATTATGCAAAATTATTTCAACTTGGTCCTCAAGAACCAGAGGGACTCTTTTACCCCAGGGTCCCCAGTAAGACTGATCAGCACATTACTTCATCAATCCAGGGATTTAAAGACGTGTATGAGGTAACTGGACAGTGGACATTTTAACTTATTTTTTTTTATGCTTCCACAACCTGTAGAAAGGGTGGTCCCCACAAGTACCGAACAATACCTTGGTGTGTGTGTGTGTGTGTGTGTGTGTGTGTGTGTGTGTGCGTGTGTGTGTGTGTGTGTGTGTGTGTGTGCGTGTGTTTGTGTGTGTGTGTGTGTGTGTGTGTGTATGTGTGTGTTTTCTGGCAATGCTAACTCAATGGGGACATGGCTTTGTTTACACAGTCACCTTTAGTGGACCTCTGACGGTATAGGGGACCAAACAAATAGGTCCCCTAAAGGGAAACCTTTTTAAATGATAGTCAGATCCATTCTGAAGATGCCGAAGTGATTTTTAGTTTATTTAATGTATTAAATTTTTTTTTTTCAAATGGTCCTCAGTAGTCACGAACAAATGTGTGTGAATCATGCAAAATGATTTACATTTGGTCCCCATGAACCATATGAACTCTTTTTCCCTGGGTTCCCAAGTAAGACTGATCAGCACATTACTTCATCAATCCAGAGATTTAAAAACGTGTATGAGCTAACTGGGCAGTGGACATTTTACCTCATTTTTGTTTTGCCTCCAAAACCTGTAGAAAGGGTGGTCCCCACAAGTCCTGAACAACCACTTGGTGTGTGTGAGTGTGTGTGTGTGTGTGTGTGTGTGTGTGTGTGTGTTTTCTGGCAATGCTGACTCAATAGGGACATGGCTTGGTTTACACAGTCACCTTTAGTGGACCTCTGACGGTATGGGGACCAAACAAATAGGTCCCCTAAAGGGAAACCTTTTTAAATGATAGTCAGATCCATTCTGAAGATGCCAGAGTGATTTTTAGTATATTTAATGTATTTAATTATTATTTTTTTTAAATGGTCCTCAGTAGTCACGTACACATTTGTGTGAATTATGCAAAGTGATTTAAATTTGGTCCCCATGAACTATATTAGCTCTTTTTCCGCAGGGTCCCCATTTAGCCTGATCAGCACATTACTTCATCAATCCAGAGATTTAAAGACGTGTATGAGCTAACTGGGCAGTGGACATTTTACACCATTTTTACCTCTCTTATTTGATACTTTACTTTAGTTTTGGATGATACCACACATTTAGGTATCAATGCAAGTAGTTACAGGATCATACATTGGTCATATTTAAAGTCCTCATGTGTCCAGGGACATATTTCATGACTTCATGAACATAATGTTTTTTTTTTTTTTTAAAACGAAAAAAGATTTTGTGATGCTAAAAAATATCGACGTAATCATAGTGGTATCGACCAGATACGTTCTTGTACTTGGTATCATTCCAGCAGATGTCAGGTGTGGATTCACCCATGGCTACTTGTAATGAACATCATTTATTTGTCGCCATGGAGGCCAGGATTAGGGACTTAGATGTAGCTAAACACTTTTTAAAGCCGGTATAGTACCGAATATGATTCATTAGTATTGTGGTACTATACTAATACCGGTATACCGTACAACCCTAAAACACATGTATATATATTTTAATATATATTTATTTAAATTATGCATTTGTTTTTTGTAATTATCTTAGCAGTTATGAAATAAATAATAAATAAATGATAAATATTCAACTAAAGAATATTACAACAACTAAACAACTAAAAATATTCAACTAATTATTTATTCATCAGTCAAACTTTGTTCATGAAGCACTTTTCACACATAAAACAGATGCAACAAAAAGTGTTTGACACATTTGTAAACGGACCTATTTTTAATAAATTCGAAATGGTGTGTGTGTGTGTGTGTGTGTGTGTGTGTGTGTGTGTGTGTGTGTGTGTGTGTGTGTGTGTGTGCGTGTGTAAAAGGTGTTGATGTGTGTTGCCATGCAAAAAGAATGCAAATAGAAGCTGTTGTTGTCTCAGCAGACACACGCTCCAACATCGCCAGGAAGAGGTGCATCCTGGGATATAGCCCCCCCCCCCTCACCCCTGCCCCCCACCCTCCGCCCCCGCTGGCACGTTTGATTGATTGATCAGGTTGTGTGTGTCTCCCGTAATGAGACACTAATAGTCTGTGAGCCGAGCTGGCGTGTGGACGGAATATTTTTAACCTCACTTTCAGTCAATACTACACACACACATGCACACACACACACACACACACACACACACACACACACACACACACACACACACACACACACACACACGCTATTTAGAATTTATCAAAAGTATATCTGTTTCCAAAAAACACTGCAGTCCATCTTAGATGAGCTCGAGCCCAGCCAAGCGTTTCCGGGTGTTGTTGATACATGGCTGTGGCTTTGCTTAATAGAGTTTTAAAGGCCTACTGAAACCCACTACTACCGACCACGCAGTCTGATAGTTTATACATCAATGATGAAATCTTAATTTTGCAACACATGCCAATACGGCCGGTTTAGTTTACTAAATTGCAATTTTAAATTTCCCGCGAGGTATCCTGTTGAAAACGTCGCGGAATGTAACGGACATGTTCTTCTAGCCCGATGCAAGCTATAAGTAGTCTGCTTTAATCGCATAAATACACAGTATTCTGGACATCCGTGTTGCTGAATCTTTTGCAATTTGTTCAATTAATAATGGAGACGTCAAAGAAGAAAGATGTAAGTGGGTAGCGGTGCATTGCGGCCGCCTTTAACAACACAAACACAGCCGGTGTTTCCTTGTTTACATTCCCGAAGGTGAAGCTTTACTATGGAACAGAGCGGTCAAGCGGACATGGTTCCCGACCATATGTCAACCGGCAGGTTTCGGTGAGAAAATTGTGCTAGTAAGTCGGCTCTTGCCGTAGATATGAGCGGAGCTTGCGTCCTTCTGCAGCTGCGGACTATTACCTCCTCCCACCGGGGACACTGGCGGTCACCACACCCGTGGCCACACCCCTCCGACTTACAGGTAACATATGATCTCATTAAAACACTAATATACACAATAAGGGATTTTCCATAGTTATCCTAGTAAATGTGTCTTATTATTATCTGAGTCACTCCCACTGCCCTCGCCTTTTTTGTTTTTTCTAGTCCTTCACTCTCACTTTCCTCATCCACAAATCTTTCATCCTCGCTCAAATTAATGGGGAAATCGTGGCTTTCTCGGTCCGAATCGCTCTCGCTGCTGGTGGCCATGATTGTAAACAATGTTCAGATGTGAGGAGCTCCACAACCCGTGACGTCACAAACTTTATCGTCGATGTTCTCTACTAAATCTTTTCAGCAAAAATATGGCAATATGGGGAAATGATGAAGTATGAAACATAGAATGGAGCTGCTATCCCCGTTTGAATAAGAACATATCATTCCAGTAGACCTTTAAAGTCCAAATACAGATGTAGCGACCAACTGTAGTTACTGACAGCGGTTTTCCGAAGCGTTCCTTAGCCCATGCGGTGATATCTTTTACACACCGATGTTTGTGAATGAGTGAGCATTTCATGGAAGCTGCTTTTATAGCCAATCCTGGCACCCACCTGTTCCCAATTAGCCTGCACACCTGTGGGATGTTCCAAATAAGTCATTGATGAGCATTCCTCAACTTTATCAGTCTATTTTGCCACTTGTGCCAACTTTTTGGAAACATGTATGAGATCATCAACTTTGAGGTTGACTGGAAGAGTTAATTTGCAGCTGCATTACTAATTATTGACAGCTAATTAAGTCACACAGTAAAAATAACTGCTAATTAAATCTTAAATTAAAACTAAGACTTATTCTTACCTATTTTATTATGTGAAGTAATTAACTCTCACTGTATAATTCATTTTAAATTAAGTCATCTTTAGAGTTAGTTTACTGTTAATTTTACTGTATGAGTCAATTAACTTTTATATTCAATGCATGAGTTAATTGGCTGTTAATTTCACTTTGAGTTAATTAACTCTTTTTTTCTAAATGAGTAAACAAACTTCTTATTTTAGTCTTTGAGTTAATTAACCGCTAATTATTTCATGAGAGTTAACTAACACATTTATTTTTATTGTTTGAGTTATTTAATAGCGTTTTTTTTTACTGTTTGAGTTATTTAACTTTTATTTTTACTGTTTGAGTTAATTAACTATTATTTTAGTGTTGAGTTAATTAACTGATATTTTACTGTTTGAGTTATTACTATTATTTTTACTCTATGAGTTATATAAAGTTATTTTTATTACATGAGTTAATGAACTGTTTTACTTACTGTTTGAGTTAATTAAATATAATTTTTACTGTTTGAGTTAATTAACTGTTATTTTTAGTGCATGAGTTAATTACTGTTATTTCACTGTTTGAGTTACTTAACTATTATTTTACTGTTTGAGTTATTACTATTATTTTACTGTATGAGTTATATAATGTTATTTTTATTATATGAGTTAATTAACTGTTTTATTTAATGTTTGAGTAAATTAAATACAATTTTTACTGTTTGAGTTAATGAACTGTTATTTTTAGTGCATGAGTTGATTACTGTTATTTTACTTTTTGAGATAATTAACTATTATTTTACTGTTTGAGTTAATTAACTATAATCTTTACAGTACGAGTTACTTTACTATTATTTTTACTGTTTGAGTTAATTACTGTTATTTTACTGTTTGAGTTAATATACTGTTATTTTTACTCCATGAGTTAATTAACTGTTATTTTACTGTTTGAGTTAATTAACTATATTTTTCACTGTTTGAGTTAATTAACTGTTATTTTTACTCCATGAGTTAATTAACTGTTATTTTACTGTTTTAATCAATTAACTATATTTTTCTACTGCATGAGTTAATTAACTGTTATTTTGATGTTTTATTTAATTAACTATATTTTTTACTGCATGAGTTAATTAACTGTTATTTTGATGTTTTATTTAATTAACTATATTTTTTACTGCATGAGTTAATTAACTGTTATTTTACGGTTTGTTTAATTAACTGTTATTTTTACTGCATGAGTTACTTCACTGTTTTATTAACTGGCAGAGTTAATTAACTCTAATTTATAGTGTTTTAGTTAATTAACTGTTATTTTTACTGCATTAGTTAATTACTGTTATTTTACTCTTCGAGTTAATTAACTGTGATTTTTACTGTTTGAGGTAATTAACTGGTATTTTTTTACTGCATGAGGTAATTAACTGTTATTTTACTGTTTGAGGTAATTAACTATAATCTTTACAGTTTGAGTTACTTTACTATTATTTTTACTGTTTGAGTTCATTACTGTTATTTTACTGTTTGAGTTAATAAACTGTTATTTTTACTGCATGAGTAATTAACTGTTATTTTACTGTTTGAGTTAATTAACCATATTTTTTATTGTTAGAGTTAATTAACTTATTTTTACTCCATGAGTTAATTAACTTTTATTATGATGTTTTAGTTAATTAACTATATTTTTTACTGCATGAGTTAATTAACTTTTATTTTACAGTTTGTTTAATTAACTGTTATTTTTACTGCGTGAGTTACTTCACTGTTTTATTAACTGGCAGAGTTAATTAACTCTAATTTATAGTGTTTTAGTTAATTAACTTTTATTTTTACTGCATTAGTTAATTACTGTTATTTTACTCTTTGAGTTAATTAACTGTGATTTTTACTGTTTGAGGTAATTAACTGTTATTTTTTTACTGCATGAGGTAATTAACTGGTATTTTACTGTTTGAGTTAATTATTGTTATTTTACTGTTTGAGTTAATTAACTGTTATTTTACTGTTTGAGTTGATCAACTGTTATTTTATTGTTTGAGTTAATTAACTGTTATTTTACCTCATGAGCTAATTAACCGTTATTTTACTGTTTTAGTTCAATACTGTTAATTTACTGTTTGAGTTAATTAACTATTATATTACTGCATGAGTTAATTAACTGTTATTTTTACTGCATGAGTTAATTAACTGTTATTTTACTGTTTGAGTTAATTAACTCAATTTTTTTACTATTCGAATTAATCAACTGTTATTTGACTGTGTGACTTAATTAACTCAAATTTTTTCCGTTTGAGTTAATTAACTGTAATTTTACCTTATTGATTAAATGTCTGTTAAATTTACTTTGTGAGTTAATTAACTGTTACCTAATTGTTTCATGAGAGTTAATTAACACATTCATTTTACTCTATGAGTCAGTTAACTGTTGTCCATGAATCAAGTTTATGATTAGAAATAATAATGATTTATATTTCTGGAACTGCACGACAAAAAGGAGTTCATGAACCAAAACACTGACGAAGCCCCGCCTCCTGGAGGTGACATCATCATAGAAACAAAAAGAAAATACTTAAAACCATCCAATAAAGTCATGTTGTCGATGCGATCGCTCCCCCTGCATCCACTCAACGACAACATCAAACATTCTTCTCCGTTTTTGATGGAAACAATCCACACAGTGGGCGGAGCCACAGGGGAACACCAGGAATGATGTCATCCGGCGTTGAAGAGGTCACATGACCCGTGCTGACGCTCCAAGCTTCCTTACCGTTTCCGTGGCGACGCTGCAAGCCCAGTAAACACACAAACCTGGTCCTCTGACTCATTAAAAGTGAATTATTCACACCTTTACAAAGTGTCCTCATTAAAACATGAATATTCATGAGGGGTGTTTACATACACGGGTGACGATCATTTAGTTCAAAGGTTAGTTTGGCTAATCACCGGCAGAGATCAAAGCATGTAAAAGGTCATGTGACACATCACGGAATTCACCATTGGTCATGTGACTCCTCAGGTCACCTCCCATTGGCCGCTTCCATCATGATGTCATCAGCGTCATGTGATCAGTAACATGAATGCATGCTGGTAGAGAAGAACCATGTTTACCTGACCGCTCTGTTCCATATTAAAGCTTCACAACAAACAAAGTCAAGTGAACTATATTTATATAGCGCTTTTTCTCTAGTGACTCAAATCGCTTTACATAGTGAAACCCAATATCTATTTTTTTACATTTAAACCAGTGTGGGTGGCACTGGGAGCAGGTGGGTAAAGTGTCTTGCTCAAGGACACAACGGCAGTGACTAGAATGGCGGAAGCGGGGATTGAACCTGCAACCCTCAAGTTGCTGGCACGGCCGCTCTACCAACCGAGCTATGCCAAAGAAAAAGCGGCTGTGTTTCGGTTGCTAAAGGCAGCTGCAATCCACCGCTTTCCACCAACAGCTTTCTTCTTTGACGTCTCCATTATTAATTGAACAAATTGCAAAAGATTCAGCAACACGGATGTCCAGAATACTGTGGAATTATGCGATGAAAAGAGACGACTTTTATCCGTGAGTGGTGTTGTTGTTGTGACACAGGTATTAATTTCATTATTGTTGTTGTTGTGACATAGTTAGGAGTCTGAATGTTTTTGTTGTTGTCACACAGGTAGGAGTCTCATTGTTGTTGTTGTGACACAAGTAGCAGTCTCGTCGTTGTTGTTGTGACAAGGTAGGAGTCTCATTGTTGTTGTTGTGACACAGGTAATAATTTCATTATTGTTGTTGTTGTGACATAGGAGTCTGAATGTTTTTGTTGTTGTCACACAGGTAGGAGTCTCATTGTTGTTGTTGTGACACAGGTAGGAGTCTCATTGTTGTTATTCTGACACACGTAGCAGTCTCATCGTTGTTGTTGTGACACAAGTAGCAGTCTCGTTGTTGTTGTTGTGACAAGGTAGGAGTCTCATTGTTGCTGTTGTGACACAGGTAGGAGTCTCATTGTTGTTATTCTGACACAAGTAGGAGTCTCATCGTTGTTGTTGTGACACAGGTAGGAGTCTCATTGTTATTCTGACATAAGTAGGAGTCTCATCGTTGTTGTTGTGACACAGGTAGGAGTCTCGTTGTTATTCTGACACAAGTAGGAGTCTCATCGTTGTTGTTGTGACACAGGTAGGAGTCTCATTGTTATTCTGACACAAGTAGGAGTCTCATCGTTGTTGTTGTGGCACAGGTAGGAGTCTCATTGTTATTCTGACACAAGCAGGAGTCTCATCGTTGTTGTTGTGACACAGGTAGGAGTCTCATCCTTGTTGTTGTGACACAGGTAGGAGTCTCATTGTTATTCTGACACAAGTAGGAGTCTCATCGTTGTTGTTGTGACACAGGTAGGAGTCTCATCCTTGTTGTTGTGAAACAGGTAGGAGTCTCGTTGTTATTCTGACACAAGTAGGAGTCTCATCATTGTTGTTGTGACACAGGTAAGAGTCTCATTCTTGTTATTCTGACACAAGTAGGAGTCTCCTCGTTGTTGTTGTGACACAAGTAGGAGTCTCCTCGTCGTTGTTGTGACACAGGTAGGAGTCTCATTATTGTTATTCTGACAAAAGTAGCAGTCTCGTCGTTGTTGTTGTGACACAAGTAGCAGTCTGGTCGTTGTTATTGTTGTGACAAGGTAGGAGTCTCATTGTTGCTGTTGTGACACAGGTAAAGTGTCAATGTTGTTGTTGTGACACAGGGATGAATTTCATTGTTGTTTTTGTGACATGGGTAGGAGTCTGAATGTTTTTGTTGTTGTGACACAGGTATAGTGTATTTGTTTTTCTGACACAGGAAGGAGTCTCATTGTTGTTGTTGTGACACAGGTAGAGTGTCAATCTTGTTTTTATGACACAGATAGGTTCTCATTGTTGCTGTTGTGACACAGGTAAAGTGTCAATGTTGTTGTGACACAGGTAGGAGTCTCATCGTTGTTATTCTGACACAAGTAGGAGTCTCATCGTTGTTGTTTTTGTGACAGGTAGGAGTCTCATTGTTGTTATTCTGACACAAGTAAAGTGTCAATGTTGTTGTTGTGGCACAGGTAGGAGTCTCATCGTTGTTGTTGTGACACAGGTAGGAGTCTCATTGTTATTCTGACACAAGTAGGAGTCTCATCGTTGTTGTTGTGACATAGGTAGGAGGCTCATTCTTGTTATTCTGACACAAGTAAAGTGTCAATGTTGTTGTTGTGACACAGGTAGAGTGTCAATCTTGTTTTTATGACACAGATAGGCGTCTCACTGTTGCTGCTATGACACAGATAAGTTCTCATTGTTGCTGTTGTGACACAGGTAAAGTGTCAATGTTGTTGTTGTGACACAGGTAGTGTCAATCTTGTTTTTATGACACAGATAGGCGTCTCATTGTTGTTGTTATGACACAGATAGGTTCTCATTGTTGCTGTTGTGACAGGTAAAGTGTCAATGTTGTTGTTGTGACACAGGTTGGAGTCTCATTGTTGTTGTTGTGACACAGGTAGGAGTCTCATTGTTGTTATTCTGACACAAGTAAAGTGTCAATGTTGTTGTTGTGACACAGGTAGGAGTCTCATTGTTGCTGTTGTGACAGGTAAAGTGTCAATGTTGTTGTTGTGACACAGGTTGGAGTCTCATTGTTGTTGTTGTGACACAGGTAGGAGTCTCATTGTTGTTATTCTGACACAAGTAGGAGTCTCATCGTTGTTGTTGTTGTGACACAGGTAGGAGTCTCAGTGTTGTTATTCTGACACAAGTAAAGTGTCAATGTTGTTGTTGTGACACAGGTAGGAGTCTCATTGTTGTTATTCTGACACAAGTAAAGTGTCAATGTTGTTGTTGTGACACAGGTAGGAGTCTCATTGTTGTTATTCTGACACAAGTAAAGTGTCAATGTTGTTGTTGTGACACAGGTAGGAGTCTCATCGTTGTTGTTGTGACACAAGTAGGAGTCTCATCGTTGTTGTTGTGACACAAGTAAAGTGTCAATGTTGTTGTTGTGACACAAGTAGGAGTCTCATCGTTGTTGTTGTGACACAGGTAGGAGTCTCATTGTTGTTATTCTGACACAAGTAAAGTGTCAATGTTGTTGTTGTGACACAGGTAGGAGTCTCATCGTTGTTGTTGTGACACAAGTAGGAGTCTCATCGTTGTTGTTGTGACACAAGTAAAGTGTCAATGTTGTTGTTGTGACACAAGTAGGAGTCTCATCGTTGTTGTTGTGACACAGGTAGGAGTCTCATTGTTGTTATTCTGACACAAGTAAAGTGTCAATGTTGTTGTTGTGACACAGGTAGGAGTCTCATCGTTGTTGTTGTGACACAAGTAGGAGTCTCATCGTTGTTGTTGTGACACAAGTAAAGTGTCAATGTTGTTGTTGTGACACAAGTAGGAGTCTCATCGTTGTTGTTGTGACACAGGTAGGAGTCTCACTGTTGTTATTCTGACACAAGTAAAGTGTCAATGTTGTTGTTGTGACACAGGTAGGAGTCGAATCTCCGCTCGGCACGACTCCAGGATGTAACGACAGCAGTGACTCACAGTCATCCTCCTGAAGGATCCTCTTGCCTTTCAAACATTCTTCTTCTTCTTCTTCTCTCAGTGTGTGTGTGTGTGTGTGTGTGTGTGTGTGTGTGTGTGTGTGTGTGTGTGTGTGTGTGTGTGTGTGTGTGTGTGTGTGTGTCCACTGCACTCTGCGCCATGGTAATGAGGTCAAAGGTCAGAGCCGACAAAAAGTCAAAAGGAACAGTCGCGACTGATGTGACCTTTGACCTTGGACGACCGGGACAACTTGGGGTCAGAGGTCAAGTGCAGCCTGTCAGTCAAAGCAGGGACGACTTGAAGGTTTTATTTTAATGTCCACTTCTAGTCTTTTTATTCTTACATTATTAACCCCAATAAGACTAGAAGCTGCTGGGTAACTATTACACCAAAACCACTTCAACCCAAAGGCTGGGTTATACATTCAACCCAAATTCTGGGTTATTTTAACAAATTTTAACTTCTACCAAATAGGTCAGTTATTTTCATGTTTTTGTTCCCTTTTCCTACACGAAGAAGTAAAAAAAATCCACGGGAGTCTCTCTGCCAGCTCTCTCTGTAGACCAGATCCACCACACTGCAAATACTTGGTCCATGAAGACCGGACTGTAAATAACCACAAGACAACGTTTGGGGTGACTTTGAATTTTAACAGCTTTCATGTAGCGTCGCCCATTTAACGAGAAGTGCGCTTAGCATAGTCTAGGTCCGCTAAGATTACATTGTGACCTTATTAAGTGAAGGACTCAAGCAAGGACTGACTTACTTCACAGACCGTCCTCACTCATGGTTTCAACATTTTTGGTTCCTTTTTAAGGTCTTTTTAAACGTTGTTTCTCTTTAAAACTGAGTTTTAGCAATTAAAATAAGTAATATCTTTGCAGCAACCGAAAAACAATACAATCGTCTATGAATTGATGAACGTTTAGTTGCAATGCACTCTGGGAAAAGGACTCAATGAAAGTCAAGCTGGACCCCTGGAGGCGGAAACTGGTATTGCTACTTGTATTTTTTTTAATTATCTGACAATCTTGTCTATAGACAATTAAATCAGGTTAATGACCATGAATTTTAGGTTGAAGTTTACACTACAATTTATTTACGGCCCAAACCAAACAACCTGTCCCAATCATGGTGCAAAACAACCAACACAGAAAGCCAACACACATGATCACAAATAACACAACCTGCTCACTAGAACTTTGTGGATGTTATAAAAAAATATCCACGCACCACTAATAGTTCAAAATGACACCTGTAGAAATCCATGTTGGGGAAAATTGCAAAAAAAAAATATATAAAAAATTATCCAGAATTTGGCGTATTTTAGCTGCTTGATATTTGTGATTGATTATTAAACTTGAAGAAAGTTGTATTGGAAGTAAACAATTTAGGAGTCAAACTCATATATATATATATGTAGGTGTGGGAAAAATCACAAGACTACTTCGTCTCTACAGAACTGTTTCAGGAGGGTTCCCTCAATCATCAGGAGATGATTTTCTCCTGATGATTGAGGGAACCCGTCATGAAACAGTTCTGTAGAGATGAAGTAGTCTTGTGATTTTTCCCACACCTACATATATATATATATATATATATATATATATATATATATATATATATATATATATATATATATATATATATATATATATATGGATGATATATTATATATCATCCAGACCTGTCATCCCTCAACAAGCGCAGTGAAATCATATCAACATGCCGCCACAGACGGAAACACCTCCTAGGTAACTCATGAGCCAATCACCACGCCCCTACGCCTGCCTGTACCCACCCACTCTGTGCCCTATATAAACCTTTGTATGTGAATGCTTCCATTAAAATCTCCTGATGATTGAGGGAACCCCTCATGAAACACTTCTGTATAGATGAAGTAGTCTTGTGATTTTTCCCACACCTACATATTTATATTTATATATATATATATATATATATATATATATATATATGTAGGTGTGGGAAAAATTATTTCACTGCGCTTGTTGAGGGATGACAGGACTGGATGATATATAATAAACAGTTTCTCTTTCAAGCATAGGTTGCATCTTTTATTACCACTGTTGTAAGGTGGGCCGGATGCAAGAATTTGCCATGTTATTGAATATTCAACATTATTGTCTTGGAGGTTCAAAATGTGTTTGCTGAGTTCTGTAGTATTCCGCAAAGTCTGGTTTCTAAAGGAGGCGTTGTGATTATTCCATCTTGTTTTGAACCCTCCTTCGGTTAATCCTACGTACGTGTCGGATGTGTTAACGTCCTTGCGTATTACCTTTGCTCGGTAAACGTCTGATGTTTGTAAGCACCCCCCGTTGAGAGGGCAATCAGGTTTCTTGCGACAGTTACATTCCTTATTGGTTTCAGAGTCGTTTAGTCTGGGGGTAGGCAGTCGTTTTGCAATTGCTTTGTTGTGGTTTGAAACGATTTGTTGTATGTTATTCATACAGCTGTAGCTCAATTTAATGTTGTTCTTGTTGAGTATTTTTCTTAGGGTGTTGCCTTTGGGGAAGTGTTTGTCGGTCAGAGTGAGGAACTTGTGGCCGATGTTGTTTGAGACGTTTTTGCTGAATGGCGGGTTGTACCAGATGATGTTGTTTCGGACTCGAAGTGAAAAAGTTTGGACACCCCCACCTTATGGCTAACCTGCTAGCGCACAATGCGAGTATGTTTGTTGCTATTTTTAATATCGTCGACCTCAAGTCATTTTTGCATCGCCGCAACAATCCCCGCCGTGAGTCAGCACTTCCTCCTCCTTGCGCCGTCATTGGCGGGGGCGGCTCACCTGGGGGGTGTGTTGATGGATCACCTGGTGTCCGCCCGACGTGACGTCACCGCTCCTCCCGTCTGACTTTCAGCCGCCTTCGGAGTCCGCGCTCAGTCCGGAGCACCCGTGGTTTACAAGTGGAGAGCTTTTAATTAAGTAAGTGTGTCACCGAGTGCTTTATGGCGCAATAAAGCAAAAACCATTAAGGATAAAATGTGTGTGTGTGTGTGTGTGTGTGTGTGTGTGTGCGATTTGAACGCTCTCTGTCTCCTTGTGCTACTTAAATGATTATTATTCATTTTTGTGTCAGTGTTGGACAGATTTAAGGCTGCCTTGAAAACACTGATTGGAAAAAAAACAAACAAACCAAAAAACTTTGTTAATGTCTTGATGCCGCGTACATGAGGCACCTGTGGGAGAAGCGGCAGGTCGAGTCCAGTTGGAGCTGAGGGAAAAGGCCGTCGGATGGTCGGGATTCAGCGTCGATCTGGTCGGTCACCACATTTAGGAGATGGAAAGAGCTGTGAGCACTCGGAAGCACAAAGTGGACATCATCTCGGAGAAGCTGTCCACTCTGCAAGACGAAACTATGATCAATTTGAGATCCACAATGGAGAACTGGAGCAAACAAACAACTGTCTTTGCTCGCCTCACCAAAAACTATCCGTACCTAGACTCGGGATCCCTCTCAAAACCCCAGCAAGAACATTTTACAGGCATACACCGCAGCCTCCAAAATGTTCTGACCTGACCAATGATACCTGTTAGCATGGCAACGTAATTAGGCAAGTTTTTTTACTTTTTATTTCATACTGAATTGTGCCGAGTGTGAAATTTGGTGGAGGAGGGTTGTTGTTTTTCAGAAGTTAGTTTCGGTGAAAGGAACTCTGAATGCTCCAGGGTACCAAAACATTTTGAAAAAATTCCACGCTCTCAAACTTGTAGATACAAAATTCTTAATTTTGTAGGTATTAACCGCAGTAATATTTTTGGTACCTGATGGATGCTAACGTTGGCATGCTAGCATTTTAAACAACATTTTTCAACAATTTTTTTTAGGCACACAGCTCAGAGTAATGTATTTTATTGGTACTTGACGCAAGTTACAGTTAGTATTTTAGCATGCTAACATTAGCGCGCTAATTTTGCAGGCGCACACCTAAGTGTCAAATATTCTGTTACTTGACTAATGATACCTGTTAGCATGCTAATGTTATTATGCAAGTTTATTAAATACTTTTATAGGAAATGCACATTTTGGTACTTGATACATGTTACAGTTAGCATTTTAGCATGCTATATTGTTTTGGCTAAATTGGCAGGCATACACCTCAGTGTCAAATATGTTGTACTTGGCGAATGATACTTGCTATCATGCTAACGTTATAATAGAACCTTCTTTTTATAGCTAATTTTGTAGGTATACACCTACGTAATATTTTGATACCTGATGCAAGCTAACGTTGGCATGCTAGCTTTTAAAAAAAAATAGGCACACAGCTCAGAGTAATGTTTTTTTTTGGTTCTTGACGCATGTTGCAGTTAGCATTATAGTGTGCTAACATTAGCACTACTACAAGTGTCAAATATTCTGTTACTTGACTAATGATACCTGTTAGCATGCTAATGTTATTATGCAAGTTTATTAAATACTTTTATAGGAAATGCACATTTTGGTACTCGATACATGTTACAGTTAGCATTTTAGCATGCTATATTGTTTTGGCTAAATTTGCAGGCATACACCTCAGTGTCAAATATTTTGTACTTGGCGAATGATACTTGCTATCATGCTAACGTTATAATGGAACCTTCTTTTTATAGCTAATTTTATAGGTATACACCTACGTAATATTTTGATACCTGATGCAAGCTAACGTTGGCATGCTAGCTTTAAAAAAAAATAGGCACACAGCTCAGAGTAATGTATTTTTTGGGTTCTTGACGCATGTTGCAGTTAGCATTATATTGTGCTAACATTAGCACTGCTACAAGTGTCAAATATTCTGTGACTTGACTAATGATAACTGTTAGCATGCTAATGTTATTTTGCAAGTTTATTAATACATTTGTAGGAAAAACCTCAGAGTAATGCATATTTTGGTACTTGACACATGTTACAGTTAGCATTTTAGCATGGTGAACTGTTTTAGCTAATTTTTGCAGGTATACACCTCAGTGTCAAATATTTTGTTACTTGACGAATGACACCTGTTAGCATGCTAACATTATCATGCAAGTTTTTTATTAAAGCTAATTTTGTAGGTATACACCTCCGTAATATTTTTTGGTGCCTGATACATGCTAACGTTGGCATGCTAGCTTTTTAAACAACTTTTTTCAACAATTATTTTAGGCACACTGTTTTGAGTAAAGTATTTTTTTGGTACTTGATGCACGTTACAGTTAGCATTTTAGCATGCTAACATTAGCGCTGCTACATCGTTACAGATATTTTTGCAGGCATACACCTCAGCGTCAAATATTCTGTTACTTGACTAATGATAACTGTTAGCATGCTAATGTTATTATGTAAGTTTATTAAATACATTTGCAGGAAAACACCTCCGAGTAATGCATATTTTGGTACTTGACACATGTTGCAGTTAGCATTTTAGCATGGTGGATTGTTTTGGCTAATTTTGCTGGTATGCACCTCACCGACAAATATTTTGTTACTTGACGAATGATACCTGTTAGCATGCTAATGTTATAATGCAAACTTTTTTTTTTTCTGAGGTAATTTTATAGGTATAAACCTCTGTTATTGTTTTGGTACGTGATGCATGCTAAAGTTGTTGAAAAACTTTTTTCAACGATTTTTTTCAGGCACACAGCTAAAAGTAATGTGTTTGTTTGGTACTTGAAGCACGTTACAGTTAATATTTTAGCATGCTAACATTAGCACGCTAATTTTTCCGGGACACACCTAAGTGTCAAATATTCTGTTACTTGTCTAATGATAACTGTTAGCATGCTAATGTTATTATGCAAGTTTTCTAAATTCATTTGTAAGAAAACACCTCCGAGTAATGCATATTTTGGTACTTGACACATGTTGCAGTTAGCATTTTAGCATGCTAGATTGTGTTAGCTAATTTTGCCGGTGAGACCGAGTGCTCCATCAGTGGGGGCTTGGAAGGGGGTTGAGCCACCACTTGAATCGCAAGCCACCCAAGAATCAAACCGACGAGCCACATGGCTCCTCCTCAATTAGCGGCGCCGCCACTTGTTAACGAGGACACTAACGAGGACAATAACGAGGCGCACCACCCGCCGCTCGCTAATGAACAGCTGAGGCTCCACTCAAGGCGAGGGATGTAGTCGTTCTCGGAGAAGACTGGCTGTGATTGGCAGGTCACAGCAGGGGGCGTGGCCATCGGCTCCTCGCTAATTGCGTGTTAGCTAACAGCAGCAGTCCATTTAGATCCAACAATGATGAACACCACCCGTGTTTCCTTGGTGAACACCATCCATGTTTCCTTGGTGAACCCCATCCATGTTTTCTTGGTTAACACCATTCTTTTGTTTTTGGTGAACACCATCCATGTTTTCTTGGTGAACCCCATCCATGTTTCCTTGGTGAACACCATCCATGTTTTCTTGGTGAACACCATCCATGTTTTCTTGGTGAACACCATTCTTGTGTTCTTGGTGAACACCATCCATGTTTTCTTGGTGAACCCCATCCATGTTTCCTTGGTGAACACCATCCATGTGTTCTTGGTGAACCCTATCCATGTTTTCTTGGTGAACACCATCCATGTGTTCTTGGTGAACCCCACCCGTGTTTACTTGTTGAACCCCATCCATGTTTTCTTGGTGAACACCACCCGCGTTTACTTAGTGAACACCATCCATGTTTCCTTAGTGAACACCATCCATGTTCTCTTGGTGAACACCACCCGTGTTTACTTTGTGAACCCCATCCATGTTTCCTTGGTGAACACCATCCATGTTTCCTTGGTGAACACCACCCTTGTTTACTTAGTGAACACCATCCATGTTTCCTTGGTGAACACCATCCATGTTTCCTTGGTGAACACCACCCTTGTTTACTTAGTGAACACCATCCATGTTTCCTTGGTGAACACCATCCATGTTTCCTTGGTGAACCCCATCCATGTTTTCTTGGTGAACACCACCCATGTTTCCTTGGTGAACACCATCCATGTTTCCTTGGTGAACACCATCCATGTTTCCTTGGTGAACACCATCCATGTGTTCTTGGTGAACCCCATCCATGTTCTCTCGGTGAACACCATCCATGTTTCCTTGGTGAACACCATCCATGTTTCATTGGTGAACACCATTCTTGTGTTCTTGGTGAACCCCATCCATGTTTCCTTGGTGAACACCATCCATGTTTCCTTGGTGAACACCATCCATGTTTCATTGGTGAACACCATTCTTGTGTTCTTGGTGAACCCCATCCATGTTTCCTTGGTGAACACCATCCATGTTTTCTTGGTGAACCCCATCCATGTTCCTTTGGTGAACACCATCCATGTTTCCTTGGTGAACACCATCCATGTTCCTTTGGTGAACACCATCTATGTTTTCCTGGTGAACAAGAGCTCAAGTGGCCGGCCTTGGTACTGCATCCTGGGTCACCTCCAGGAGCGCCGATGTTGCTGTTTCACGGCGCTCATCCGTCTTGCCGCCCCGCCGAGGGAGGCCATGCGTCTCCCGCGTCGAACAGGTGAGCGCTCTCTCGCATCACAAGTAGCGTGTCGCCCACCCCGGGGGGGAGATGGGGGGGGCAGGTCACCGCCCCCCCACCAGCGTGCTGTGGGCTCACAAACAAGCAGCACACGCCGACAAGGACGAGTATGTTTATTTTTACATGCGCAGCATGTTTGTGCTCTTGCTAATTAGCGGCGCGACATCACAGCAAGGGCACGTTAGCGGCTACATGCTAGTCCACTCCATCGCCACCGCGACACAAATGATGACCTTTCCGATATGGCCTTGGGGGGTGCGGACACTTTTTACCGTAGAGTTTCTAGAGGTATGAACAAATAAAGTACACCGTCAGCACACTAACCTGAGGTGTTCATACCTCAAGTCTCAGAGATTGACCCAAGACAGAGGGTTTGGATGTTGGAACGCTTCCAATCTGTTGAGAAATTAGGGATATGGAGAGGTTTGTATATTGCTTATTCATCGAAATAGGGGGAAATTCCTGGTAAATTGGGGAAATTATAGGGTTTTTGGAACCAGGCTTTGGAAAACCGGGATTTCTAGGATTTCTGGGTAATCAGGAAATTTTCGGAACTGGGATGAGATGAGAAAAGTGGGATATGATTTACCCATTTATTGTCAATAGGGGAAAAAATTCAGGGAAGTTGCGGGAAAACAGTGAGTTTTTGGGAAAGGGAAAATATGTTTTGCGTTCAATTTATCGGAGGAGTAGACTGTGTCGATGGTTGGAAGTTCGGAATTAAGTTGAGGTTTTTGGCATTTTAGAACTATGAATACGTTCATTCATTTGAAAGGGAATTTCCCGGAAATTTGGGAGAACCGTGAATTTAAAAAAAATATTGATAGCACAATTGTCCTATAAATTCCTGGTAAATCGGGGAAATTATAGGGTTTTTGGAATCAGGCTTTGGAAAACCGGGATTTCTAGGATTTCTGGGTAATCAGGAAATTTTCGGAACCGGGATGAGATGAGAAAAGTGGGATATGATTTACCCATTTATCGTCAATAGAGGAAAACATTCAGGGAAGTTGCGGGAAAACAGTGAGTTTTTGGGAAAGGGAAAATATGTTTTGCGTTCGATACATCAGAAAAGTAGACTGTGTCGATGGTTGGAAAGTCAGAATTTGATTTAGGTTTTTGGCATTTTAGAACTATGAATACGTTCATTCATTTGAAAGGGAATATCCCTGGAATCTTGGAAATTTTTAGGAAAACCGTGAATTTTGAAAAATATTGATAGCACAATTCTCCTATAAAATTTGAATGGGTTGGTGTTGGAATTTTTGGAATCGGGTGAAAATTGTTGACTTAGTAACAGTTTGAATCTAGAATGGGTTCCTGAAATTTCGGGAAAACCGAGAATTTGTACGTAAAACAAAATATGATTGTTTGTTCTCCCAACTAAGAGGATTGTTTTGAAGGTGGGATGGTCAAAAATGATAGACAAATGTGGGCTGTGAAGAGGAAGAGGTGAACATAGGGCTTTGGAAAACCGGGAATTCCTGGAAAATATTTGAACTTGGAAAACAATGGTTTGATGACCAAAGAGAGTGGTGTGGATGTTGGAACAGTTTGGAATCGGTTGAGAAATTAGGGATATGGAGAGGTTTGTATATTGCACATTCATTGAAATGGGGGGAAATTCCTGGTAAATCGGGGAAATTTGGTGATTTTTGGAACCAGGCTTTGGACAACTGGGATTTCTGGGATTTCTGGGTAATCAGGGAATTTTCGGACCCGGGATGAGATGAGAACAGTGGGATATGATTTACCCATTTATTGTCAATAGGGGAAACAATTCAGGGAAGTTGCGGGAGAACAGTGAGTTTTTGGGAAAGGGAAAATATCTTTTGCGTTCCATACATCAGAAAAGTAGACTGTGTCGATGGTTGGAATGTCAGAATTAAATTCAGTTTTTTGGCATTTTAGAACTATGAATACGTTCATTCATTTGAAAGGGAATTTCCTTGGAATCTTGGAAAACCGTGAATTTTGTAAAATACTGATAGCACAATTGTCCTAAATGATTTGTACGGGTTGGTGTGTCCGCGGGCCAATATAGAGACAGCCTTTGTGTGCAAATGACCCCCAGGGGCCACACTTTGAACCCCTGTGTTAGTTCAACGGTGTCAGGTTCAAACACTGATGACATCTATTAAACAAGACAAGAAGCAAGGAAATCAACAGAGACAGAATTAAATGTGGCTCAATTGAGGAGAAACGTCTGGGCTGTACTCTCATGACAGTCACTTGTTGGAGTGCGGGTTCCACCGACCACCAAGGAAGGACATTCTGTCGAACAGGTTTAGACTTCTTTATTTTTCAATAAGAAAGTCTCTTGCCGGGTTGCTTTTCAGCCTTACCATTCCCTGCTCGCTCTTCTGCCCCGACTTTTCAGCTCGTGCGTCATCTTCTTCCTTGCGCTCTCAGTGTCTCTCGCTCAGCGTCAGCTTCCCTTCTGGCTCCTTCTCTTCTCTCCGCCTTTTCCCCTCACGTCCACGGCTGCCGCCCTTTTACACAGTGTGACCAGCTGGGCGATCCACGCACCTGATAATATTTGCGTCGTAGCGCTCCACCTCGCCGCTCGCTCGCCGTCTATGCCTCCTTGCTACCACCTTGCAGCGTGCTCCGGTGTGCCCTGCCTCGCTGCCAGACTGCCGGCTCCGCCTCTCCACCTACAGTCTTCCACCAGTCTTCGCCCTGACGAAAGATTGTACGCCTCCTCTTTTATTTGGACTTTCCCTGATCACGTGGTCACAGCTGTTTCTAAGGGAGGGGGGGTCATAAACAGCCGTCGACTTTGTTACGAAACCGTTCAAAGAAAAGGTGCCTGGAGCTTGCGTCAGGTTGTGCTTCCTCGCCGCGTTGTAGATCTCGAGTCAAGACAATATCTTTCTGTGGATTACAATACATCTGTGTTTGCCACGCAGACCGCGCCCACACTCCACCAGTCAACAATCAACACACCTGGCTTTAATGAGGGACGACACCATAAAGAACCACGCCACTGACTTCTCTTTGTCGGAACGTAGCTCTGCTAGCAGTAAACTTCGCGTCTCTGACTTCCCCTCCTGATCTTGCTCGTTTGCTTGTTTCCTGGTGCCTTTGTTCCCTAATCCCTTTTTGTCCCTCGCCCTCCCCCCAGTCTCAGCCGTTGCTGTGAACCTCCACTGCCTGCTTTTCCCTCCTGGACTTTGTTTTACTCTCCCCGATCCTTGACCCGCGGGAGGGGGGTCCAGGCTGAGTCCAAGGGAGAAAAAAAAACTCATTTGCAATGCACACATAAACACGTTACATTTAATCACGACAACTCGCACAGGGGGGGTGGTTGGAGCCCTGGAAGGCCCCGGGGGGGAAAAACAAGAGGTGGTGAAGGCGTGGGGTGGGGGAGGGGAGGTGTGTGCCTGTGTCCCCAATTGTCTTGGGTGCGATGGTGCAATGTTTTGCCGATCCGAAAAAGTTCGACTCCGGGTGTCGTCGAGAAGGGAGGGAGGTCAAAAGCGTCCATCATTGAGGTGAAGTGAATTAAATGATAAATAAATGATAAATGGGTTGTACTTGTATAGCGCTTTTCTACCTTCAAGGTACTCAAAGCGCTTTGACACTACTTCCACATTTACCCATTCACACACTGATGGAGGGAGCTGCCATGCAAGGCGCTAACCAGCACCCATCAGGAGCAAGGATGAACTGTCTTGCTCAGGACACAACGGACGTGACGAGGTTGGTACTAGGTGGGGATTGAACCAGGGACCTTCGGGTTGAGCACGGCCACTCTGCCACTGCGCCACGCCGTCCCCGAATTGTGAATTATATTTATAAAGCGCTTTTCTCTAGTGACTCAAAGCGCTTTACATAGTGAAACCCAATACCTAAGTTACATTTAAACCAGTGTGGGTGGCACTGGGAGCAGGTGGGTAAAGTATCGTGGCCAAGGACACAACAGCAGTGACTAGGATGGCGGAAGCGGGAATCGAACCTGCAACCCTCAAGTTGCTGGCACCGAGCTATACCGCGGTGTCCTCGGGGTTATTTTTCAGAACGGCCCGGTCCTACTCAAGGCCATTGGAGGGAGTCGAATCGTAGATTAGGATGTTTGTTTTTCGCGAACAGACAAAACAATGGCTTGTCTGTTCTTAGTCCATGCCGGCTCTCTCTCTCTTTCTCTCTCTGGTAGGGTCAAAGACAGCTTTTATCCTCTCCCAGGGCGAGCTGAACTCGATGTAACACAACGTTTTGACAAACGGCATTAAATAAACAAACAGTACTTCGTGTTCTGACTTCAGCTACCTTCGCCAGCAACATTTTTTTTGTTTTGTTTTGTTCGCCATCAAAAAGCAGGGAACGTGGGTTGGTTGTACTTTTGCTCAGCGTCGGGATGCGAGTGACGGTGGAAATGTGGCGGAGGATGCTTACCATGAAGAGGGGAGGGTGGGGGTGGGGGGTTGGGGGGTTGGGGGTTGGGGGGGTATCTGGGTTAGAGGATGTTCTGCTGAAGTCAGCGTTGGCCTGAATTCCAACAATATCACGGTGAAGGATGAAACGCACCAGCTGGTGCAACATCCAGCCTCCCCCTGCCTCCATTACTCGCCCTAACCTTAAGCTCCACCCCCAACTCCGGTGCATGGGGATGCACGGCGAAGTCATGGAGCTCACACCCCCCACACCCCCCATCTCCCTGGACCCCGTCATGCACCTGTACTCCATTTCTCATGCGGGCCCAGTGGAACGCTCTAAGCCTTGTTTGCTCTGCTACTAATCCTCGCTAGGAAACAGCTTTCACAGGATTAGCATCCAGGAGTGTGTGTGTGTGTGTGTGTGTGTGTGTGTGTGTGTGGTTAGTGCCAGTGGGGGGTGGGGGGTGACTCGGAGCAGTTGACCCAGGAGACACGCTCATCTTCTCGACTTTATCCTTCACGTCAGACTCCACTCTGCTAATCTCTGACCCCGGCTCAGCGCCCCCTGGTGGCCTCCATGATGGCGCCGCTCCCCCGCCGATCGCCCGGCTAAACGCCCTCCACCTTCACGCCGTAAGCCCCTTGGCCGACTGCGGGAGACAAAAGGACGGGCCGAGGGCCGAGGGTATATATGTTGTTTGATATGGATCATTGTTGTTTGAATCGTAGTTTCGACGTTCAGACCCGTTCTTCTTGACCGTAGGGATCTGTCTCTACTCAGGTGTAATACACTTTTCCACCACTTGTGGTAGTATCGATGACATTATCCATCCGTTTCCTACCACTTGTCCCCCTGGAGCCAAGCCCAGCTGCACTCCGATGATGACAAAATCAAACAAACAGGAAAAAAATCACAGTTTCTGAAGCGCAAAAATACGACTAAAGTGGTAAACATACTATTCCTTTGACTTTCTTTTTATTGAAAGTTTGTTTATGAAACATATAAATTATAATTATTAATTAATTTATTTATTTATTTTAGCACTCTCGTAGTATGTATTTGTAGGTTTTTTTTCAATGTGTATCCTGTTAGGTTTGGAATTCTTATTAAATTCGGTTAAAATCTACTTGCCAACCTACCCAAGTATGTCCAGTCCATAGTGGATCTAACATAATAGTGTGAGAGTCCAATCCATAGTGGATCTAACATAATAGTGTGAGAGTCCAATCCATAGTGAATCTAACATAATAGTGAGAGTCCAGTCCATAGTGGATCTAACATAATAGTGAGAGTCCAGTCCATAGTGGATCTAACATAATAGTGAGAGTCCAGTCCATAGTGGATCTAACATAATAGTGTGAGAGTCCAGTCCATAGTGGATCTAGCATAATAGTGTGAAAGTCCAGTCCATAGTGGATCTAACATAATAGTCTGAGAGTCCAGTCCATAGTGGATCTAACAAAATAGTGTGAGAGTCCAGTCCATAGTGGATTAAACATAATAGTGAGAGTCCAGTCCATAGTGGATCTAACATAATAGTGAGAGTCCAGTCCATAGTGGATCTAACATAATAGTGTGAGAGTCCAGTCCATTCTGGATCTGACATAATAGTGTGAGAGTCCAGTCCATAGTGGATCTAACATAATAATGAGAGTCCAGTCCATAGTGGATCTAACATGATAGTGAGAGTCCAGTCCATAGTGGATCCAACATAATAATGAGAGTCCAGTCCATAGTGGATCTAACATAGGTGTGTGAAAACACAGTCCATAGTGAATCTAACATAATAGTCTGAGAGTCCAGTCCATAGTGGATCTAACATAATAGTGAGAGTCCAGTCCATAGTGGATCTAACATAATAGTGTGAGAGTCCAGTCCATTCTGGATCTGACATAATAGTGTGAGAGTCCAGTCCATAGTGGATCTAACATAATAATGAGAGTCCAGTCCATAGTGGATCTAACATATTAGTGTGAGAGTCCAGTCCATAGTGGATCTAACATAATAGTGAGAGTCCAGTCCATAGTGGATCTAACATATTAGTGTGAGAGTCCAGTCCATAGTGGATCTAACATAATAGTGTGAGAGTCTAATCCATAGTGGATCTAACATAATAGTGAGAGTCCAGTCCATAGTGGATCTAACATAATAGTGTGAGAGTCCAGTCCATAGTGGATATAACATATTAGAGTGAGAGTCCAGTCCATAGTGGATCTGACATAATAGTGTGAGAGTCCAGTCCATAGTGGATCTAACATCATAGTATGAGAGTCCAGTCCATAGTGGATCTAACATATTAGAGTGAGAGTCCAGTCCATAGTGGATCTAACATCATAGTATGAGAGTCCAGTCCATAGTGGATCTAACATAATAGTGAGAGAGTCCAGTCAGCTGGAAAAAGTGACTGGGGAGAAGGAAAGTCTGGGCTTCCCTGCTTAGGCTGCTGCCCCCGCGACTTGACCTCAGATAAGCGGAAGGAAACGGATGGCTGGATAGATTCCTGTGCAGATTTTTAGGATTTTTTTTTTGTCATATGTTTTTATTTTCCTTGGGCGTCCTGGATCTGATGAGATTTTGCTTCCAATCATGGTTTGTGATTGTTGTTGTCCCGCCAGCAGTGTCAGCAGCTGGAACGTGAAGAGAGGAGCACGCCCGGCCATGAAAGTGTCCTGCAGGAATGTTTCAGAAGGAAGGAAATATGTGTGAAGATGAAAAGTCTGCTACTCAACATTCCCATTAGACGTGCAACAATGGAGGCTTTTGTGTGCGCACATGTCGCCTCGCTCCTTGGCCGTCACTGCTCTGCAACACTCAATCAGAGGGTTTCTGTTCTCTCCACTAAAGTGCGGCGGGAAATCATTTGAGGAACAAAAGGCAGAGCGATGTTTGGAGAATTCTCCGAGGGGAGTGTTGGAGGATGAGTGGAAACGAAAGAAGATCACCTGAGAGCACCTGAGGGAGTCTGGGAGAGTCGAGCACCCGCCTAGGATTCACTGACTAACACACCTGGTCATGTGACTAACACACCTGGTCATGTGACTAACACACCTGGTCATATGACTAACACACCTGGTCATGTGACTAACACACCTGGTCATGTGGCTAACACACCTGGTCATGTGACTAACACACCTGGTCATGTGACTAACACACCTGGTCATGTGACTAACACACCTGGTCATGTGGCTAACACACCTGGTCATGTGGCTAACACACACCTGGTCATGTGGCTAACACACACCTGGTCATGTGACTAACACACCTGGTCATGTGGCTAACCCACACCTGGTCATGTGACTAACACACCTAGTCATGTGACTAACACACACCTGGTCATGTGACTAACACACCTGGTCATGTGACTAACACACCTCGTCATGTGACTAACACACCTGGTCATGTGACTAAAACACACCTGATCATGTGACTAACACACACCTGGTCATGTGGCTAACACACACCTGGTCATGTGACTAACACACCTGGTCATGTGGCTAACACACCTGGTCATGTGACTAACACACACCTGGTCATGTGACTAACACACTTGGTCATGTGGCTAACACACCAGGTCATGTGACTAACACACACCTGGTCATGTGACTAACACACCAGGTCATGTGACTAACACACACCTGGTCATGTGACTAACACACACCTGGTCATGTGACTAACACACCTGGTCATGTGACTAACACACCTGGCCATGTGACTAACACACCTGGTCATGTGACTAACACACCTGGTCATGTGACTAACACACACCTGGTCATGTGACTAACACACCTGGTCATGTGACTAAAACACACCTGGTCATGTGACTAACACACCTGGTCATTTGACTAACACACCTGGTTATCTGACCAACGCACATGGTCATGTGACTAACACACCTGGTCATGTGACTAACACACCTGGTCATGTGATTAACACACCTGGTCATGTGACTAACACACCTGGTTATCTGACCAACGCACATGGTCATGTGACTAACACACCTAGTCATGTGAATAACACACACCTGGTCATGTGACTAACACACACCTGGTCATGTGACTAACACACCTGCTCATGTGACTAACACACCTGGTCATGTGACTAACACACCTGGTCATGTGACTAACACACCTGGTCACGTGACTAGCACACCTGGTCATGTGACTAACACACACCTGGTCATGTAACTAACACACCTGGTCATGTAACTAACACACCTGGTCATGTAACTAACACACCTGGTCATGTGACTAACACACCAGGTCATGTGACTAACACACCTGGTCATGTGACTAACACACCTGGTCATGTGACTAACACACCTGGTCATGTGACTAACACACCTGGTCATGTGACTAACACACCTGGTCATGTGACTAACACACCTGGTCATGTGACTAAAACACACCTGGTCATGTGACTAACACACCTGGTCATTTGACTAACACACCTGGTTATCTGACCAACGCACATGGTCATGTGACTAACACACCTAGTCATGTGAATAACACACACCTCGTCATGTGACTAACACACACCTGGTCATGTGACTAACACACCTGCTCATGTGACTAACACACCTGGTCATGTGACTAACACACCTGGTCATGTGACTAACACACATGGTCATGTGACTAACACACCTAGTCATGTGAATAACACACACCTCGTCATGTGACTAACACACACCTGGTCATGTGACTAACACACCTGCTCATGTGACTAACACACCTGGTCATGTGACTAACACACCTGGTCATGTGACTAACACACCTGGTCACGTGACTAACACACCTGGTCATGTGACTAACACACACCTGGTCATGTAACTAACACACCTGGTCATGTAACTAACACACCTGGTCATGTAACTAACACACCTGGTCATGTGGACTAACACACACCTGGTCATGTGACTAACACATAGAGTAAAAAATAAGTTGTCAACTACTTAACTAGGTAAGTAATAACTAAGTAAACAAGTAAGTGAAACATTAACTAGGTAAGTACCTAATTGAAGAACAATGCAGCTAACTATTGGACTTAGTAAGTTGGCAGTAAACTAAGTAACAACTTAGCTAAGTGAGTAACTCACCAACTAATGAACTATGTAAGTAACTTAGTAAGTAGCCAGTTAGCTAAGTGAGTAACACACTAACTAGGTAAGTAAACCATTCACTAAGTAAGTAACACATTAATTAAGTAGGTAAGTAACTATGTAAATAACACATAGCCCAAGTATTTACGTAGAAAGGTATTTAACCTAGTAAATTGCAAATTAACTAAGTAGGTAACAAATTACCTAAGTATTTAAGTCAGCAGGTATGTAACCAAGTATAACTAGTTAAGTAACTAAGTAAATAACACAATAACCATGTAAGTAACTAAGTATGTAACTAGTCAACTCAGTAAGTAACAAATTAACTAGGCACATGACTAAGTAAATCACTAGTAAGTAATACATTAACTAAGTAAACAAAGAAGTAGTCAACTACTTAACTAGGTAAGTAAGTAATAACTGTAAGCGGAACATTAACTAGGTAAGTAACTAAGTAAGGAACAATTCAACTAATTAATGAACTTAGTAAGTTACCAGTTAACTAAGTAACAACTTAGCTAAGTAAGTAACACACCGTCTAAATAACTATGTAAGTAGCAATTTAACACACTAAATAGGTAAGTAAACCAATCACTAAGCAAGTAACAAATTAATTTAGTAGGTATCATCAACTTTAGAATTTGATACCAGCAACACGTGACAAAGAAGTTGGCAAAGGTGGCAATAAATACTGATAAAGTTGAGGGATGCTCATCAAACGCTTATGTGCAGGCTAATTGGGAACAGGTGGGCGCCATGATTGGCTATAAAAGCAGCTTCCATGAAATGCTAAGTCATTCACAAACAAGGATGGGGTGAGGGTCACCACTTTGGAAACAAATTGTCGAACAGTTTTAGAACATTTCTCAACCAGCTATTGCAAGGAATTTAGGGACTTTACCATCTACGGTCCGTTAAATCATCAAAAAGTTCAGAGAATCCGGAGAAATCACTGCACGTAAGCCATGATATTACGGAGTTTTGATCCCTCAGGCGGTACTGCATCAAAAACCAACATCAGTGTGTAAAGGGTATCACCACATGGGCTCAGGAACGCTTCATAAAACCACTAGCAGTAACTACAGTTGGTCGCTACATCTGTAAGTGCAAGTTAAAACTCTATTACGCAAAGCCAAACCCATTTATCAACAACACCCAGAAAAGCTGTTAGTTTGGCTGGGCCCGAGCTCATCTAAGATGGACCGATGCAAAGTGGAAAAGTGTTCTGTGGTCTGACGAGTCCACATTTCCAATTATATTTGGACACAGTGGACGTGGTGTCCTCCAGAATAACCATCCGGATTGTTATAGGTGCAAAGTGTAAAAGCCAGCATGTGTGATGGTATGGGGGTGTATTAGTGCCCAAGGCATGGGTAACTTACACATCTGTGAAGGCACCATTAATGCTGAAAGGTCCATACAGGTTTTGGAGCAACATGTGTTGTCATCCAAGCAACGTTATCATGGACGCCCCTGCTTATTTCAGCAAGACAAGTGTTATAACAGTTACAAAAAAAAAGAGTGCGGGTACTTTCCTGGCCCGCCTGCAGTCCAGACCTGTCTCCCATGGAAAATGTGTGAAGCGTAAAATAGGACAGCGGAGACTCCGGACTGTTGAAGGACTGAAGCTCTACATAAAACAAGAATGGGAAAGAATTCCACTTTCAAAGCGTCAACAATTAGTTTCCTCAGTTCCCAAACGTTTATTGAGTGTTGTTGAAAGAAAAGGTGATGTAACACAGTGGTGAACATGCCCTTTCCCAACTACTTAGGCCATGAAATTCAAAGTTAAATACTATTTCCCCCAAAAATTAAAGTTTATGAGTTTGAACATCAAACATGTTGTCTTTGTAGCATATTCAACTGAATATGGCTTGAAAAGGATTTGCAAATATTCTGTTTATATTTACATCGAACACAATTTCCCAACTCATATGGAAACAGGGTTTGTATGTAACTAAGTAACTAGTTTATTGTGTAAGTCGCCAATTGACTAAGTAAGTAACCAGTTAACTAAGTAAGAAGAAGAGACTGGCGGAGTTAACGAGACGACAGCAAGCACTTAACGAGAAATAGAAAACATCAAACATTATACGTTGACAAGATTGTGAGTGCAGGAAAGCAAGAAAGGCTGCAGCAGTAAAAGTGGAGGAGGAGGAGGAGGAGCGTGATGAAGGTGACGTGTGCAAACCACACCTGTCAGCGCCGCTTACACCTGCGCACCAAACCTTATCAGCCCCACGTCCTCGCCACTCAGCTGTGACCAGCAGGCGTGGAGGCGCCGGCTGATGATGAATAAAACATCAACAGCATTGCTCACTGGCAATATAAATATCTCACACAATTAGCATCCTTCCTCCCGCCGGCTTCTTCTAACCTTTGTACACAGTAGAACTATATTACATTTTTTAATGATAAAAGTACAGTAGAACTATATTACATTGTTTAATGATAGAAGTACAGTAGAACTACATTACATTGTTTAATGATAGAAGTACAGTAGAACTATATTACATTTTTTAATGATAAAAGTACAGTAGAACTATATTACATTGTTTAATGATAGAAGTACAGTAGAACTATATTACATTGTTTAATGATAGAAGTACAGTAGAACTACATTACATTGTTTAATGATAGAAGTACAGTAGAACTATATTACAGTGTTTAATGATAGAAGTACTGTAGAACTATATTGCATTGTTTAATGATAGAAGTACAGTAGAACTATATTGCATTGTTTAATGGTAGAAGTACAGTAGAACTACATTACATTGTTTAATGATAGAAGTACAGTAGAACTATATTACATTGTTTAATGATAGAAGTACTGTAGAAATATATTGGATTGTTTAATGATAGAAGTACAGTAAAACTATATTACATTGTTTAATGAAAGAAGTACAGTAGAACTATATTACATTGTTTAATGATAGAAGTACAGTAGAACTATATTACATTGTTTAATGATAGAAGTACAGTAGAACTATATTACATTGTTTAATGGTATAAGTACAGTAGAACTATATTACATTGTTTAATGATAGAAGTACAGTAGAACTATATTACATTGTTTAATGATAGAAGTACAGTAGAACTATATTACATTGTTTAATGATAGAAGTACAGTAGAACTATATTACATTGTTTAATGATAGAAGTACAGTAGAACTATATTACATTGTTTAATGATAGAAGTACAGTAGAACTTTATTGCATTGTTTAATGATAGAAGTACAGTAGAACTATATTACATTGTTTAATGATAGAAGTACAGTAGAACTATATTACATTGTTTAATGATAGAAGTACAGTAGAACTATATTACATTGTTTAATGATAGAAGTACAGTAGAACTATATTACATTGTTTAGTGATAGAAGTACAGTAGAACTATATTACATTGTTTAATGATAGAAGTACAGTAGAACTATATTACATTGTTTAATGATAGAAGTACAGTAGAACTATATTACATTGTTTAATGATAGAAGTACAGTAGAACTTTATTGCATTGTTTAATGATAGAAGTACAGTAGAACTATATTACATTGTTTAATGATAGAAGTACAGTAGAACTATATTACATTGTTTAATGATAGAAGTACAGTAAAACTATATTACATTGTTTAATGATAGAAGTACAGTAGAACTATATTACATTGTTTAATGATAGAAGTACAGTAGAACTTTATTGCATTGTTTAATGATAGAAGTACAGTAGAACTATATTGGATTGTTTAATGATAGAAGTACAGTAGAACTATATTACATTGTTTAATGATAGAAGTACAGTAGAACTATATTACTTTGTTTAATGATAGAAGTACAGTAGAACTATATTACATTGTTTAATGATAGAAGTACAGTAGAACTGCATTGCAGTGTTTGATAATAATAGTACACTACAAGTATATTACATTGTTTAATGATACAAGTACAGTAGAACTGTATTGCATTGTTTAGTAATAAAAGTACAGTAGAGTTTTATACATTTTTTAATAATAAAAGTACAGTAGAACTAGATTGCATTGTTTAATGATAGAAGTACAGTAGAACTATATTACATTGTTTAATGATAGAAGTATAGTAGAACTACATTACATTCTTCAATGATAGAAGTACAGTAGAACTGTATCGTATTGTTTAAAAATAAAAGGTGCGTTCAAGTGCTGCCAGAGAGGCGAAGGTAATCCAGGAAAACAAGTTGTGTCGCGATGATCCGATGACGGCTCGTCTCATCCATGACATCGGAAATAGACGCGAGAAATCCTTCCACTGCTTTCAAGCTCGGGATGGACGAAATGAATCTGTCAATCAAACCGATGCAAAGCGCTGATTGCCTTTTTTTGTTTTTGTTTTACTGACGTCGTTACGTTTCCTGGTTAGGATCTCCCTGGAAGACGATTCTGGAGCGTAACTTTTTTTTGGAAAGTCGTAATCTTTCTTCCCGGGCTTTTTTGCTAAAATGTAGTGGGTGTGGCTTATATACCAATGCATTCTACAGTCTGGAAAATAAAGCTAATATGCTAATTTGTGCGTCGTTGTGTCCTTTCAACCGTATCCAATTGTGTTTACAACCCGAAAGTACGTGGAAATACCGTCTAAATATCGCAAATTGCCACAAATTCGGTTAGCCATTTTGAATATTCCGCTCAAAAACTCTGACCATTTTATTAGGTCAGTCATACTGGAAATACGCGAAAATTAGAAAGACATGTACAATGAGATTTGCTGTCTATTTTATACATTCTCTATATAAGAAATATAGACGTGTTTTTTTCTCTATTTCTATGTAAATAAATAAACAAAAAGTCAGAAAACAATGGAGTCAACGGGGGCTCTCTATTTCACCCACAAAACTCTATAAATAACCAACAATTTTCTGTTTGCATTTCAATATTTACAAAATATTTCTGCGTAAATAACTAATTTCACAACGTACATCTCTGCGATTTATAGTCCAGTGCAGCTTATATATAGATCGATATGTTTTCTACTAAAATGTAGTGGGAGTGGCTTATATACCGGTGTGCTCCATAGTCTGGGAATTAAACCTTAAATGCTAATTTGTGTATTAGTGTGTCCGTTCAACCGTATCCAATTGTGTTTACAACCCGAAAGTACGTGGAAATACCGTCTAAATGTCGCAAAATGCCACAAATTCGGTTAGCCATTTTGAATATTCCGCTCCGAACTCTGACCATATTATTAGGTCAGTCATACTAGAAATACGCGAAAATTAGAAAGACATGTACAATGAGATTTGCTGTCTATTTTATACATTCTCTATATAAGAAATATAGACATGTTTTTTTCTCTATTTTTATGTAAATAAATAAACAAAAAGTCAGAAAACAATGGAGTCAACGGGGGCTCTCTATTTCACCCACAAAACTCTATAAATAACCAACAATTTTCTGTTTGCATTTCAATATTTACAAAATATTTCTGCGTAAATAACTAATTTCACAACGTACATCTCTGCGATTTATAGTCCAGTGCAGCTTATATATAGATCGATATGTTTTCTACTAAAATGTAGTGGGAGTGGCTTATATACCGGTGTGCTCCATAGTCTGGGAAATAAACCTTAAATGCTAATTTGTGTATTATTGTGTCCGTTCAACCGTATCCAATTGTGTTTACAACCCGAAAGTACGTGGAAATACCGTCTAAATGTCGCAAAATGCCACAAATTCGGTTAGCCATTTTGAATATTCCGCTCCGAACTCTGACCATATTATTAGGTCAGTCATACTGGAAATACACGAAAATTAGAAAGACATGTAGAAAGAGATGCGCTGTCTATTGTATACATTGTCTTTAAAAGACATGTACACATATGTCTTTCTTTTTAATGTAAATAGATAAATAAACAAAATATCTGTTAACAATGGAGTCGATGGGGGCTCTCTATTTTGCCCACAAAACTGTCTTAATAACCAACAATACTCTGTTTACATCTCGATACTTACAAAATATTTCTGTGTAAATAACTGATTACACAATATATATCTGCTTTAAGGCGTTCAACATGGCAGAAAGATAGCTCCTCCCACTGCATGATGAAGACCCGACTTATTGACACCTAAGCCGGTGGCTCCTCCCACTTCCACTCTCAGCTTTGACAACGCGCTCTACAAAAAAAAAACAAAAGAAAAAAAAATAGCTGCAATCCCGATTTGAAAAAGTATTTTCCTTCATTTCTCCGTTGTTTGCGCTTTATTGCTGGTGAGGCTCAGGAGGGAGCGGGATTAACGTTTGGGGGGAGAAAGCTGTCAGATTTATGGAGAAAGAAAGACCGAGGACGGCGGCGGTGAAAAAGATCCAATATGGAGGCCGTAATCTTATGAGTGGCCGGGGAGGGAGCAGATAAAAGTAAATCTGCTTGGCACCTTCTCACATTTGCAGCGCACACTTGTTGGGTCTCTCTTTCACACACACACACACACACACACACACACACACACACACACACACACACACACACACACACACACACACACACACACACACACACACACACTGGTTATCATTTGGAATGGAGACCAAGTGGTTGTTCAGGACTTGTGGGGACCAAGTGGTTGTTCAGGACTTGTGGGGACCACCCTTTCTACAGGTGGTGGAGGCATAACAAAAATGAGGTAAAATGTCCACTGCCCAGTTAGCTCATACACGTCTTTAAATCTCTGGATTGATGAAGCAATGTGCTGATCAGTCTTACTGGGGACCCTGGGGAAAAATACTTAATATGGTTCATGGGGACCAAATTTCAAATCGTTTTGCAGAATTCACACAAATGTGTACGTGACTACTGAGGACCTTTTAAAACAAATAAGTTCAAATTAAATATATTACAAATCACTTAGACATCTTCAAAGTGGATCTGACTATCATTTATAAAGGTTTCCCTTTAGGGGACCTGTTTTTTTGTCCCCATACCGTCAGAGGTCCCCTAAAGGTGACTTTGTAAACAGAGCGAAGTCCCCATTAAGTCAGCAATGCCAGAACACACACACACACACACACACACACACACACACACACACACACACACATACACACACACACACAAATCTATCGACACAAAAGAGCGCACCCGGCGGCTGCTTCTCCAAACGGGTACGATAAAAAAAAAGAAGCAAAAAGCCAAAAAAAAAGGCGAGCGAGGCAACAGGAGGTAGATTAGGAATGTGGCCATAGCTGTAATGGCTGCATGATGGTGGAATGAATTGTTTTCCCACCGCAGACTCGCTGCTTATTTTCCTGGCGGGAATCTCCTCCACCTGATTAGTGAGCACAAGGCCTGCTGAGCACCACACACACACACACACACACACACACACACACACACACACACACACACACACACACACACACAGCGTATTACATTGTTTCACACTTTTTTTGTTCATGTAAAACACATTTTAGGATTTTTTGGAATCAAACATTTCGATTTAAGATTTAGATTCTAGATTTAGATGTAGAATTTTGACTTAGATTTAACATTTATATTTATGTACACGGTAGCACTGTCATTTTGGTTTAGATTTAGATTTTATTACCACCATTTTCGGTGAGAAAATGGTGGTAACAAGTCGGCTCTTACCGTAGACATGAGCGGAGAGCTTGCGTCGTTCCTCATGCCGCTGCGGTCTTTTTGATTGATTGATACTTTTATTAGTAGATTGCACTTTTCAGTACAATTGACCACTAAATGGTAACACCCCAATAAGTTTTTCAACTTGTTTAAGTCGGGGTCCCCGTTAATCAATTTATGGACTCTCTTTTCTCCTCCCAGATTACCATGTCCGGATGCTTACACCGTGGAGGAGAGAAAAAAAAAAAAACCATCTCAGCCCGGCTGCCTTGCTTCGTCGAGAAACGTGACTTCCCTCAGAGACACTGGCGGTCACCACACCCATGGCCACACCCCCCGACTTTCAGGTACGACCATATAATCTCATTAAAACACTAGTAACACAATAAGCAGATAAGGGATTTTCCAGAATTTGTAACGCCGGTTCGGCATCGTGGTACCGGGTTCGATTCCCTCGAGGTTGCGTCAAACGAAGAACACAACAAAGGTAAGATCTAACAAATGTATTAACAAAAAGTGAGCTCTGAACAAAAACACTGGAGCTAATAAAAAGGGAGACAAGACGCTAGCGTGAAAGCTAGGAAATGTAAATAACTAAGACTTGGCACGATGGCACGAAAAGTAAAAACAAAGATGATTAGCATGTGAGCTAAAGATGACAACAAGGTGGCTTAGCTAATGAGCTAGCGAGAAAAACATACCTGACGTTACTTGTTGCATGCGAGCAAATTAGAGTCCCAGGCAGAAGAATGAAAAGAGGGAAAGTGATTAACAGAGAACAGGTGTGCAGGAACCGGGAGTGAAGTGAAGTGAATTATATTTATATAGCGCTTTTCTCAAGTGACTCAAAGCACTTTACATAGTGACACCCAATATCTAAGTTACATTTAAACCAGTGTGGGTGGCACTGGGAGCAGGTGGGCAAAGTGTCTTGCCCGAGGACACAACGGCAGTAACAAGCGGGAATCGAACCTGCAACCCTCAAGTTGCTGGCACGGCCACTCTACCAACCGAGCTATGCCGTAACAGCTGAAACTAATAAGTAACCATGGTGATGGACTAAACGGGGAAATAAACGGATCAAACGGAGAATAAGAACAAAGATGGAAAAATAAACAATAATATGTGAAGATCCAAGTCATGGAACGCAACAGAATTATCCTAGTAAATGTGTCTAATAACATCCGAATTGCTCCCACTGTGTAGCCTTTTTTTCTAGTCCTTCACACTCACTTTCCTCATCCAGAAATCGTTCATCCTCGCTCAAATTAATGGGAAATCGTCACTTTCACGGTCTGAATCGCTCTGGACAAAGATGGAAAAATAAACAATAATATGTGAAGATCCGAGTCATGGATCGCAACAGAATTATCCTAGTAAATGTGTCTAATAACATCTGAATCGCTCCCACTGTATAGTCTTTTTTTTCTAGTCCTTCACTCTCACTTTCCTCATTCAGAAACCTTTCATCCTCGCTCAAATTAATGGGGAAATCGTCACTTTCTCGGTCTGAATCGCTCTGGACAAAGATGGAAATATAAACAATAATATGTGAAGATCCTAGTCACGGATCGCAACAGAATTATCCTAGTAAATGTGTCTAATAACATCCGAATCGCTCCCACTGTATAGTCTTTTTTTTCTAGTCCTTCATTCTCACTTTCCTCATTCAGAAATCTTTCATCCTCGCTCAAATTAATGGGGAAATCGTCACTTTCACGGTCTGAATCGGTCTGGACAAAGATGGAAAAACGAACAATAATATGTGAAGATCCGAGTCATGGATCGCAACAGAATTATCCTAGTAAATGTGTCTAATAACATCCGAACTGCTCCCACTGTATAGTCTTTTTTTTCTAGTCCTTCACTCTCACTTTCCTCATCCAGAAATCTTTCATCCTCGCTCAAATTAATGGGGTGATCGTCACTTTCTCGGTCTGAATCGCTCTGGACAAAGATGGAAAAATAAACAATAATATGTGAAGATCCGAGTCACGGATCGCAACAGAATTATCCTAGTAAATGTGTCTAATAACATCTGAATCGCTCCCACTGTATAGTCTTTTTTTCTAGTCCTTCACTCTCACTTTCCTCATTCAGAAATCTTTCATCCTCGCTCAAATTAAAGGGGAAATCGTCACTTTCACGGTCTGAATCGCTCTGGACAAAGATGGAAAAATAAACAACAATATGTGAAGATCCGAGTCACGGATCGCAACAGAATTATCCTAGTAAATGTGTCTAATAACATCCGAATCGCTCCCACTGTATAGTCTTTTTTTTCTAGTCCTTCACTCTCACTTTCCTCATTCAGAAATATTTCATCCTCGCTCAAATTGATGGGGGAATCGTGGCTTTCTCGGTCTGAATCGCCCTGGACAAAGATGGAAATATAAACAATAATATGTGAAGATCCGAGTCACGGATCGCAACAGAATTATCCTAGTAAATGTGTCTAATAACATCCGAATCGCTCCCACTGTATAGTCTTTTTTTTCTACTCCTTCACTCTCACTTTCCTCATCCAGAAATCTTTCATCCTCGCTCAAATTAAAGGGGAAATCGTCACTTTCACAGTCTGAATCGCTCTGGACAAAGATGGAAATATAAACAATAATATGTGAAGATCCGAGTCACGGATCGCAACAGAATTATCCTAGTAAATGTGTCTAATAACATCCGAATCGCTCCCACTGTATAGTCTTTTTTTTCTAGTCCTTCACTCTCACTTTCCTCATTCAGAAATCTTTCATCCTCGCTCAAATTAATGGGGAAATCGTCACTTTCACGGTCTGAATCGCTCTGGACAAAGATGGAAAAATAAACAATAATTTGTGAAGATCCGAGTCACGGATCCCAACAGAATTATCCTAGTAAATGTGTCTAATAACATCCGAATCGCTCCCACTGTATAGTCTTTTTTTTCTAGTCCTTCGCTCTCACTTTCCTCATTCATAAATCTTTCATCCTCGCTCAAATTAATGGGGAAATCGTCACTTTCTCGGTCTGAATCGCTCTGGACAAAGTTTGAAATATAAACAAAAATATGTTAAGATCCGAGTCACGGATCGCAACAGAATTATCCTAGTAAATGTGTCTAATAACATCCGAATCGCTCCCACTGTATAGTCTTTTTTTTCTAGTCCTTGACTCTCACTTTCCTCATTCAGAAATCTTTCATCCTCGCTCAAATTGATGGGGGAATCGTGGCTTTCTCGGTCTGAATCGCTCTGGACAAAGATGGAAGTATAAACAACAATATGTGAAGATCCGAGTCACGGATCGCAACAGAATTATCCTAGTAAATGTGTCTAATAACATCCGAATCGCTCCCACTGTATAGTCTTTTTTTTCTAGTCCTTCACTCTCACTTTCCTCATCCAGAAATCTTCATCCTTGCTCAAATTAATGGGGGCATCGTGACTTTCTCGGTCCGAATCGCTCTGGCTGCTGGTGGCCATGATTGTCAACAATGTTGAGATGTGAGGAGCTCCACAACCCGTGACGTCACACGCACATCGTCTGCTACTTCCGGTACAGGCAAGGCTTTTTTATTAGCCACCAAAAGTTGCCAACTTTATCATCGATGTTCTCTACTAAATCCTTTCAGCAAAACTATGGCAATATCGGGAAATGATGAAGTATAGAATGGACCTCATTTCAGTACGCCTTTAAGGATGGCCAGCAGAATACGTGGTGGTTATCTACAAGTGACCATTGGTGTCTGTTCACACATTAAATCTGACAGAAGTGTCTGGTCATGGCGACTAACAGCTCACCTACAAGCCATTAGTGACCTCCGGGGGTCAAGGCGGGCTGGAGGCCGTGACGTAAAGTCTGCGTCCACGCCGGGTCCAGACGCTCACGCTGATAAAGGCGCTGAAAGGAGCGCGGCGTGCCGTGATGAATCCCCCGCCGTCAACGCCGCGCTGACGAGACATAAAGACGCCGTCAGCCCTCTCGCCGCCCGCCCCGCCCGTGATTTAGCTCGGCCGCTGTCGAGTCGGAGAAGCCGAGACGTCCGGCCCACAAAGAGCGGGACAACGCCGACACTGACGAGGCGACGGCGCCTCTCGCTCTCGGCGATGGCGGAGAAGGTGGCAACGGCGCCATAAATCAACGCGGAGAGTCCGAGGCGGCGTATCTGTCCCCGCCAGGTGTTCCTCACTTCCCTAATCTCCACTCTACCTCGTTTACTTTGTCTTCCACAATTCAAGTTCACCTCAGCTTCCTGTCGTCCTCCTGCTGACCATCAAACTCTCCATGACTCAGTTCTGATGTGAAAGAACCTTGGTCCTACTTTCTCTGGTCCAAACAAAGTCGAACATGTTGACACCAGAACCATGTCATGAAAGAACCTTGGTCGTACCTTCTCTGGTCCAAACAAGGTCCAACATGTTGACACCAGAACCATGTCATGAAAGAACCTTGGTCGTACCTTCTCTGGTCCAAACAAAGTCCAACATGTTGACACCAGAACCATGTCATGAAAGAACCTTGGTCCTACTTTCTCTGGTCCAAACAAGGTCCAACATGTTGACACCAGAATCTTGTCATGAAAGAACCTTGGTTGTACCTTCTCTGGTCCAAACAAAGTCCAACATGTTGACACCAGTACCATGTCATGAAAGAACCTTAATCGTACTTTCTCTGGTCCAAACAAAGTCCAACATGTTGACACCAGAACCATGTCATGAAAGAACCTTGGTCGTACTTTCTCTGGTCTAAACAACGTCCAACATGTTGACACCAGAACCATGTCATGAAAGAACCTTGGTTGTACCTTCTCTGGTCCAAACAAAGTCCAACATGTTGACACCAGTACCATGTCATGAAAGAACCTTAATCGTACTTTCTCTGGTCCAAACAAAGTCCAACATGTTGACACCAGAACCATGTCATGAAAGAACCTTGGTCGTAACTTCTCTGGTCCAAACAACGTCCAACATGTTGACACCAGAACCATGTCATGAAAGAACCTTGGTCGTACTTTCTCTGGTCCAAACAACGTCCAACATGTTGACACCAGAACCATGTCATGAAAGAACCTTGGTCCTACCTTCTCTGGTCCAAACAACGTCCAACATGTTGACACCAGAACCATGTCATGAAAGAACCTTGGTCCTACCTTCTCTGGTCCAAACAAAGTCCAACATGTTGACACCAGTACCATGTCATGAAAGAACCTTGGTCGTACCTTCTCTGGTCCAAACAAAGTCCAACATGTTGACACCAGAACCATGTCATGAAAGAACCTTGGTCGTACCTTCTCTGGTCCAAACAAAGTCCAACATGTTGACACCAGAACCATGTCATGAAAGAACCTTGGTCCTACCTTCTCTGGTCCAAACAAAGTCCAACATGTTGACACCAGTACCATGTCATGAAAGAACCTTGGTCGTACTTTCTCTGGTCCAAACAAAGTCCAACATGTTGACACCAGTACCATGTCATGAAAGAACCTTGGTCGTAACTTCTCTGGTCCAAACAACGTCCAACATGTTGACACCAGAACCATGTCATGAAAGAACCTTGGTCGTACTTTCTCTGGTCCAAACAACGTCCAACATGTTGACACCAGAACCATGTCATGAAAGAACCTTGGTCGTACTTTCTCTGGTCCAAACAAAGTCCAACATGTTGACACCAGTACCATGTCATGAAAGAACCTTAATCGTAACTTCTCTGGTCCAAACAACATCCAACATGTTGACACCAGGACCATGTCATGAAAGAACCTTGGTCGTACTTTCTCTGGTCCAAACAAAGTCCAACATGTTGACACCAGTACCATGTCATGAAAGAACCTTGGTCGTACTTTCTCTGGTCCAAACAAAGTCCAACATGTTGACACCAGGACCATGTCATGAAAGAACCTTAATCGTACCTTCTCTGGTCCAAACAAAGTCCAACATGTTGACACCTGTACCATGTCATGAAAGAACCTTAATCGTAATTTCTCTGGTCCAAACAAAGTCCAACATGTTGACACCAGTACCATGTCATGAAAGAACCTTAATCGTAACTTCTCTGGTCCAAACAACATCCAACATGTTGACACCAGGACCATGTCATGAAAGAACCTTGGTCATACTTTCTCTGGTCCAAACAAAGTCCAACATGTTGACACCTGTACCATGTCATGAAAGAACCTTAATCGTAATTTCTCTGGTCCAAACAAAGTCCAACATGTTGACACCTGTACCATGTCATGAAAGAACCTTAATCGTAATTTCTCTGGTCCAAACAAAGTCCAACATGTTGACACCTGTACCATGTCATGAAAGAACCTTAATCGTAATTTCTCTGGTCCAAACAAAGTCCAACATGTTGACACCAGTACCATGTCATGAAAGAACCTTAATCGTACCTTCTCTGGTCCAAACAAAGTCCAACATGTTGACACCAGGACCATGTCATGAAAGAACCTTGGTCGTACTTTCTCTGGTCCAAACAAAGTCCAACATGTTGACACCAGTACCATGTCATGAAAGAACCTTAATCGTAATTTCTCTGGTCCAAACAAAGTCCAACATGTTGACACCAGTACCATGTCATGAAAGAACCTTAATCGTACCTTCTCTGGTCCAAACAAAGTCCAACATGTTGACACCAGGACCATGTCATGAAAGAACCTTGGTCGTACTTTCTCTGGTCCAAACAAAGTCCAACATGTTGACACCAGTACCATGTCATGAAAGAACCTTGGTCGTACCTTCTCTGGTCCAAACAAAGTCCAACATGTTGACACCTGTACCATGTCATGAAAGAACCTAAATCGTAATTTCTCTGGTCCAAACAAAGTCCAACATGTTGACACCAGTACCATGTCATGAAAGAACCTTAATCGTAATTTCTCTGGTCCAAACAAAGTCCAACATGTTGACACCAGTACCATGTCATGAAAGAACCTTGGTCGTACTTTCTCTGGTCCAAACAAAGTCCAACATGTTGACACCAGTACCATGTCATGAAAGAACCTTGGTCGTACCTTCTCTGGTCCAAACAAAGTCCAACATGTTGACACCTGTACCATGTCATGAAAGAACCTTAATCGTACTTTCTCTGGTCCAAACAAAGTCCAACATGTTGACACCAGTACCATGTCATGAAAGAACCTTAATCGTACCTTCTCTGGTCCAAACAAAGTCCAACATGTTGACACCAGGACCATGTCATGAAAGAACCTTGGTCGTACTTTCTCTGGTCCAAACAAAGTCCAACATGTTGACACCAGTACCATGTCATGAAAGAACCTTGGTCGTACCTTCTCTGGTCCAAACAAAGTCCAACATGTTGACACCTGTACCATGTCATGAAAGAACCTTAATCGTAATTTCTCTGGTCCAAACAAAGTCCAACATGTTGACACCAGTACCATGTCATGAAAGAACCTTAATCGTAATTTCTCTGGTCCAAACAAAGTCCAACATGTTGACACCAGTACCATGTCATGAAAGAACCTTGGTCGTACTTTCTCTGGTCCAAACAAAGTCCAACATGTTGACACCAGTACCATGTCATGAAAGAACCTTGGTCGTACCTTCTCTGGTCCAAACAAAGTCCAACATGTTGACACCTGTACCATGTCATGAAAGAACCTTAATCGTAATTTCTCTGGTCCAAACAAAGTCCAACATGTTGACACCAGTACCATGTCATGAAAGAACCTTAATCGTAACTTCTCTGGTCCAAACAACATCCAACATGTTGACACCAGGACCATGTCATGAAAGAACCTTGGTCGTACTTTCTCTGGTCCAAACAAAGTCCAACATGTTGACACCAGTACCATGTCATGAAAGAACCTTGGTCGTACTTTCTCTGGTCCAAACAAAGTCCAACATGTTGACACCAGGACCATGTCATGAAAGAACCTTAATCGTACCTTCTCTGGTCCAAACAAAGTCCAACATGTTGACACCTGTACCATGTCATGAAAGAACCTTAATCGTAATTTCTCTGGTCCAAACAAAGTCCAACATGTTGACACCAGTACCATGTCATGAAAGAACCTTAATCGTAACTTCTCTGGTCCAAACAACATCCAACATGTTGACACCAGGACCATGTCATGAAAGAACCTTGGTCATACTTTCTCTGGTCCAAACAAAGTCCAACATGTTGACACCTGTACCATGTCATGAAAGAACCTTAATCGTAATTTCTCTGGTCCAAACAAAGTCCAACATGTTGACACCTGTACCATGTCATGAAAGAACCTTAATCGTAATTTCTCTGGTCCAAACAAAGTCCAACATGTTGACACCTGTACCATGTCATGAAAGAACCTTAATCGTAATTTCTCTGGTCCAAACAAAGTCCAACATGTTGACACCAGTACCATGTCATGAAAGAACCTTAATCGTACCTTCTCTGGTCCAAACAAAGTCCAACATGTTGACACCAGGACCATGTCATGAAAGAACCTTGGTCGTACTTTCTCTGGTCCAAACAAAGTCCAACATGTTGACACCAGTACCATGTCATGAAAGAACCTTAATCGTAATTTCTCTGGTCCAAACAAAGTCCAACATGTTGACACCAGTACCATGTCATGAAAGAACCTTAATCGTACCTTCTCTGGTCCAAACAAAGTCCAACATGTTGACACCAGGACCATGTCATGAAAGAACCTTGGTCGTACTTTCTCTGGTCCAAACAAAGTCCAACATGTTGACACCAGTACCATGTCATGAAAGAACCTTGGTCGTACCTTCTCTGGTCCAAACAAAGTCCAACATGTTGACACCTGTACCATGTCATGAAAGAACCTAAATCGTAATTTCTCTGGTCCAAACAAAGTCCAACATGTTGACACCAGTACCATGTCATGAAAGAACCTTAATCGTAATTTCTCTGGTCCAAACAAAGTCCAACATGTTGACACCAGTACCATGTCATGAAAGAACCTTGGTCGTACTTTCTCTGGTCCAAACAAAGTCCAACATGTTGACACCAGTACCATGTCATGAAAGAACCTTGGTCGTACCTTCTCTGGTCCAAACAAAGTCCAACATGTTGACACCTGTACCATGTCATGAAAGAACCTTAATCGTACTTTCTCTGGTCCAAACAAAGTCCAACATGTTGACACCAGTACCATGTCATGAAAGAACCTTAATCGTACCTTCTCTGGTCCAAACAAAGTCCAACATGTTGACACCAGGACCATGTCATGAAAGAACCTTGGTCGTACTTTCTCTGGTCCAAACAAAGTCCAACATGTTGACACCAGTACCATGTCATGAAAGAACCTTGGTCGTACCTTCTCTGGTCCAAACAAAGTCCAACATGTTGACACCTGTACCATGTCATGAAAGAACCTTAATCGTAATTTCTCTGGTCCAAACAAAGTCCAACATGTTGACACCAGTACCATGTCATGAAAGAACCTTAATCGTAATTTCTCTGGTCCAAACAAAGTCCAACATGTTGACACCAGTACCATGTCATGAAAGAACCTTGGTCGTACTTTCTCTGGTCCAAACAAAGTCCAACATGTTGACACCAGTACCATGTCATGAAAGAACCTTGGTCGTACCTTCTCTGGTCCAAACAAAGTCCAACATGTTGACACCTGTACCATGTCATGAAAGAACCTTAATCGTAATTTCTCTGGTCCAAACAAAGTCCAACATGTTGACACCAGTACCATGTCATGAAAGAACCTTAATCGTAATTTCTCTGGTCCAAACAAAGTCCAACATGTTGACACCAGTACCATGTCATGAAAGAACCTTAATCGTAATTTCTCTGGTCCAAACAAAGTCCAACATGTTGACACCAGAACCATGTCATGAAAGAACCTTAATCCTACCTTCTCTGGTCCAAACAAAGTCCAAGATGTTGACTTGGTCGTACCTTCTCTGGTCCAAACAAAGTCCAACATGTTGACACCAGTACCATGTCATGAAAGAACCTTAATCGTACCTTCTCTGGTCCAAACAAAGTCCAACATGTTGACACCAGTACCATGTCATGAAAGAACCTTAATCGTACTTTCTCTGGTCCAAACAAAGTCCAACATGTTGACACCAGAACCATGTCATGAAAGAACCTTGGTCGTAACTTCTCTGGTCCAAACAAAGTCCAACATGTTGACACCAGAATCATTATATAGTCTTTAAAGATTGCTGAAAAATAAATGTGGATATTTATTAAAATATATTACAATTATTTATTAATATTCACAAACTATGTTGGGCTAAAATAAATTAAATCTAACTAAATTAATAATACATAATAAGATATTTTTCTAAAATAAACATTAAATAGATTTTACAAACTGCTGAAAAATAAAAGCACATATTTATCAAAATCTTACACAATTATTAATTGCCATTTACAAACTATGTTGTGCTAAAATAATTTCAATCTAACTAACTTAATAATAATAAACAATATATATATTTCTTAAATAAACATCGTTATATAGTCTTTAAAGACTGATGAAAAATAAATGTGGATATTTATTAAAATGTATTAAAATTATTTATTGCTCTTTACAAACTATGTTGGGCTAAAATAAATACCTTAACTAAATTAATAATAAATATTAATATACATTTTACTTAAGTACACATCATTATATGGACATTAAAAACTGATGAAAAATAAATGTACATATAACTACACAGTGCTAAAATAAATACATTGCAACTAAAATAATAATAAATCATATATTTCTTAAATAAACATTATTATATAGACTTTAAAAATTAAATAACAATAAATGTGCATTTTTATTAAAATGTATTACAATTATGTATTGTCATTTACAAACGATGTTGCTAATATAAAAACAATATAAATAAATTGATAATAACAAATAATATATATATATATATATATATATATATATATATATATATATATATATATATATATATATATATATATATATAGAAATGTGGATATTTATTAAAATGTATTACAATTATTTATTGGGCTATTTGTTGTGCTAAAATAGATACATTCTAACTAAATTAATAATAAATAATAAAATATGTTTCTTAAATAAACATCTTAAATAAAGATTGATGAAAAATAAATGTGCATATTAATAAAAATGTATTACAATTATTTATTGCTATTTACAAACAATCTTGTGCAAAAATAAATACATTTTAACTCAATTGATCATAAATAACAACAATAATGTTTTTGAAATAAACTGCCAGTAAAATTAAAATGCAAACGAGAATACAGCTTCACCAATTTAGTTATAATTTTTGCGCTGAAGAAACTTTAGCACCAAACGTATTCTGTTTGTTTGATCTCGTACGAACCACAACGGACAACGGAGAAACAGATATATTTTGTTAATGGTCCTCTCAGGGTGGGCTGGTGGCCCCGGCCCTATGGTCAGGCAGTGCTGCATCGGACCCCAGTCGTCCATGTTTCAGCCGACACTTCCTGCCAACAATTTGCTGCCGTCTCGTCAGGATCTGAGCGTCGTCATGGCGACAGTGGCAGGCAATCGACACTTGTCAGCGCTGACGTGGTCGGTTAAGGTATTTGTTCTTTGGGATTGATTCTTCCTGACTGCTTGTTTAGGTTGTGATCCATGTCGATCCGTCCTCTGCGACCGTGACGGGGGCGACACGCGTCCGCATCGACGCCTCTTTCCAAACGCAACGGACAGAGGGGGTCTTCAGGGGCCAAACGGGCAAAGGGGTCGTCTATTATCGGCCTCCTCCCCCCGACTCCGGCGCTGGGGCCGTGGAAGAGGAAGCTCTGGGGACGTCATGGAGATCTCCGCCTCGCTCCACTTCTCCGAGGCCGGTGGGTGGTAGGGGGTGGAGTCGGGTCTAATTGGAGGATCCACCGGGGAGTCCTCCACCCGACTTGGGGGGGGGGGGGCCCATTTGCCGACGGGGGCTCGGGCGGGGGAGGAGGTCTGCGGAGGACACAGAGAAGTGACTCCCGCGGGACGAGTGGGCGGCGGGAAGGGAAGAAGAGCGGGGAACTTCTAAACTGCTCCGTGAGCTGTGAAATAGCCTTTTTTTGCAGCGTCGAATGATTTCTTTTTAAAGGGGCAGAACAAACGACGCCATCAGTAACTTCGCAACTCTGCCGGCAGAAGGATGAAAAAGCCGAACCCCCCCCGACCGGCGAGGTTGCTAGTAGCGACGGCGGCTAATTGACACGCGGCTTTGCGCCGATCGATGATCGCCTTGACCTCCGGAGAGCGGATAAAAAGTCAAGTCTCCTCTTTTAAGGCGCGGGCGGTTCTGTCCGAACCCACGTTCCCTTGGGGGTGGAGGGGGGTCTGGCTCGCAGATATGTGAACGCTTAAAAGCGCGACAAAAAGCTCCCATGAATCTTTCTCCCCTCCCTCGACTCCAATGCTGCTCTTGGAAGAAAGACTTTCAAATTTGGAGCCGACATCTTTGGGTCTGCGGGGGAAAGGGAGCAGCCGGAGGAAGGTGTGACGGCACAAACCTTTCACAGGGAGCGCACTTTGACAGCGTGGGAAGAGGATTTTGGTCGAGTTCGAGCGGCATTTAAGATATCGGCGCGTTCCATTTTTGTGTTGCTACATGCACCTGGGGATAGGTTGACTCGCCCGAGTGCACCCCCCGCCATCCCACAGGGGACGGGTGGTAGAAAAATGGATGGATGGAAGGATAGAATTTCAACTAGAACACCCCTTGAGGTTGGATTTCAGCATTCTCGCCACACTGAGTTGGTTTTAAAGATGTAAACAATGACAGGAGCTTCTAAAATATCCGTTATCAGCACTGCGTTTTTGTGGCCACTTTAAAGGGATTTGACAAGCCAACTTAAAATGATGTGGCAGACCACGTAAGATTGTTAGGCGGGCCGAATTAAAATGATTTGGTGGGACATGTTAAAATGTTTTGGCCTGCCACTGTTAAAAAAAGTGGCGGAGCTACGTAAAATTATTAGGCGGGCCACTTTAAAATTATTTGGTGGAACATGACCCCGAAAGGGACAAGCGGTAGAAAATAGGTGTGTGGATGTTAAAAGGATTTGACCTGCCACTATTACAATAAAGTAGCGGAACTATGTAAAATTACTTGGCAAGTCACTTTAAAATTATTTGGTGGGACATGTTAATATTATTTGACAAGCCAGATTAAAATTAAGTGGCGGACCACATAAATGTATTATGCGGGCCATTTAAAAAAAATGTTTGCGGGACATGTTAAAAAAAATTGGACAAGCCACAGTAAAATGATGTGGCAGACCACATGAAATTATATGGCAACCCACTTTAAAATTATTTGACAAGCCACCTTAAAACGATGCGGTGGACCACATTAAATTATTAGGCGGGCAAGTTTAAAGTTATTTGGTGGGACATGTTAGAATGATTTGACAAGCCACGTTAAAATGATATTGCGGACCAAATAAAATGATCTGGCGGACCACAGGAAATTGAATGGCGGGCCACTTTAAATTATTAGGCGGGCATGTTTAAAGTTATTTGGTGGGACATGTTAGAATGATTTGAAAAGCCACTTTAAAATAATATTGCGGACCAAATAAAATGATCTGGCAGACCACAGGAAATTAAATGGCAGGCCACCTCAGAACATTAAAACGAAGTGGTGGATCACGTAAAATTAGTCGGTGGGCTACTTTAAAATTATTTGGTGGGACATGTTGAAATTATTTGACAAGCCACTTATTTTAAATGAATTGACCTGCCACACACATTACAATAAAGTGGTGGAACCACATCAAATTATTAGGCGGGCCAATTTAAAAATTTTGGTGAGACATGTTAATATGATTTGACAAGCCACTATAAACTGATATTGCACGTCACATAATATGAAGTGGCAGACCGCGTGAAATGAATTGATGGGCCACTTCAGAATGATTTGACAAGCCACCTTAAAACGAATTGGCTAAGCACGTAAAATTATTTGGCGGGCCAATTTAAAATTATTTGGTGGGACATATTAATATGATTTGACAAGCTTTGACAAAACTGCTTGTAACTTATGTTAAGAAAGCCGTAGAGATATGAAACAAAAACCTCTACGTAGGTCTGACTTAAACCTAGATTACATTCACTGACACCCTCAAGCAAAAATCAACAGGAAGTTGGCAAAAACCCCTTCAAAACAAAAGTTTCCTAAAAAATGTAATTTATCCTCTTTAAGCTGAAATTTGACCCTCTTAAAATGCTTCAAAACTCACCAAACTGGACACACACATCAGGACTGGCAAAAATTGTGATCTAATAAAAAAAACAAAAACAAAAAAAACTCAAAATTGCGCTCTAGCGCCCTGTAGGAGTAAAACAGACAAAACTGCTCCTAGGAAGAAAACTTAGGACAAAACTGCTTGTAACTTCCAATAAGAATGCTGTAGAGACATGGAACAAAAACATCTATGTAGGTCTCACTTAGACCTACATTTCATTCATTGACATCCTTCAGCAGAAATCCACAGAAAGTTGGCAAAAACCCCTTCAAAACAAAAGTTTCCTAAAAAAATGTAATTTTTGCCTCTTTGAGCTGTAATTTGACCCCCTTAAAATGCTTCAAAACTCACCAAACTGGACACACACATCAGGACTGGCGAAAATTGCGATCTAATAAAAACAACAAAAAAACCCCTCAAAATTGCGCTCTAGCGCCCTGTAGGAATAAAACAGACAAAACTGCTCCTAGGAAGAAAACACAGACAAAACTGCTTGTAACTTCCGATAAGAATGCTGTAGAGACATGAAACAAAAACCTCTATGTAGGTCTCACTTAGACCTACATTTAATCATTGACATCCTTCAGCAAAAATCCACAGAAAGTTGGCAAAAACGCCTTCAAAACAAAAGTTTCCTAAAAAATGTAATTTTTGCCTCTTTGAGATGTAATTTGACCCTCTTAAAATGCTTCAAAATTCACCAAACTGGACACACACATCAGGACTGGCGAAAATTGCGATCTAATAAAAACAAATAAAAAATAATCAAAATTGCGTTTAAGCGCCTTGTAGGAATAAAACAGACAAAACTGCTCCTAGGAAGAAAACACACACAAAACTGCTTTCAACTTCCGGTAAGAATGTTGTAGAGACATAAAACAAAAACTTCTATGTAGGTCTCACTTAGACCTACATTTTTTTCATTGACATCCTTCAGCAAAAATCAAGAGGAAGTTGGCAAAAACCCCTTCAAAACAAAAGTTTCCTAAAAGATCTAATTTTTGCCTCTTTGAGCTGTAATTTGACCTTCTTAAAATGCTTCAAAATTCACCAAACTGGACACACACATCCGGACTGGCGAAAATTGCGATCTAATAAAAACAACAACAAAAAAACTCAAAATTGCGCTCTAGCGCCCTGTAGGAATAAAACAGACAAAACTGCTCCTAGGAAGAAAACACAGACAAAACTGCTTGTAACTTCCGATAAGAATGCTGTAGACATGAAACAAAAACCTCTATGTAGGTCTCACTTAGACCTACATTTAATCATTGACATCCTTCAGCAAAAATCCACAGAAAGTTGGCAAAAACGCCTTCAAAACAAAAGTTTCCTAAAAAATGTCATTTTTGCCTCTTTGAGATGTAATTTGACCCTCTTAAAATGCTTCAAAATTCACCAAACTGGACACACACATCAGGACTGGCGAAAATTGCGATCTAATAAAAACAAATAAAAAATACTCAAAATTGCGTTTAAGCGCCTTGTAGGAATAAAACAGACAAAACTGCTCCTAGGAAGAAAACACAGACAAAACTGCTTGTAACTTCCGATAAGAATGCTGTAGACATGAAACAAAAACCTCTATGTAGGTCTCACTTAGACCTACATTTAATCATTGACATCCTTCAGCAAAAATCCACAGAAAGTTGGCAAAAACGCCTTCAAAACAAAAGTTTCCTAAAAAATGTCATTTTTGCCTCTTTGAGATGTAATTTGACCCTCTTAAAATGCTTCAAAATTCACCAAACTGGACACACACATCAGGACTGGCGAAAATTGCGATCTAATAAAAACAAATAAAAAATACTCAAAATTGCGTTTAAGCGCCTTGTAGGAATAAAACAGACAAAACTGCTCCTAGGAAGAAAACACAGACAAAACTGCTTTCAACTTCCGGTAAGAATGTTGTAGAGACATGGAACAAAAACATCTATGTAGGTCTCACTTAGACCTACATTTCATTCATTGACATCCTTCAGCAAAAATCCACAGGAAGTTGGCAAAAACCCCTTCAAAACAAAAGTTTCCTAAAAGATCTAATTTTTGCCTCTTTGAGCTGTAATTTGACCTTCTTAAAATGCTTCAAAATTCACCAAACTGGACACACACATCAGGACTGGCAAAAATTGCAATCTAATAAAAACAAATAAAAAATAATCAAAATTGCGTTTAAGCGCCTTGTAGGAATAAAACAGACAAAACTGCTACTAGGAAGAAAACACAGACAAAACTGCTTTCAACTTCCGGTAAGAATGTTGTAGAGACTTGGAACGAAAACATCTATGTAGGTCTCACTTAGACCTACATTTCATTCATTGACATCCTTCAGCAAAAATCCACAGGAAGTTGGCAAAAACCCCTTCAAAACAAAAGTTTCCTAAAAGATTTAATTTTTGCCTCTTTGAGCTGTAATTTGACCTTCTTAAAATGCTTAAAAATTCACCAAACTGGACACACACATCAGGACTGGCAAAAATTGCGATCTAATAAAAACAACAACAAAAAAAACCTCAAAATTGCGCTCTAGCGCCCTGTAGGAATAAAACAGACAAAACTGCTCCTAGGAAGAAAACACAGACAAAACTGCTTTTAACTTCCGGTAAGAATGTTGTAGAGACATGAAACAAAAAACTTCTATGTAGGTCTCACTTAGACCTACATTTCATTCATTGACATCCTTCAGCAAAAATCAACAAAAAGTTGGCAAAAACCCCTTCAAAACAAAAGTTTCCTAAAAGATTTAATTTTTGCTTCTTTGAGCTGTTATTTGACCCTCTTAAAATGCTTCAAAACTCACCAAACTGGACACACACATCAGGACTGGCAAAAATTGCGATCTAATAAAACAAATAAAAAATAATCAAAATTGCGTTTAAGCGCCTTGTAGGAATAAAACAGACAAAACTGCTCCTAGGAAGAAAACACAGACAAAACTGCTTGAAACTTCCGGTAAGAATGTCGTAGAGACATGAAACAAAAACATCTATGTAGGTCTCATTTAGACCTACATTTCATTCATTGACATCCCTCAGCAAAAATCCACAGGAAGTTGGCAAGAACCCCTTCAAAACAAAAGTTTCCTAAAAGATTTAATTTTTGCCTCTTTGAGCTGTAATTTGACCCTCTTAAAATGCTTCAAAATTCACCAAACTGGACACACACATCAGGACTGGCAAAAATTGCGATCTAATAAAAAAAACAACAACAAAAAAAAAACTCAGAATTGCACTCTAGGGCCCTGTAGGAATAAAACAGACAAAACTGCTCCTAGGAAGAAAACTTAGGACAAAACTGCTTGTAACATCCGATAAGAATGCTGTAGAGACATGAAACAAAAACCTCTATGTAGGTCTCACTTAGACCTACATTTCATTCATTAACATCCTTCAGCAAAAATCAACAGGAAGTTGGCAATTTCCCCTTCAAAACAAAAAAAAATTGTAAAACCTTGTCACCTTTTTTCAAACATTATCTCCTCTGAGCGCGTTTGTTGTGTCGGCTTCAAACTCGCACAGGAAATATATTGAACCCTTCTGATTAAAAGTTGCGAAAAGAGTTTTAATAACTGCTCCGGTTTTGATTTTACGATTCTTCAAAGAACTGCTGCGCTGATGCCGTCTCAAGACGGCCGCCTGAAAGCAGGAAGCAGCAGCTTGACCACCCAATGCAGAGAAGGTAGGTACTGTGCAGGTAAAAATATGTTGTCCAGTCCATCGCTGCTTGCAGCTTTAATTCGTGTTATTTTTTTTTATAAACGCTTCTTCGTTTCTTGCTCTCTGAATTGACTTGTCAGGTCAAAGCCAGGGTGAAGCGGCCTGTCGGGGGTTAATACGTTTTGTCGGCAGACAGGAAGCGGGGATTGGCTGCTGTTACCTGCCACCCGCTCACAAAGGCGACGACGCCGCGCGTGCCTTATCTGATGGACGCCGCGCGGGGAAAAAGGAGGTTCAGGGGGTCAGGGCCGGGGCGAACGTTGGCTGTCTGGCGGGCCGCTCTGAATGCCGGCGGAACACGCCTGAGAGCTTCTGATAACCGCGTGTTGAAGCCATGACAATGACCTTGTGTCCCGTCTTTGATGGACAGCTTCACTGCCACATACTTCTTTAGGGCGCGGGCATCCCATAATAACAAGTCCTATTATTGTTATAACGATGCTAATAATAAATGTTAGCGCTAACAAAATGAGCCTAAGAAATGTTCACAATTATACAAAAACATATCATTACTAAAGTCAGACAAAAACCGCCTTTGATCTTGCTAATTAAAAGACTTGTAAAACTCCACTATGTAGGATGGGAATCGACATGAAGGTGTTGGTTTCTTTAAACTATTGTAATCCACGGGAAGAGTTTGTCTCAACCTGTGTTCTACAAAGCAGAGAGGAAGCAGGATCCGACCCTTTTCTTTGAACTGTTTTGTGACCAAAGACGGTGGAGGTTTACTACCCTTTGTCCCTTTGGAAACAACTGTTTTGTGCACGTAATCAGGGAAAGTCCAAATAAATCTTTGGTTAGAGCGTGGTGGAAGTCTGTACAAAGAGTACAGCCCAGACCTTTTCTCCTAAATTGATCCTAATTGAATTTTGTCTCTGTTTAATTCCTTGCTTCTTGTCTTGTTTAATAGATGTCATCAGTGTTTGAACCTGACGATAACAATCTTATAACAATGCTAATAATTCAAAATTAACAATAATGATAACATGAGGCTCAGTTACTATCCACTTAATAAGGTGACCAAAACAATAGTATTCACATTATTACAAAAAACATATCATTACTAACATCAATTAAAAAGTAATCCGAGGTATTTTTGCTAATTGTACATGTTAGCATACAAGTTTGATGAAAATGATGAAACATTCTCGTATGAGTTAGATGTATACAGACTCTTGAACGCATCATAATAATCCGCTCAGTCCCCCCCCCCAAAAAATGGATTAACTGGCTGGAATAAAAAGACAATATAACATACATCCATAAACCTGGATGCATGTAAAGTGCAATATGTTTATCTGTACAGTCATCTATTTATTTATATCTGCACCTTATTGCTTTTTTTATCCTGCACTACATCCAGCTGATGCAACTCATTTTTGTTCTTATCCATACTGTAAAGTTCAAATTGCAATGTCAATAAAAGGAAGTCTTAGTCTAGTCTCTAGTTTCAGACCTAAGGTGTTGTAATACCTTGGAGAGTTCCAACATTCCGCATTTAACTCCAACAACAAAACGTGCACGGTGGAAACTAACGTGCAAAAGCCGACCCGAAAAGAAGTGTCATGTCTTCCGCGTCTTCTGGCAACAATCACTTCTTAACTCAACCCTTCGCCACCTTTAGGGCGGACGCCACCAGCTGTGCCCTCAAATGACGGCTTTGCTCCGGTGAGCACACACTTTATAGCAAACAAACACCTGAGATGCTCCATTGCACTTTCTTATTACGCCCGGAATCATCTTTTGGTCCGCTGAGGAGACTTTTCGGCCAAACTATTCGTTCGTGTTGGAAAATGTCGGGCATAATGACAACAAAAATGTTTATTTTGTAATCAAACGCACCCAACTGATCGAATTTTACCCCAAAACACCTAATGTATCATAATTGATACATACGTTTTTGAGCCCTTTACATCATCATTAGGTTTTTTTTCTTAAAAAGCCTGAAATATCAGATCAGATGCATGCTTTACACATATAATCCACACGGGGGCGGTCATTGACTCATTAGAGTGCTGTGGAGTGAGAGATTGCCACAAACACTTGATTTCTGAAGAGAACTTTGAAAGGAAAAGTAGCAAAAATATATATATTTTCTTTGAAGAGTTCATACGTTGATGTAATGTGAAATCACGTAATGTTTCATAATGTATTTCATCGTAAAATTGTGTTGAAAATGTGTGTATCTAATTTGAAACAGCAGGTAATAAAGGTTCCCAATCAACCTATGTCCAGGGTGTACCCCGCCTTCCGCCCGATTTTAGCTGAGATAGGCGCCAGCGCCCCCCGCGACCCCGAAAGGGAATAAGCGGTAGAAAATGGATGGATGGATGGAGGTAATAAAGGTAGATAACTCCAAACGACCAAATGTTATTACATTTCATGCACTATAAATAAACAAATACAATGTCTACATTACAAAGCATGGTACATTTAGAGGTGAAATATACATATTCAGTTTTTAACCCCATATCACCGAATGTATCATAATTGATACATACGTTTTTGAGCCCTTTACATCATCATTAGTTGTTTGTTTTTCCTAAAAAGCCTGACATATCAGATCAGATGCATGCATTACACATATACTCTAAATGGGGCAGTCACTGACTCATTAGAGGACTGTCCAGTGAGAGATTGCCACAAACACTTTGCCAAATTTGAAAGGATACGTACTAAAATATCTTTTTTTTTCTTTGAAGCGTTCATATTTTGATGTAATATGAAATTATGTAATATTTCATAATATATTTCAGAGTAAAATTGTGTTGAAAATGTGTGTATCTAATTTGAAACAGCAGGTATAAAATGTAAATAACTCAAAACTAACCAATTTTATTAAATTGTATGCATTATAAATAAACAAAAAAATGTTTACATTAAAACATATGGCATATTTAGAGGTGAAATACACATATTCAGTTTTTAACCCCATATCACCGAATGTATCATAATTGACACATACGTTTTTGAGCCCTTTATATTATCATTATTTTTTTTCCCTAAAAAGCCTGACATATCAGATCAGATGCATGCATTACACATATAATCTACATGGGGCAGTAATTGACTCATTAGAGGACTGTCCAGTGAGAGATTGCCACAAACACTTTACCAAATTTGAAACGATACGTATTAAAATATATATTTTTTCTTTTAAGAGTTCATATGTTGATGTAATGTGAAATCACGTAATATTTCATAATATATTTCATTGTAAAATTGGGTTGAAAATGTGTGTATCTAATTTGAAACAGCAGGTAATAAAGGTAAATAACTCTAAACGACCACATTTTATTACATTTCATGCACTATAAATAAACAAATATAATGTCTACATTACAAAGCATGGTATATTTAGAGGTGAAAAATACATATTCAGTTTTTAACCCCATATCACCGAATGTATCATAATTGATACATATGTTTTTGAGCCCTTAACATCATCATATTTTTTTTTTCCTAAAAAGCCTGACATATCAGATCAGATACATGCATTATACATATACTCTACATGGGGCAGTAATTGACTCATTAGAGGACTGTCCAGTGAGAGATTGCCACAAACACTTTGCCAAATGTGAAAGGATAAGTATTAAAATATATATTTTTTCCTTGAAGAGTTCATATGTTGATGTAATGTGAAATCACGTAATATTTCAAAATATATTTCATCGTAAAATTGTGTTGAAAAGTGTGTATCTAATTTGAAACAGCAGGTATAAAATGCAAATAACTCAAAACTAGCCAATTGTATTACATTTTATGCATTATAAATAAACAAATAAAATGTTTACATTAAAACATATGGTATATTTAGAGGTGAAATACACATATTCAGTTTTTAACCCCATATCACCGAATGTATCATAATTGATACATACGTTTTTGAGCCCTTTAAATCATCATTATTTTTTTCCCTAAAAAGCCTGACTTACTCTTCATGGGGCAGTAAGTGACTCATTAGAGGTCTGCCCAATGAGAGATTGCCTCAAACACTTGATTTCTGAAGAGAAACTTTGCCAACTCAATTAGTCAATTTTATCACATGGCATGCATTATACATAAACAAACACATTTTAACGCTACACAATTTGGTACATTTAGAGGTGAAATATACATGTTCAGTTTATTAAACCTATATACCACCTAAGGTATCATATGTGATACAAACATTTTTTGTGTGAGGATAAACTCGAGCATCATGATGAAAAGTATCGTACAACCGGCGACACTTAGGCGTCTTCCTGCCGATAGCTTAGCGGAGCAGTGTTGGTATCGGACCAGAATGGAGGCATCGGCGGCATATCAGACGAGAAGCAGTAAACTTACAACTTTGCTTGTTCATCCTTTCCCCGAAATGAACCGGCCGCGTCCTCGGGGCTGGGTTGCCATGGAAACACGTATACGCTCGGAGGGTGGAAGGGGGCTTCGGTGTCGAACATGAAAAGAAAACTCGAGTTCGGGGCCGAAGGAGCGGACCGCGTCCAGCTCTTGGGCGGCCCCAGAACTTCAACAGCATCCACGCTGCCCTGCGGCGTGGATGCTGTTGCCATGGCGACGTCATCCCTCCCTTCACCTCTCGGTGTCTGTAATTCACAAAGTGTTGGGATCGACACGCATCGTGTGGCACCGCCGCTGGACACACACACACACACACACACACACACACACACACACACACGCACACACACACACACACACACACACACACACACACACACACACTTACGAGTAGTTCGTACCTTCTGGGGACCTCCAAATAATGTCTACTCCCTCTTTAGGAGCAGCCTTTCTAGATATATAAAAAGTGTATTTACAACATGAATAATATATACATACTATGCACATATAAAAAAGAGCTTGTTGTGAAAAATTAGTTGGAATTTCACAATAAAAAGGTAAAAAATTTACCAGAAACACTTAAACTTTTGGCAGTTTTCTAATAAAAGTTGTCATTTTACTCAACGCAAGTCAAAAGTTTGCAAGAAAAACTGAACGTTTGTGCAATGTTATGAAAAAAGTTGGAATTTTACTCAATAACAGTCTCAATTTTACAAGAAAAGCCTAAAATTTTGGCAATTTTATGAAGAGATGTCATTTTACTCTATAAAAGGCACAACTTTTTAAGAAAACTGTAAAATGTTGTCAATACTACAGTATAATATTAATAATCGGAATTTAATTACTCTACAATGATGACAAAAGTCACAATTTTACTCCAAAAATGTCACTATTTTACATGTACTACCAAAAAATGGCCAATATTGTTATAAAAGTCGGAATTTTATGTGACAAATGTCAACATTTTGCACTAAAAAGTAAAAATTTTACATGAAAAAGCTACAATTTTACGAGAAATTATTGCAATATTACAGAAACATATAAAATGTTATTTTTTTCCTAATTTTATAAGAAAAAAGTTGACATATTGTGAGAAAAAGCCTACTTTTTAGTTCATTAATTAATATATTTTTTATTTTGTTTATTTTCAATCTTCATTATTTACTTCAAGTTATTACAGTATGTCTCTGTTTACACATTTATTTATTTTCTTAAATTAATTTTGGCCAAAGGGGGCAAATTTCAGTTTCTTACACACACTTGTTATTTCATATGTTGACCACACAGTCAATGTGAAAAATCCCTCCTTTTTGGGAGCACCCTCATTTTGATGGATATCACCACAAATGAGACATTGTTTATTAGATGCAATGTTATTGGGACCATCATTTATGTCATCAATTCTTCACACCTCCTCATATGGAAGATACTTTTCCTTCTTCACGTCTCAAGATGGGTAGAAATACAAGAACACACACTCACACACACACACACACACACACACACACACACACACACACACACACACACACACACACACACACACACACGCACGCACACACACACACACACACACACACACACACACACACACACACACATACACACACACACACACGTGTATTTCGTACCTTCTGGAGACCTCCAAATACTGCCTAAACAGCTTGTTGTGAAAAATGAGTTGAAATTTTACAAGAAAAACTTTGAATTTTGGCAATGTTCTAATAAAAATTGTCATTTTACTCAACGCAAGTCCAAATTTGAGGAGAAAAACTGAACATGTGTGCAATATTATGATAAAAGTTGGAATTTTACAAGAAAAGCCTAAAATTTTGGCAATTTTATGAAAATAGTCGTCATTTGACTCTACAAAAGACACAATTTTATAAGAAAACTGTAAAATGTTGTCAATATTTGACTTAAGATTTTTTACTCAGAATTTTTTGCACTGATGTGTTCTGCACTGATTTTTTTTATCTTGAAATTTTTGGACTGCATTTTTCTGCAATACTTTCTCACTTTGAATATTTTTTTAAATTGAATATTTTTGCACTGAATTTCTTACTGAGATTTTTGTTACTGACTTTTTCTGCACCTATTTTTTTTTTACTTTGATTTATTTTTCATTGAATTTCACCACACTATTTTTATTTTAATTTGAAATTTTTTTACACTAAATTTTTCTACACTGATTTTCCTACTTTGAATTTCTTTTCATGGAATTTTATTTAGAATTGTTCTACAGCGTTTTTCTGCAAAAAAAAAAAAAAAATCTTTTAAAATATTTTTGACCCTGAATTTTTACTTTACATTTTTTTACACTGACTTTTCACTGACTTTTTCTGCACTAATTTATTTAACTTTGATTTATTTTACACTGGATTCCTCTACACTATTTTTATTTGACTTTGAATTTTTTTTTACACTTCATTTTTTGCACTGATTTTCCTACTTTGAATTTTTTTACACTGTATTTTACTGCACTATTTTATTACTTTCAATTTTTTTCACACTGATATTTTTTGCACTATTTTTTTTATTTTGAAATTTCTTGACTGTATTTTTCTACCAAAAATGTTTTCACTAGAAATATTTTTGACAATGAATTTTTCTGCACTGATTTTTTCATTTGAATTTTGTCACTTACTTTTTCTGCACTGATTTGTTTACTTTGATTTATTTTACAACTATTTTCACTGCACTATTTTTATTCTACTTTGAATTCATTTTACACAAATGTTCCTACTTTGAATTTCTTTACATGGAATTTTACTGAACTATTTTTTTACATAAAAACATTTTTACACTGATGTTTTATGCACTCATTTTAATTATTTTTACTTTTTGACTGCATTTTTCTGCAAAAATGTTTTCACTTTGAATATTTTCGACACTGAATTTTTCCACACTTATTATTTTACACAGAATTTTTCTGCACTGATTTTTTTACTTACATTTTTTTACACTGAATTTCTGAACACTATTTTTCATTTTACTCTGACATTTTTTACACTGAAATTTTCTGCATCGAATTTTTTTACTTTGAATTTTTTTAACTGACTTTTCTGCACTGATTTTTTTTAACTTTGATTTATTTTACACTGAATTTCTCTTCGCTATCTTTATTTTATTTAGATTTGTTTTTTTACACTGAATTTTTTAACTTTGACTTTTTTATTTTTCTGTACAGAGTTTTTCCCCACCCATTTTTTTCATCGGATTTTTCAAACATCGTGTTTTACCAAACTGTTTTGTTTTGTTTTTTTCATTCAAAGCTATTGTCTTGCCCTGCTGACACTGCTTGATCAATAATGACTTCTCCTGTTTCATATTTCCTGTGCACTCCCCTTCTGCACTAACCCTGAGAGTTTTTGACATTGAAGTCATGTTTACTTGCACTCCACCTGCCGTCTCTGCGTCCTGGGGTTCTTGCCCGACAAAACGCCACTCAAAGCTGATTTCTGAGGCTCCAGTTTTTATTGCTTCTCACCGGGCTCCAAAACCTAAAAAGGTCTTCCAGCTGTTCTTATTTCATTCTCTCCAGGATCTCATGAGCTTGTTTATTTCCCTTGTATCAAATATTATCTCTTCAAAAATCTGGTGTTTCTTGTTTTTTTCTTTGTTGCAATCTCTCACTGGACAACCCCCAAGTGAATTAATGTATCTGATCTGATACGCCAGTCTGATTTGAAAAATACTAAATAAAATGATGATGTAAAGGACTCAAAACATATGTATCAATTATGATACAATAGGTATTGTAGAGTAAAAACAATGGATATGTATATTTCACCTCTAAATATACCATAATGTGTAATGTAAACATATTTGTTCAACAAAATTGACACATTTACGGTTAATTAACTTTTATACCTGCTGTTTCAAGTGTGATACACACATTTTTAACACGGAATATATTATGAAACATAGCGCAATTTCACATTATTAATTCTTCATACTGATGTGTCAGTATAAAAGAAACTAAATTTTTATTAAAAATCCTTTCAAATTTTCCAAAGTTTCTCTTAAAAAATCTGGTGTTTCTTGTTTTTTTTCTTTGTTGCAATCTCTCACTGGACAACCCCCAAGTGAATTAATGTATCTGATCTGATACGCCAGTCTGCTTTGAAAAATACTAAATAAAATGATGATGTAAAGGACTCAAAACGTATGTATCAATTAGGATACATTAGGTATTATAGAGTAAAAACAAAGGATATGTATATTTCACCTTTAAATATACCATAATATGTAATGTAAACATATTTGTTCAACAAAATTGACACATTTACGGTTAATTAACTTTTATACCTGCTGTTTCAAGTGTGATACACACATTTTTAACACGGAATTTATAATGAAATATAGCGCAATTTCACATTATTAACTCTTCATACTGATGTCAGTATAAAAAAAATACATTTTTATTACCTCATCCCCTTGGAATTTGGCAACGTTTCTGATACGTCAGGCTCTTTAGAGACAAAAATAAAGGTGTCACTTCTGATAGGTTTGGCATCAGAGGAGTAGTTGTCAGTGCCGGAATGTTGCAAACAAAACGATCTACTCGGAAGGTAAAGGTGTCCAAGTTGGTCAACGCCTCCAAACCTTGAGTTGTGTACTCGATGGCGAGCTTCCAAGCGGCGTCCCCGCTGAGGACGCAAACAGGAAGTGGGCAAGACGTACTCTCCACGTAGAGAACGTGTCTGCAGGCTTCACTGGAACTTACGTGCTTTGGCTCGGCAGATGGATCTTTTATTTCCATCCTGCGTCTCCGCTGAAGCTGTTTTTTCTCGCCTTCGGCACCGAAGACTTGGCAGCGCTTCCCGCCTCTCGATGCCGCGTCTGCCAAAGGAACCTTCGCTACGTGGAAATAAAACTCCGTAGGACGGCGTGATCCGCAGGCGTCAGAGTGGACGACTACTAGTGTGCGATTTTCACCACGATGGTTGCTGACCTTTGTTATTAGCATACTGATGACTTTTAGTGCCAGGAACACACGCTATTTCCAGGGCCGATACCGATACCGATTTTTAGTAGTCATGGAGGTCGATAACCAATATTAATTTGTAGTAAATGTTACTTAAAGATGAATATTATATATATGTATTTTTATATATATATTTATATATATATATATATATATATATATATATATATATATATGGGGGCGGGGAGACAGTATAAAGGAAGGACAAAAAGTGGAATTCCCGGCCAAAAAAATAGCAACAATTTGTTGCAGTATTATAATAAAAGTCGTCATTTTACTCAACTCAAGTCCAAATTTGACAAGAAAAAATGAAAATGTGTGCAATATTATAATAAAATTTGGAATTTTACTCAATAACAGTCGCAATTTTACAAGGTTTAAATTTTCTACAATTTTATGAACAAGTGGATATTTTACTCGAAAAAAGTCAAATTTTGTAAGAAAACTTAAATATTTTGACAATTTTATGAAACAAGTGGATTTTTTACTCGAAAAAAGTCACAATTTTGTAAGAAAACTTAAATATTTTGGCAATATTATAATAATAATCGGAATTTTACTCTGCAATATGATGACAAAAGTCACAATTTTGGAAGAAAACTTAAACATTTTGGCAATATTATAATAATAATCAAAATTTTACTCTGCAAAATGATGACCAAAGTCACAATTTTTTAAGAAAACTTAAACATTTTGGCAATATTATAATAATAATCGTATTTTTACTTTGCGAAATTACGACAAAAGTCGTCATTTTACTCCAAAAATTTCACTATTTTACAAGAACAAAAACATGTATATATATATATATATATATATATATATAAACATTAGTTTTTGTTTTGGCAGAGATAAATATTTTCTGTCGTGTCTGTTAAGGTAATTTACGACGGACCATGAAACTTGTGGCGCTCCTCTTATGAGCCCACAGCTGGAGTGTCGCGAATGGGGGCTTTTGGATTGACTCCATTGCCTCAGGAGCCAAAACAAACAAAATGGGGGTGGGGAGACAGTATAAAGGAAGGACAAAAAGTGGAATTCCCAGCCTAAAAAACAGCAAAAATTTGTTGTTATAATAAAAGTCGTCATTTTACTCAACTCGAGTCCAAATTTGAGAAGAAAAACTGAACATTTGTGCAATATTATGATAAAGGTTGGAATTGTTTCAATTTTACAAGCTTTAAATTTTGACCATTTTATGAAACGAGTCAAAATTTTACTCAACAAAAGTCACAATTTTGTAAGAAAACTTAAACATTTTGGCAATATTATAATAATAATCGGAATTTTACTCTGGAAAATGATGACAAAAGTCACAATTTTGTAAGAAAACTTAAACTTTTTGGCAATATTATAATAATCGTATTTTTACTTTGCGAAATTATGACAAAAGTTGTCATTTTACTCCAAAAATGTCACTATTTTACAAGAACAAAAACATGTATATATATATATATATATATATATATATATATATATATATATATATATATATATATATAAACATTAGTTTTTGTTTTGGCAGAGATAAATATTTTCTGTCGTGTCTGTTAAGGTAATTAATGACGGAACATGAAACTCGTGGCGCTCCTCTTATGAGCCCACAGCTGGAGTGTCGCGAATGGGGGCTTTTGGATTGACTTCATTGCTTCAGGAGCCAAAACAAACAAAATGGGGGCGGGGAGACAGTATAAAGGAAGGACAAAAAGTGGAATTCCCAGCCAAAAAAACAGCAAAAATTTGTTGTTATAATAAAAGTCGTCATTTTACTCAACTCGAGTCCAAATTTGAGAAGAAAAACTGAACATTTGTGCAATATTATGATAAAGGTTGGAATTGTTTCAATTTTACAAGCTTTAAATTTTGACAATTTTATGAAACGAGTGGAAATTTTACTCGACAAAAGTCACAGTTTCGTAAGAAAACTTAAACATTTTGGCAATATTATAATAATAATCGGAATTTTACTCTGCAAAATGATGACCAAAGTCACAATTTTGTAAGAAAACTTAAACTTTTGGCAATATTATAATAATAATCGGAATTTTACTTTGCGAAATTATGACAAAAGTCGTTATTTTACTCCAAAAATGTCACTATTTACAAGAACAACAAAAACATTGTGATACAAGCTGGAATTTTATGTGACAAATGTCAGCATTTTGCATTGAAAAGTAATAATTTTGCATGAAAAAATGCAATCCTTTTATGAGACCATATTGCAATATTACAGACACCGAAAATGTATGAGAAATTGTTCCAAATTTTACTAGAAAAAAGTCGAAAACATTTTTTCATTTTTTTTTTCATTTGTGTTTGTAATGTATTATTATTTACTTCACGTTATTACAGTACGTCTGTATGGACATATTTATTCATTTTTTTAATACATTTTCGCTAAAGGGGGCAAATTTAAATTTCTTACCCACACTATTATAATAATAATCAACATTTTACTTGGCAAAACTATGACAAAAGTAACAATTTAATTTAAAAAAATGTCACAATCAAAGTCAGAATCTTACACGACAATTCCATTATTTTGCATTGAAAAGTAATCGTTTTAAATAAAAAAAGTAATAATTTTACGAGAAAATTTTGCAATATTACAGACACTGAAAGAATATGAGAAATTGTTCCCAATTTTATGAGAAAAAGTCGACACGTTGTGAGAAAAAAACTGCTTCGAGTTAATTTTTTATTATATTTGTAGTTGGTAATTGTTTTTCAATCTTCATTATTTACTTCAAGTTATTACAGTATGTCTTTATATACATATATTGTTGTTTTGTTTTTTAATTAACTTTGGCCGAAAGGGGCGCATTTCAATTTCTTACACACACTTGTTATTTCATATGTTGACCAAAGAGGAGGCACACTTCAAATGTTTACACACACTTGTTATTTCGTATGTTGACCGGAGAGGGGGCAATCAAATATTCACACACACTTGTTATTTCATATGTGAACCAGAGAGGGGGCACACTTCAAATGTTTACACACACTTGTTATTTCATATGTTGACCAGAGAGGCGGCACACTTCAAATGCTTACACACAATTGTTATTTCATATGTTGACCAGAGAGGCGGCACACTTAAAATGTTTACACACACTTGTTATTTCATATGTTGACCAGAGAGGGGGCAATCAAATATTCACACACACTTGTTATTTCATATGTTAACCAGAGAGGGGGCACACTTCAAATGTTTACACACACTTGTTATTTCATATGTTGACCAGAGAGGCGGCACACTTCAAATGTTTACACACACTTGTTATTTCATATGTTGACCAGAAGGGGGAGCACTTTTAAAAGCGACACACAGTCAATGAGAAACATCCCTTCTTTTTTGTGACCGCCCTCATTTTGATGGATATCACCACAAATGAGACATTGTCTATTAGATGCAATGTTATGGGGACCATGATGTATGTCGTCACTTCTTCACACCTCCTCATATGGAAGATACTTTTCCTTCATCGTGTCTCAAGTAGGGTGGAAATACAAAACACACACGCACACACACACACACACACACACACATAAAGTGAGTATATTAACGTGCTTCTCTGGGCAGGTCAGTAAACAAGATGGAGGAAATGACATGTGTGTCACCGCTAAGTGCTCATGCGGGGGTGTGTGTGTGTGTGTGTGTGTGTGTGTGTGTGTGTGTGGTGCAGCTTAACAAAGAGAAACACAAGCCCCTCATTGGTCGGTCAGCAGTAGACATTTACCGTCCGTATCTCGATGGAGACCAGCAGCATCTGGTTCGTAGCTCACTTCCTGTTCCCCGCAGGTGCGAGTTTCCCCGCACACGCATTTATTTGTGGCGGCCCGCCAAAGATGCCGCCAAGAACAAGGTGCTATATTTACACTCGGCGCTTTCAACCTCTCTCACGTTGTGTTTACACGACGGCGGATCCTTGATCCAACCAGCTTTTGTTGGGGGTTGTTGAACGCGGTTCTCCAACCCAAACATCGGTGTAGTGAAGCAGAGTTCCCCGGAAGAAACAAAAGTAAACATGAATAAATGGTTCCACCCTCAACAAAAGTCCATATTTTTGTAAAATAACTGCACAATTTAAAGACACCATAATATATATACACATCTATATATATATTTGTAAATATATATATATATACACACATATATGTAAGGCAATGATGAGAGGTATAGCAGATTAGTCTCGCTTAAAGAGTAGTTGGCTAGTTTCTGTAGACAACAGGGACTAACGTATAATGATAATTGGCCCTCCTTCTGGGGCAAACCTGGCTTGCTGATGAGAGACGGCCTTCACCCTAACCATGTTGTCTAGGAACATAGATTTATCAGTGAGTCACATTTGACTAACTGCACTAAAGCAAGCCCGGTCACAGCCTGCTAGTCTGGGTGAGGAGTCAGTTAAATTAGAACTAGCCAGCGCCAGGCTGGATAATCCCTGCACTCATAGCAAATTTCTTAGAATAGGGGCGGCATGGCGTAGTGGGTAAAGCGGCCATGCCAAAAACCTGAGGGTTGCAGGTTCGCTTCCCACCTATTGACATCCAAATCGCTGCCGTTGTGTCCTTGGGCAGGACACTTCACCCTCTCCCCCCGGTGCCGCTCACACTGGTGAATGAATGATGAATGAATTATTGGTGGTGGTCGGAGGGGCCGTAGGTGCAAACTGGCAGCCACGCTTCCGTCAGTCCACCCCAAGGGCAGCTGTGGCTACAGATGTAGCTTACCACCACCAGGTGTGAATGAATGATGGGTTCCCACTTCTCTGTGAGCGCTTTGAGTATCTAACAATAGAAAAGCGCGATATAAATCTAATCCGTTATTATTATTATTATTAATAATAATACACAACTCGTAATGTTTTTTCTGCTATGACTGTGCCAGAGTTGGACATGCGTTCTATGATGCGTTCAGTTTATCGCAGCACCAAGCAAACAATCTGAAAATACCTGTCATATCAATTCCTACATAAGGTCATAATTATTTTAAGTGCACTACGCAAAATAAACGCAATATTATTAATATTGCTACTACGAATAATTTGATCAAAAACTTCTTAAAACAGCCCACTACCTATAATATGGGCTTTTTAAATATAAGATCATTGTCTCCCAAAACGTTATTAGTTAATGAAGTCATTAGAGACAACAATCTTAACGTCATCGGTCTCAGCGAAACCTGGTTTAAACCAGACGACGTTTTTGCGCTAAATGAGGCATCTTCTCCGAACTATACGAATGCGCATATTGCCCGTCCCCTTAAAAGGGGTAAGGGGGTTGCACTAATATGCAACAAAAACTTCAACCTTAGTCCTAACCTAAATAATAAATATAAATCGTTTGAGGTCTGTCACACCGCTGCCTCTATACCTGGTTGTTATCTACCGCCCCCAAAGGTCCTATTCGGACTTTATCAGTGAATTCTCAGAAATCGTTGCTGATCTAGTGACGCACGCCAATAATATAATTATAATGGGGACTTTAATATCCATATGAATATCCCATTGGATGTGTATTCTGTCCACCCTAAGATGCAAATGGACCAGAAGGGACAGAAATAGCAGGTAAGAGCTGGGTTTAATATAAAAAAAAGATAACACTGGTACAAAAACAGACAACTCACATAATGCTTTTTCTGCTATGACTGTGCCAGTGTTGGACATGCGTTCTATGATGCGTTCAGTTTATCGCAGCACCAAGCAAACAATCTGAAAATACCTGTCATATCAATTCCTAGATATGGTCATAATTATTTTAAGTGCACTACGCATAATAAACGCAATATTGTTAATATTGCTACTACGGATAATTTTATCAAAAACTTCTTAAAACAGCCCACTACCTATAATATGGAATTTTTAAATATAAGATCATTGTCTCCCAAAACGTTATTAGTTAATGAAGTCATTAGAGACAACAATCTTAACGTCATCGGTCTCAGCGAAACCTGGTTTAAACCAGATGACCTTTTTTGCGCTAAATGAGGCATCTCCTCCTAACTATACGAATGCGCATATTGCCCGTCCCCTTAAAAGGGGTAAGGGGGTTGCACTAATATGCAACAAAAACTTTAACCTTAGTCCTAACCTAAATAATAAATATGAATCGTTTGAGGTGCTTACTATGAGGTCTGTCACACCGCTGCCACTATACCTGGCTGTTATCTACCGCCCCCCAGGGTCCTATTCGGACTTTATCAGGGAATTCTCAGAGTTTGTTGCTGATCTAGTGACGCACGCCGATAATATAGTTATAATGGGGGACTTTCATATCCATATGAATACCCCATTGGATGCGCGTTTTGTCCACCCTAAGATGCAAATGGACCAGAAGGGACAGGAATAGCAGGTAAGAGCTGGGTTTAATAAAAAAAAGATAACACTGGTACAAAAACAGATAAAAGAAAACAAGTGCCTACGCACGGGAAGCTAAGCTAAAACTTAGCATGGAAAACAGAGTCCAAAAATGACGTGCTTAGCGCACGGGAAGCTAAGGAGCTACTTAGCATAGAGACAAGATTTAGGAAACGCCAACGTGAGTGTTGCTTACCTCAAACAAAGGATCAAGGATAAACTGAGGTAGCAGGCAGGCTTAAACACTGGCAGTAATCAAGAATAACAGGTGCGCGTCAACAGCGAGTAGCAGGTGGAACTAATATGAAACCATGGTAACCAGATAAATTAGGAAGAGCAAAACTCGGAACAGGAAGAGTATAAAAATAATCAAAAAACACAAAAGGAGTCAAAAACCAACATAACACATGATCCGGGCGGCGGATCATAACATACAATTTTGTTTTGCTTCTTGTTTAAATGCTCTGAACAGGAAGTAAAACTGCCCGTTACGTTTCTGCTCGAAAGGACTCGTCATTCATTGCTCCAAGCAACGTTTGTTAGTTTTACAATATATATATATATAAATATATATATATATATATATTTATATTTATTATTTAGGTTAGGACTAAGGTTAAAGGGTTCGTTGCATATTAGTGCAACCCCCTTACCACTTTTAAGGGGACGGGCAATATGCGCATTCGTATAGTTAGGAGGAGATGCCTCATTTAGCGCAAAAAAGTTGTCTGGTTTAAACCAGGTTTCGCTGAGATCGATGACGTTAAGACTGTTGTCTCTAATGACTCCATTAACTAATAACCTTTTGGGAGACAATGATCTTATATTTAAAAAGCCCATATATATATATATATATATATATATATATATATATACATATATATATATATATATATATATATATATATATATATATATATATATATATATATATATATATATATATATAGCCCTAATTTGCACTTTGTTAAGTCTTTTAATGTCTTTCCAGAATCCTGTTAGAACACAACGGCAGTGGGGGGGGGGAACAATGTCTCTGAAAACAGCACACACACACACACACACACACACACTGAAGTGTAGTGTGCGAAACTGCGTTTTAAGGCTCGGAGTGTGTAAGTAAGAATAAGCAATTAAAATTTGTGGGTCACTGCTTCCACAAAGACACAACTCAGCCATTCATCACACCGGGAAGAAGATGGAGATCATCTAGGAAGGGTGTGTGTGTGTGTGTGTGTGTGTGTGTGTGTGTGCGTGTGTGTGTGTGTGTGTGTGTGTGTGCGTGTTTGTATTTTTCCGCCGCTGGTCCTTGAACACCTCACACGGCGTCCATCAGAGATACGACTATTCATGGCAAGAGAAATAAATGATCCAACAGGAACATCAGTCTGGAACGTTCCGTAGCGTAAAAAAAAAACCTTGACGTTTTCCGATAAGATCACATTTCATTGCAGAAAGGGGGGGAAGTTACTCACGAAACGGACGTGAAATAAAGTTGAAAAACAAACATGGAGATGTCCTTTTAGTTGAAAAGATGTCAAAACAAACGGTTGGAAAAAAGAAAGGTGTCCAAACCGCGGTGTTTTTCATGGTTGCTGAGGGGAGATGACGGCAACAGACACCAGAGAACCGTAATGTTAAATTATTTATTACATATATATATATATGAAGAGTTCATACGCAAAAGCAGATAAATCCATTTTGACCGATTCTGTATATTAACGATTTTCTGCCTGCTGGTGTTGCCGGTACATGTACAAGCATACAATGGTTTATTTAATATCAACATAAGCAAGTCATGAAAGCCTAAACTTTTAAGAAATGCTGATGTAATGAATGGCTTTCAAGTAAGAGTGTTTGATGTGGTTTTACGTCAAAAGCAGATATATCCAAATTATGATATGTCGCAAAAACAGATATCTCCAAAATCGTTTTCTTTGCGGTCGTTATTTCGCATAATATTCAAGATAAAGATAGAGAGAAAAACAGAACGTTAAATTTATCGAAAGCCACATTTCAACGTAACAACTGTTCACATTTATTTACTTCATTATTTAACAGTTCGGATCCCTTGGTACGTATAAATCTAGCTGTCCCTGCGAACATTGTTTTTTCGTACTTGCTAACCGGACATGCTTTTTTGGAACTGTGACCTCACATATTTACCTTGTGCTTTTCAGCACAAAATGAAAAAACAAAAAAAACAGTGTTGCAATTAAGACAATGTTTTATTAATAAAACAAGCACAAATGCTCAACCTGGTTTGCCTCTCAAAAACACTCCTGTGCAGATAACAGCTCACTCATCATCGCTATCGACATTAGCTCCATGCTCGACAACATCGTTTAACGCGGCGGTGTAAAACTCACGGACACGCGTGCTAGCGCCAACATCAAATAATAACTTCAACATGTCAGTTTTTTTCGCTGGCTTAACAGTGTTCACAGGAGAAGCTTCCAAATTATTCATGCGTGGATAACAACACTGAGTGAGTCCGAGCGCGCTGCCATTTTGTTTGTCACGTGATCCCGTACTGCAGCGCTGGTTGGGCAAACGGATATATCGGCTTTTGTGGTAGATGATCCATGGCGCTTATCGGCCTTTGCAATAAATCGCTGAACTAAATGACGTTAAAAGCGGCATTTGTCCGCATTTGCAAACAAATTGATTTTGGTATACCACAATAGAAGTGGCGGACTATATATTGCCGAGGCTGGGCTAAACTTTATCAAAATGGCGTTTATCGGTTTTTGCGTATGAACTCTTCATATATATATATATATATATATATATATATATATATATATATATATATATATATATATATATATATATATATATATATATATATATATATCGTATTTACTTGAATTTCCGCCGGGGCGCTAACTAATTTAAAACCTCTTTTCACTCTGGCACATACCAAAGGCAGGATTGAGGAGGTCTTCGAAGTATTCCTTCCACCTATCCACAACATCCGCAGTTGAGGTCAGCAGAACACCATCCGCACCATACACGGTGTTGATAGTGCACTGCTTCCCCTTCCTGAGGCGGCGGACGGTGGTCCAGAATCGCTTCGAAGCCGTCCGGAAGTCCATGCGCCGCTCCTTCTGATCAAAAGCATCAATAACTTGTTTATAGAAGTCTTCCTTATCTTTCTTCAGTTTTAAAAGTCTCTCTGTCTCGATGGAGATCTTCCTTTATTACCTCCTGCTTCCATTGAAAGTCCAGTTTGGAAAACGGTTTTATTTTAGATATGTAATCCTCCATGTTAAAAGTGCAAGCGAGAGGAAAAAAATAAACTCTTGCTGCTTGTTGTCACTTCTTCTGCAGCCAAGTAGTCGCAAGAAGGATCACTAGCGCCCTCTACCACCAGGAGGCGGGAGTCTGTTAATGACTCACATTTGACACACGCAGCTACGGCATATTAATAAAACATAGCTGCATGTTCATGCTGACAAACCATTCTTCGACTACCTGTTTGTCAACGCTGGTTTATATCAACAAGATGTTCATGTTGACAACTTGTTTATGTCCACAGACCACTTATGTCGACCTACTATTTGTCAGAGCTTGTTTATATCAAAATGTTCGTGTTCACAACTTGTTTATTTCCACACATGAATGTCCACAACTTGTTTATGTTGACGACCCATCTACGGTGACAACATGTTAATGCCGAAAAGCAATTGTCGACAACTTGTTTATTTTGACTACCCGTTAATGTTGACAACTTGTTCATGTCAACAAAACATTTGTCGAATACTCATTTATGTTGACAACTTGTTTATGTTGACAAACCTTGTTTATATCAACAAGATGTTCATGTCGACAACTTGTTTATTTCCACACATGAATGTCCACAACCTGTTTATGTTGACGACCCATCTATGGTGACAACATGTTAATGCCGAAAAGCAATTGTCGACAACTTGTTTATTTTGACTACCCGTTTATGTTGACAACTTGTTCATGTCAACTAAACATTTGTCGAATACTCATTTATGTCGACAACTTGTTTATTTCCACACATGGATGTCCACAACCTGTTTATGTTGACGACCCATCTATGGTGACAACATGTTAATTCCGAAAACCAATTGTCGACAACTTGTTTATTTTGACTACCCGTTTATGTTGACAACTTGTTCATGTCAACAAAACATTTCTCGAATACTCATATATGTTGACAACTTGTTTATGTTGACAAAGCTTGTTTATATCAATAAGATGTTCATGTCGACAACTTGTTTATTTCCACACATGAATGTCCACAACCTGTTTATGTTGACGACCCATCTATAGTGACAACATGTTGATGCCGAAAAGCAATTGTCGACAACTTGTTTATTTTGACTACCCGTTTATGTTGACAACTTGTTCATGTCAACAAAACATTTGTTGAATACTCATTTATGTTGTCAACTTGTTTATGTTGACAAAACTTGTTTACATCAAGTAGATGTTCATGTTCACAACTGATTTATTTCCACACATGAATGTCCACAACCTGTTTATGTTGACGACCCATCTATGGTGACAACATATTTAAGCCGAAAACTATTTGTCGACGACTCGTTTAATTTGACTACCCGTTAATGTTGACAACTTGTTCATGTCATCAAAACATTTGTCGAATACTCATTTATGTTGACAACTTGTTTATGTTGACAAAACTTGTTTATATCAAGTAGATGTTCATGTTCACAACTGGTTTATTTCCACACATGAATGTCCACAACCTGTTTATGTTGACGACCCATCTATGGTGACAACATATTTAAGCCGAAAACCATTTGTCGACAACTCGTTTATTTCGACTACCCGTTAACGTTGACAACTAGTTCATGTCAACAAAACATTTGTCGAATACTCATTTATGTTGACAACTTGTTTATGTTGACAAAGCTTGTTTATATCAATAAGATGTTCATGTCGACTACTTGTTTATTTACGTCAACCACCCGTTTATGTCGACAACCCAATTATGTTGACATTTTTTTTTTATTTATTTAACCTTTTTTTTTTTTTTAAAGCAGTAACAATGATTTTAAATTACAGTACGACACTTATAAAAAGAAAAAAAAAGTAAAAGATTGTTGTTTAATTTACGTAAAAAACTAAGTTCCGTCCTTTTACCGTAAAATTAAAAAAATCTGTTTTTCTGCTTCCTCTCGTTGCCTGTGAGATAATAATCCTCCAGCACTTAACGCCATGAGCTCAGAGATTACTCTAGGGATGTGTGTGTGTGTGCGTGTGTGTGTGTGTGTGCGTGTGTGTGTGTGTGTGTGTGTGTGTGTGCGTGTGTGTGTGTGCGTGTGTGTGTGTGTGTGTGTGTGTGTGTGTGTGTGTGTGTGTGTGTGTGTGTGTGTGTGTGTGTGCGCGTTCTTGTTGTTGGAGGGTTGAGAGTTGACTCACTCATCACTTCCTCCTAAGCCACGCCCACTTGATGTGCTGGTCATGCGACAGGAGAGGTCGTGTGTGGGCTAAAAAAGCTTCTGATGGTCACTTCCTCCTCAGCGGCGGGCCGGACTGCGTCCCCCGACCTGGGTTTGAGGACCAGCTGGTCCCAGGTCCGCTTAGGAGCATTTGCGAAATGGTCTGTAACGGCGTCTCGAGGCAGGACGTCAGGTGCGTCACTATAAGTGGAGGTGAGACTTGGCGGCTGTGGGCGGAGCCGTGGGCGGGCTCTGTTGGTGCGGCGCCATCTGTCAGATGCACCCCGACGTCTCTTTTAATAGCGGCGCCATCACAGCCTGCCAGCGGCTCTAATTGGCTCGGGGGGGGAGTTGATGCTGGGAAGATGGCTGCCGCGCCGCTCACCTCGTGACTGCGGCCTGTCACTTAGACGACGGCGGCGAGTGGGCGGCCGAGGGAGAAGCCACCGCCGTCGTCGTCTTTATTGCTCACACTGCTCCCTCTTCCACGTGTCACCTTTGTGCTGCTAATAGTTTAGGACCATACCGGGACTATAATACGGGACTATACAGGGACTATGATACAGGACTATACTGTGAACTATGATACAGGACTATACTGTGACTATAATAGACTATACTGGAACCATTATATATAACTATACTGGGACTATGATAGAGGACTATACTGGGACTATGATATAATACTATAATGGGGCTATGATATAGTACTATACTATACTATACTTTCTCATGGACTAGTTTGGTACTATAGCCTATTACTATCCTGTCCTTTCTCAGGGACTAGTTTAGTAGTATAGTCTGTTACTACCTGTCCTCTCTCAGGGACTAGTTTGGTACTATAGCATATTACTCTACTGTTCTTACTCAGGGTCACGTTGGGTATTTATAGTCTATTACTATACTGTCCTTTCTCAGGGACTAGTTTGGTACTATAAGCTTGTTACTATACTGTACTTTCGCAATGACTAGTTTGGAACTATAGCCTATTACTATACTGTACTTTCTCAGGGTCTAGTTGGGTATTTATAGTCTATTATTATACTGTACTTTCTCAGGTACTAGTTTGGTACTATAGCCTATTACTCTACTGTTCTTACTCAGGGTCTCGTTGGGTGTTTATAGTCTATTACTATACTCTACTTTCTCAGGGTCTAGTTTGGTACTATAGCCTAACACTCTACTGTTCTTACTCAGGGTCTCGTTGGGTATTTATAGTCTATTACTATACTGTACTTTCTCAGGGTATAGTTGGGTATTTATAGTCTATTAGTATACTGTACTTTCTCAGGTACTAGTTTGGTGCTATAGCCTATTACTCTACTGTTCTTACTCAGGGTCTCGTTGGGTATTTATAGTCTATTACTATACTGTACTTTCTCAGGGTCTAATTTGGTACTATAACCTAACACTCTACTGTTCTTACTCAGGGTCTAGTTGGGTATTTATAGTATATTACTATACTCTAGTTTCTCAGGTACTAGTTTGGTACTATAGCCTATTACTCTACTCTACTTACTCAGGGTCTCGTTGGGTATTTATAGTCTATTACTATACTGTACTTTTTCTGGTACTAGTTTGGTACTATAGCCTATTACTCTACTGTACTTTCTCAGGGTCTAGTTTGGTACTATAGTCTATTACTATACTGTCCTTTCTCAGGTACTAGTTTGGTACTATAGTTTGATAGGTTACTGCAGCTAGTTTGATTTACTCATCTTTTGTCTGCTTGCCAATTTTTCTTCTTAGTTCTTGCGTTCCCGTAACAACGGAAATGTGTTTTCAAGCTCTGACTTTTCCTTGGCACAATCCCGAGGTTCACACTGTAATTTTCCACATTGAGAAACATAAACACTTTGCTAAAATACTTACACTTTCACTACGGAAGCCGTAGTTGATGACATCATTAGTGCTGAGGGGGCGTGTCTATTCAGTTTCTAATCAATCCAATCAAATTACAAACAGGAAGTGGCGTACAGTGTTCCTGTTAGTACACACGTACGTGCGCACGCTCCAGAGATCATCGTGTTGCCTTCGGGCGCTTCTGACGTCCCGCCGAGCAGAGACGAGAGCGCCGTCGCCATGCCGACCGTCCCCTGGTCACTCCTTTTCCTCTCGTCCTGTTTACGACCAAGAAGCCCCACGACTTGCAGAGGGGCTGCAAGCATTTTAAGCAGGGCGGACGCGGGGAGGGGGAGGGAGCGTGACCGCCTCTCCCTAGAGCCAGGTGTTAAAAAAAATGGCTGCCAAGTTGACCCCCCCACCTCCCCCCCCACACCCCCGCTCCGCACAGCGCCCTCAAACTTTGAGGGTAAAACTTTGGGCGCCACAGTGAAGAAGAGGAGGAAGGAGGAAGGAGCTGGCGTTCCACACCACAGAACTTTTTCCTCCCTTCGGCAGTTTGGCTGGCCGCCCCGGGAGTGAGGGGGGGGGGGGGGGGGGGGCTTGGGGGGTCTTATCTCCGGGACACACATGTCCCCCCCCAGGGAAATCAGTCCACCTCCACCTTGAGCGGCGTTCTCAGGTGACGAGTCCTTTGTGTGTCGGCCGCCAATCAGTGGAGCCCAGCCAGGAGTCAGCACTTCCTCTTCAGGCTCTTATTGTGAAGGGCCGACTGAGCGCTGTTGTTCGATACCATACTTGTACTGTACTGATACTAGACTTATACTGTACTGATACTAGACTTATACTGTACTGATACCATACTTGTACTGTACTGATACTGTACTGATACTGTACCTGTACTGTACTGATACTAGACTTATACTGTACTGATACTAGACTTATACTGTACCGATAATGTACTGATACTGTACTTGTACTGTACTGATACTAGACTTATACTCTACTGATACTGTACTTATACTGTACTGATACTGTACTGATACTCTACTTGTACTGTACTGATACTAGACTTATACTCTACTGATACTGTACTTGTACTGTACTGATACTAGTCTTATACTCTACTGATACTGCACTTGTACTGTACTGATACTAGACTTATACTGTACTGATACTGTACTTGTACTGTACTGATACTAGACTTATACTGTACTGATACTGTACTTATACTGTACTGATACTGTACTTGCACTGTACTGATACCATACTTGTACTGTACGTGTACTGTGCATGTGCTATACTGTACTGATACTGTACTTGTACCGTACTGATGCCATAGTTGTACTGTACCGATACCATACTTGTACTGTACTGATACTAGACTTATACTGTACTGATACTAGACTTATACTGTACTGATACTGTACTTGTACTGTACTGATACCATACGTGTACTGTACCGATTCTAGACTTATACTGTACTGATATCATACTTGTACTGTATTGATACCATACTTGTACTGTACTGATACCACACTTGTACTGTACTGATACTAGACTTATACTGTACTGATACTGTACTTGTACTGTACTGATACCATACTTGTACTGTACTGATACTAGACTTATACTGTACTGATACTGTACTTGTACTGTACTGATACTGTACTTATATCAGTATTTATTGCCACCTTTCCCAACTCTTTTGTCACGTGTGGCTGGCATCAAATTCTAAAGTTCAGGATGATTTGGATAAAAAAGTTTATGAGTTTGAACATTAAATATGTTGTCTTTGTAGCATATTCAACTGAATATGGCTTGAAAAGGATTTGCAAATATTCTGTTTATATTTACATCGAACGCAATTTCCCAACTTATGGCAGTTTTCCCTTCGAGCGTCGACCCTCGCCTGCACTCCAGTAGTTTGTTTGCCGGCGAGATCAGATCTGGTGGGTCACGGTGCCGGCTAGAAGGTCCGCGGCTGGCCGGAGGGGAGGCCATCCGTCGCCACGGTAACGGAGCATCATAACAAAAGCGGGGCTCATGAATTATTGAAGGTCGCCGCTTTATTGGAGCCGTTCAAATAATAAAATAAAAAGCAGGACAAACATCAATTATGCAGCAGTGCCTGTGTTGTTCCTCGGGTTTAATTGGACTTTGGACTCTTGGTCTGAGAGATGAGGGGGGGGGGGGGCTTGTATTGATACCGGGGGCTATTGATCGCCATTCTAGTCCACTGGGGGGGACACACACTCAGACAGGAAGTGCTTGAGAGTGTGACCAGCAGGAGTCATGGCTGGCGGTGCCAAGGAGGAGCCCGAACTTGAAAACCCCAGTCCGTGGCGAAGACCTCTGGTCAGGTACACGACACAAGTGGATCAGATGAAAGTGAGAAGTGTTCAGGGCTGACTCTACCCTGCTAGCCATTCATGCGCTGCCAGGTTCTAAGAACAAAGTCAGAATGGCGGGAGGTTAAGGGAGGATTTTTTCTTTAATCTCTAATAAAGCTCACTTAATGGATTTTTCAGATCCACCATCTTGGGTTTCTTTCACAATGCGAATGTTCAGGGTTTCCCCCCCAAAACTTGTTGGTTTAGGTGGTGTCTCTCCAGCCATCAAGTCTCCACCTTGTTGCTGCCACCACAGCCTGGGGGGACAATAGACTACCGACTGTGGTGAAGTAGGCCGGCTTCGTCGCGTGAAGAAGCCTGCAACTTTTGCTGGTGTTTTCACACCGCTCTCATGAAACATCTCAGTCGCCAGATATTTGATGCTTTTAAAAAAAATAATAATTAATGCAATAATTATTTCGCCGAGTAATTACTTAAGTTTGTTAACGATTGATTATTAGTTGTTTTTTTTTATTTTTGCAAAATAATGAGTAACGGTAATTGATTACTTTTTAAAATATATATTTTTTAACATTGATATTAAGAGCGACATTCATTCCGGAAAAATTAATACTTGACACACACACACACACACACACACACACACACACACACACACACACAGACGCACACAGGCACAAAAAAACTTGCACACACATGCATGCACACACACACACACACACACACACACAGGCACACGCACACACACTTGCACACACATGCATGCACACACACACACACACACACACACACACAGGCACAGGCACACTCACACACGCGTGCACACGCAAACACACACACACGCACACACACTTGGACACACATGCATGCACACACACACAGGCACAGGCACACTCACACAAGCGTGCACACGCAGACACACACACACGCACACATACACACACACACTTGCACACACATGCCTTTTCACACACACACACACACACACAGGCACAGGCACCCTCACACCCGCCTGCACACACACACACACACACACACACACGCACACACACATGCAGGCACACACACACGCACACACACACTTGCACACACATGCATGCACACACACACACACACACACACACAAACACACCCGCACACACGCACACACACACACTTGCACACACACACACACTTGCACACACATGCATGCACACACACACACATGCATGTACACACACACACACACACACACACACACAGGTTGGCGTGGGCCTCAGTGGGCCGTAAGCGTGAGTGCATCACAAGTGTGTTCATCCGGCACAAATCAATAAGGCACGGCCAAACTTGATGATATTAAAACATAACCACATTAGGGGTGGGCGGCAGTGCCCCCCCCTCCTCCTCCCCCCTTCCCCTCCCACTCGCATGGCTGCCGGATCACATTTCACGACCTTTGCCATCCGCCGGGATGCATCTTTGCTTTTTGAGAGCAGATAAGCCGGGATGATCCGCAACAATAAAGACATAAATATAAATGCTCACACTCGCCCTCTAATCTCTGCAATTTGCCAGGGCTGATGGAAGCTTCATGAGCGGTAAGCAGAACTCGGATTATTAGGGCATGTTGACCACACGACACAGGCAGGAAATATGACATCTGACACTGGAAATATGTCATCTAACATGAATAATACTACATTTGTATTCATATCATCACATGTATCGTCATTTTTAAACATGTATTCTGTCAACTCAACTGGTGATTGAGTGTATGAATGAATGAATGAATGAATGAAGAAGAAGGCTGAGGACTTGAGTTGGTGATTGAAGGTGTGAGACTTTATGGAAGAGAAGACATGTTGACTTTCTTCCTCCGCCATGTTTGCCAGGTGCTGACCTCCTGACAGCTCTGAGGGTCTTCTCCGTGTCCCTGGAGGCTCAAGTCTTCTCCTCCTTCTCTTTTTCTTCTCTCACGTCAAGGAGAGGAAAGAAGTGAGCTTACACAACTTTCATACATATATGTATATATGCGGAGAAAGAGGAGAAGAAGGAGGAAGATAAGGAGAATGAGGAGTGGAAGGAGGAAAAGAAAGAGAAGAAGGATAAGGCAAAGGAAGAGGAAGGGAAGAACGAGAAGGGGGAGCAGGAGAAAAAGAACGAGGAGGAGGAGAAGGAGTAGAAGGATAAGCAGAAGGATGAGAATGAGAAGAAGGATGGGGAAAAGAAAGAGAAGGAGGAGAGAGAGAGAAAGAAGAATGAGAAGAAGAAAGGAGTAAAAGGAGAAGAACAGATAGGATACAGAGAATAAGAATGAGGTGAAGAAGAATAAGAATGAAGAGAATAAGAATGAGGAGAAGGAGAAGAAGAAGGATGAGGAGGAGGAGGAGGAGGAGGAGGAGGAGGAGAAAAACAGGAAGAAGAACAAGAATGAGAAGGGTAAGGAGAAGGAGGGGCAAAAGAAGGAGAAAAACGAGACGGAGGAGAAGGAGAATAATAATGCGGAGAAGGAAAATAGGAATAAGCTAGAAGAGAAGAAGGAGAACAAGAAGAAGGATGAGGAGGAGAATGAGACAGAGGAGGGGAAGAACGAGAAGAAGGATAAGGCGAAAGATGGGGGAAAGAAAGGGAAGGAGGAGAGAGAAAGAAGAATGAGAAGAAGTAAGGAGAAAAATGAGAAGAACAGATAGGAGACGGAGAATAAGAATGAGGAGAATAAGAATGAGGAGAAGGAGAATATGAATGAGGAGAAGGAGAATAAGAAGGATGAGGAGGAGAAGGAGGAGGAGGGGAACGAGGTCGAGAATGAAGAGAAAGAGAACGAGAAGGAGGAGGAGGAGGAGGAAAAAACAGGAAGAAGAACAAGAATGAGAAGGGTAAGGAGAAGGAGGGGCAAAAGAAGGAGAAAAACGAGAAGGAGGAGAAGGAGAATAAGAATGTGGAGAAGGAAAATAAGAATAAGCTGGAAGAGAAGAAGGAGAACAAGAAGAAGGATGAGGAGGAGAATGAGAAAGAGGAGGGGAAGAACGAGAAGAAGGATAAGGCAAAAGATGGGGGAAAGAAAGGGAAGGAGGAGAGAGAGAGAGAAAGAAGAATGAGAAGAAGTAAGGAGAAAAATGAGAAGAACAGATAGGAGAAGGAGAATAAGAATGAGGAGAATAAGAATGAGGAGAAGGAGAATAAGAATGAGGAGAAGGAGAATAAGAAGGATGAGGAGGAGAAGGAGGAGGAGGGGAACAAGGCCGTAAATGAAGAGAAAGAGAACGAGAAGGAGGAGGAGGAGGAGGAGAAAAATAGGAAGAAGAATAAGAATGAGAAGGGTAAGGAGAAGGAGGGGCAAAAGAAGGAGAAAAACGAGAAGGGGGAGAAGGGGAATAAGAATGCAGAGAAGGAAAATAAGAATAAGCTGGAAGAGAAGAAGGAGAACAAGAAGAAGGATAAGGAGGAGAACGAGAAGGAGGAAGAGCACTAGACTGAGAATGAAAAGAAGGAGAACGAGAAGGAGGAGGGGAAGAAAAGAACAAAAATGAGAAGGGTAAGGAGAAGGAGGGGAATAAGAAGGAGAAAACGAGAAGGGGGAGAAGGAGAATAAGAATGTGGAGAAGGAAAATAATAATAAGCTGGAAGAGAAGAAGGAGAACAAGATGAAGGATGAGGAGGAGAACGAGAAGGAGGAGGAGCACTAGACTGAGAATGAAGAGAAGGAGAATGAGAAGGAGGAGGGGAAGAACGAGAAGAAGGATAAGGCGAAAGATGGGGGAAAGAAAGAGAAGGAGGAGAGAGAGAAAGAAGAATGAGAAGAAGTAAGGAGGAAAATGAGAAGAACAGATAGGAGACGGAGAATAGGAATGAGGAGTATAAGAATGAGGAGAAGGAGAATAAGAAGGATGAGGAGGAGAAGGAGGAGGAGGGGAACGAGGCCGAGAATGATGAGAAAGAGAACAAGAAGGAGGAGGAGGAGGAGAAAAACAGGAAGTAGAACAAGAATGAGAAGGGTAAGGAGAAGGAGGGGCAAAAGAACGAGAAAAATGAGAAGGAGGAGAAGGAGAATAAGAATGCGGAGAAGGAAAATAAGAATAAGCTGGAAGAGAAGAAGGAGAACAAGAAGAAGGATGAGGAGGAGAACAAGAAGGAGGAAGAGCACTAGACTCAGAATGAAGAGAAGGAGAATGAGAAGGAGGAGGAGAAGAATGAGAAGAAGAAGAAGGCAAATGAAAAGGAGGAGAAGGATAAGGCAATGGAGGGGGAAAAGAAGGGAGATCAGGAGGAGAAGGAGAAAAGGAGAAGGACAAAACCGATGAGGAAGAGAAGAACAAGAAAAAGAAGGAGGAGGAGAACTAAACCGAGAAGGAAGAGAAGAAGGAGAACAAGAAGGAGGAGGAGAAGACTGAGAAGGAGAAGGGGGAGAATGAGGAGGAGGAGAAGGAGAATGAGAAGGAGGAGAAGGAGAATGAGAAGGACGAGGAGAAGAACGAGAAGAAGAACGAGAATGAAAAGGAGGAGAAGGAGAAGGCAATGGAGGGGGAAAAGAAGGGGGATCAGGAGGAGAAGGAGAAAAAGGAGAAGGAGAAGACAGATGAGGAAGAGAACGAGACCAAGAAGGAAGAGAAGAAGGAGAAGGAGAAGGGGGAGGAGGAGAAGACTGAGAAGGAGAAGAAGGAGAAGGAGAATGAGAAGGACGAGGAGAAGAACGAGAAGAAGAAGGCGAAAGAAAAGGAGGAGAAGGATAAAGCAATGGAGGGGGAAAAGAAGGGGGATCAGGATGAAAAGGAGAAGAAGGAGAAGGAGAAGACAGATTTACATTATTTTTGGGAAATGATGCTTCACAATACAAACTTTTTGATTTCTGAACCATTTTTAAGGAGCAATTTAAGTGTGTTAGTCCGGTTTCTTCCGTCTGACAAAAGTCTGAGAGACAGTTTGTGTCGCAAATACCAAAACTAAACAATAAGTTAGGAATAGAGGTCATTGAAGGTCATAGAAAGGTGAGTCTGTGAGAGAGAGAATCCTTAACAACGACACCAACAACACCACTAAAATACGCTGAATGGCTTCTCATTTCAACATTCAATTAGCAAAAAGTCCTTTTAAGGACACAATTGACTGTTTGTTCAGTTTGATGTAAAAGAACTCACTTTGATTCATTTCATCATCTTTCAGAACTAAAGTCAAATAGTTAGAGTCAATAAATCTCCCTGGAGGGAAAAAGTACTAAAGCACGATTGATCATGTTTTTACGGCACAGAAGAAGACGACTGTGCTGGTTGACTTTGGAGACAATGACCTGGAAAACATTTTTAATAACTCAAAAAGTGTTTTTTTTTTTTAATGACTTGGACTACTTTAACTCTTTTAGGAGGCTCTTAAAGAAAGATGGCTCGCTGTGTCAGAAAAACTCTGCTCTTGGGGACATTGGAGGGAGATGATGTCATCATGTGGTCACGGTGATGTCATCATGTGGTGATGGTGACTGGTCATGTAATGATGGTGATGTCATCATGTAATGATGGTGATGTCATGTGGTAATGGTGATTGGTGATGTCATCATGTGGTGATGGTGATGTCATCATGTAATGATGGTGATGTCATGTGGTAATGGTGATTGGTGATGTCATCATGTGATGATGGTGATGTCATTATGTGGTGATGGTGATGTCATTATGTGGTGATGTGGAATGTGGTCATGGTGATGTCATTATGTGGTGATGGTGATGTTAACTGTGGTGATGGTGACTGTGGTGATAGTGATGTCATTATGTGGTGATGGGGAATGTGGTGATGGTGATGTCATTATGTGGTGATGTGGAATGTGGTCATGGTGATGTCATTATGTGGTGATGGTGATGTTAACTGTGGTGATGGTGACTGTGGTGATAGTGATGTCATTATGTGGTGATGGGGAATGTGGTCATGGTGATGTCATTATGTGGTGATGGTGATGTTAACTGTGGTGATGGTGACTGTGGTGATAGTGATGTCATTATGTGGTAATGGGGACTGTGGTCATGGTGATGTCATTATGTGGTGAGGATGATGCCATTATGTGGTGATGGGTAATGTGGTCATGGTGATGTCATTATGTGGTGATGGTGATGTTAACTGTGGTGATGGTGACTGTGGTGATAGTGATGTCATTATGTGGTAATGGGGACTGTGGTCATGGTGATGTCATTATGTGGTGAGGATGATGTCATTATGTGGTGATGGGGAATGTGGTCATGATGATGTCATTATGTGGTGATGGTGATGTTAACTGTGGTGATGGTGACTGTGGTGATAGTGATGTCATTATGTGGTAATGGGGAATGTGGTCATGGTGATGTCATTATGTGGTGATGGTGATGTCATTATGTGGTGATGGTGACTGTGGTGATAGTGATGTCATTATGTGGTAATGGGCACTGTGGTCATGGTGATGTCATTATGTGGTGAGGATGATGTCATTATGTGGTGATGGGGAATGTGGTCATGGGGATGTCATTATGTGGTGATGGTGATGTTAACTGTGGTGATGGTGACTGTGGTGATAGTGATGTCATTATGTGGTAATGGGGACTGTGGTCATGGTGATGTCATTATGTGGTGAGGATGATGTCATTATGTGGTGATGGGTAATGTGGTCATGGTGATGTCATTATGTGGTGATGGTGATGTTAACTGTGGTGATGGTGACTGTGGTGATAGTGATGTCATTATGTGGTGATGGGGAATGTGGTCATGGTGATGTCATTATGTGGTGATGGTGATGTTAACTGTGGTGATGGTGACTGTGGTGATAGTGATGTCATTATGTGGTAATGGGCACTGTGGTCATGGTGATGTCATTATGTGGTGAGGATGATGTCATTATGTGGTGATGGTGAATGTGGTCATGGTGATGTCATCATGTTGTGATGGTGATGTTAACTGTGGTGATGGTGACTGTGGTGATGTCCTTATGTGTTATGTGGTGAGGGTGATGTCATTGTGTGGTGATGGTGACCGTGGTAATGGCGATATCATTATGTGGTGATGGTGATGTCATTATGTGGTGACGGTGGCTGTGTTAAATAATGGCAATATCATTATGTGGTGATGGTGATGCCTTTAAGTGGTGACGGTGGCTGTGGTGATAGTGATTTCATTATCTTGTGATGGTCACTGTGGTGATTATGATGTCATTATGTGATAATGCTGACTGTGGTGATGGTGACTCTGGTGATGATAATAATGATGTTGATGTCATAATGTGTTGATGGTGACTGTGGGGATATTAATAATAATGACGTTGATGTCATAATGTAATGATGGTAACTGTGGTCATGGTGATGTCAGTATGTGGTGATGGTGATGTTAACTGTGGTGATGGTGATGTCATTATGTGGTGATGGTGATGTCAATATGTGGTGATGGTGATGTTAACTGTGGTGATGGTGATGTCATTATGTGGTGATGGTGATGTCGTTGTGTGGTGATGGTGGCTGTGGTGATACTGATGTCATTATGTGGTGATGGTGATGTCGTTATGTGGTGATGGTGATGTCATTATGTGGTGAATGTGACTGTGGTGATTATGATGTCATTATGTGATGATGGTGGCTGTGGTGATGGTGATGCCATTATGTGGTGATGGTGGCTGGGATGATGGTGATGTAATTATGTGGTGATGAGGACTGTGGTAATGGGGATGGTATTATGTGGTGATTGTGATGTCATTATGCGGTGATGCTGACTATGGTGATGGTGATGTCATTATGTGGTGATGGTGACTGTGGTGATGGCGATGTCACTATGTGGTGATGGTGATGTTGTTTGTGGCGATGGTGGCTGTTGTGATAGTGATGGCATTATGTGGTGATGGTGATGCTACGTATCTGGTGATGGTGGATTTGGTGATTGTGATGTCATTTTGTGGTGATGGTGACTGTGGTGATTATGATGCCATTATGTGATGATGCCGACTGTGGTGATGGTGACTGTGGTGGTGATGATAATAATGATTTTGATGTCGTAATGTGGTGATAGTGACTGTGGGGATAATAATAATGACGTTGATGTCATAATTTGATGATGGGGCTGTGGTCATGGTGACTGAAAAAGATGATGTCATCGTGTGGTAATGGTGACTGTGGCCATGGTGATGTCATTATGTGGTGATGGTGAATGTGGTCATGGTGATGTCATTATGTGGTGATGGTGAATGTGGTTATGGTGATGTCATTATGTGGTGATGGCGAATGTGGTCATTTTGATGTCATTATGTGGTGATGGTGACGGTGACTGTGGCCATGGTGATGTCATTATTTGGTGATGGTGAATGTGGGCATGGTGATTTCATTATGTGGTGATGGTGATGGTGATGGTGGTTGTGGTGATTGTGACGTAATTATGTTGTGATGCTGACTGTGGTAATGGTGATGTCATTATGTGTTGATGTTGATGTCAATACGTGGTGATGGTGATGTCATTATGTGGTGATTGTGACTGTGGTAATGGTGATGTCATTATGTGATGATAACGATGTCATTATGTGGTGATGGTGATGTCGTTATGTAGCGATGGTGGCTGCGGTGATGGTGATTTCATTATCTTGTGATGTCACTGTGGTGATTATGATGTCATTATGTGATGATGCCGACTGTGGTGATGGTGACTGTGGTGATGATAATAACGACGTTGATGTCATATTGTAGTGATAGTGAATGATGTGATGGTGATGTCATAATGTGGTGATGGTGACTATGGTGATGGTAATAATAATAACGATGGTGATGTCATAATGTGATGATGGTGACTGTGGTGATGGTAATAATAATAATGATGTTAATGTCATAATGTGATGATGGTGATGTCATAATGTGAGGATGATGACTACAGTGATGATGATAATAATAATGATGATGGTGATGTCATAATGTGAGGATGGTGACTGTGGGGATGATGACTGCAGTGATGATGATAATAATAATGATGATGGTGATGTCATAATGTGATGATGGTGATGTCATAAAGTGAGGATGATGACTGCAGTGATGATGATAATAATAATGATGATGGTGATGTGATAATGTGATGATGGTGACTTTGGTGATGATATTAATAATAATGATGTTGATATCATAATGTGATGATGGTGACTATGGTGATGGTAATAATAATAATGATGTTGATGTCATAATGTAATGATGGTGACTGTGGTGATGATATTAATAATAATGATGTTGATGTCATAATGTAATGATGGTGACTGTGGTGATGATATTAATAATAATGATGTTGATGTCATAATGTGATGATGGTGACTGAGGGTAAAATCATAATGATGTTGATGTCATAATGTAATGATGGTGACTGTGGTGATGATATTAATAACAATGATGTTGATATCATAACGTAATGATGGTGACTGTGGTGATGATAATAATAATAATGATGGTGATGTCATAATTTGATGATGGTGACTGTGGTGATGATAATAATAATAATGATGTTGATGTCATAATGTAATGATGGTGACTGTGGTGATGATAATAATAGTAATGATGTTGATGTCATAATGTGATGATGGTGACTGTGGTGATGATGTTAATAATAATGATGTTGATGTCATAATGTGATGATGGTGACTGTGGTGATGATAATAATAATGATGTTGATATCATAATGTGATGATGGTGACTGTGGTGATGATGTTAATAATAATGATGTTGATGTCATAATGTAATGATGGTGACTGTGGTGATGATATTAATAATAATGATGTTGATATCATAATGTGATGATGGTGACTGTGGTGATGATATTAATAATAATGATGTTGATGTCATAATTTGATGATGGTGACTATGGTGATGGTAAAAATAATAATGATGTAATGTCATAATGTGATGATGGTGATGTCGTAATGTGAGGATAATGACTGCGGTGATGATGATAATAATAATAATGATGATGGTGATGTCATAATGTGATGATGGTGACTGTGGGGTTGATAATAATAATGATGTTGATGTCATAATGTAATGATGGTGACTGTGGAGATGATATTAATAATAATGATGGTGATGTCATAATGTGATGATGGTGACTATGGTGATGATATTAATAATAATGATGTTGATGTCATAATGTAATGATGGTGACTGTGGTGATGATATTAGTAATAACGATGTTGATATCATAATGTGATGATGGTGACTGTGGTGATGATATTAATGATAATGATGGTGATGTCATAATGTGATGATGGTGACTGTTGTGATGATATTAATAATAATGATGTTGATATCATAATGTAATGATGGTGACTGTGGTGATGATAATAATAATGATGTTGATGTCATAATGTGATGATGGTGACTGTGGTGATGATATTAATAATAACGATGTTGATATCATAATGTGATGATGGTGACTGTGGGGATGAGGGTGATGGTGATAATGATGGTGATGGTTATGAATATTAGTGATGGTGATGGTGACTGCCAGAAAAGATGATGGTGGTGAGGAGGAAGGTGTGCAGTTGAAGCACAGAAGGTGACGAGCACAAAGGAGTGTGACTTGTCTGGTGAGCGACTCACAGATCGATGCTGCTCGGCGTCGTTATCGCCAGGCAGGAGGATGAAGTGCGAGGCAGAGCTCACACCTCTGAGATGTGACCTGTCAATCATCCCTGAGATGTGACCTGTCAATCATCTCCGAGATGGAACAAGGCTTCTGTGAACACCACATCACATGACGACTCAGTCAGGTGTAGATACTGTATCACATCACATGATGACTCAGTCAAGTGTAGATACTGTATCACATCACATGATGACTCAGTCAAGTGTAGATACTGTATCACATCACATGATGACTCAGTCAAGTGTAGATACTGTATCACATCACATGATGACTCAGTCAAGTGTAGATACTGTATCACATCACATGATGACTCAGTCAAGTGTAGATACTGTATCACATCACATGATGACTCAGTCAAGTGTAGATACTGTATCACATCACATGATGACTCAGTCAAGTGTAGATACTGTATCACATCACATGACGACTCAGTCAAGTGTAGATACTGTATCACATCACATGATGACTCAGTCAAGTGTAGATACTGTATCACATCACATTATGACTCAGTCAAGTGTAGATACTGTATCACATCACATGATGACTCAGTCAAGTGTAGATACTGTATCACATCACATGATGACTCAGTCAAGTGTAGATACTGTATCACATCACATGTCCACTTCCTGTCGGCGTCCCCTCGCTTCAGTCCACATACCTGACCCAACGAGGTCAATTCATGACAACAATTGTGTTTATGTTGACATGTGCTGTCACATGACTGCTGTCTGAACACTACAGTAAAAGATCCTTAAAAATAAAAGCATAGTCGTTTAGACCTGGATTTTGCCACAAAACAAAATGTTTCATATTTTAGATATTTGCATGTGTACGAAAGCCTGGTCCACACGGTCAAAACTAGTTTTGCTGATGTTGACAACCGCTTATGTCGAAGTGTTTGTCTATAATTCTAATCAAATATGATCTAGAATGCTCTTCTTGACTAATGGAAAATACGTGGAAAATGTTAAAAAAAAGTGTGTGTGTGTGTCTATATATATATATATATATATATATATATATATATATATATATATATAAATCACAGTAAAAAAATTTTTTTACAAAATACACAATAAAAAATAATACAATACAAACAATATAAATTGTAAATAAACACAAATAAATAATAGTAATATGCTCTTCCTGTCTGTTTATCATAATTAATAAAGTGTTGCGATGTTGCAAGATAAATAAAATGAACAAATTAACAAAATAAACTAATATATTTACTTTTTAAAAAATCTAAATAAATACATAAAAAAAAACAGATAAATACAAAAAAAATATACGCTCTTCCTTTCGTCATATTTAATAAAGTTTTGCAAGGTTCCAAGATGATTAAATAAATAAATCAACAAAGATAAATATAATAATTTTTTAAATATAAATTAAAAAAACTGATGAATACAAAAAACGATATGTCTTTCCTGTCCTTATATTTAATAAAGTGTTGCAATGTTGCAAGAGAAGCATGTGACTTCCAGCAGCCAATCAGCACAGGAGAACGATGATGTCATAATACATTGATGACTGGAATACAGCGATGACGTCATTCAGGTGTTAGGATGTCAGCTGGCAGGGAAAGAAACTTGTTGAGGAGGCGTGAAAGTGTTCCTGCCAGTGGAGGACTGACTTTGATGTCTTTTTGGGAGCAATTAGACTTCAAACAAAAGCCTCTGAGCACCACTTCCTGTCTTTGAGGCCGCGTCCCTGTGAGAGATGAACACAATGCCGCCATTAGACACAACTCAAATCAATGGGCTGCAGATTAATGGAGTGCACTTACAAGGACACGCCCCCTCCTGCTCTTTTAAATGGACCTTTTTCTGCTCCTGACCGTCTCAGTACACTGCATCTCTGTACTTACACTTACTCCTCTCAGTACACAACACCTGTGTACTTATACTTACTTCTCTCAGTACACTGCATCTCTGTACTTACACGTATTCCTCTCAGTACACTACACCTGTGTACTTACACTTATTCCTCTCAGTACACTGCACCTGTGTACTTATACTTACTTCTCTCAGTACACTACACCTGTGTACTTATACTTACTCCTCTCAGTACACTACACCTGGGTACTTACACGTAATCCTCTAAGTACACTACACTTGTGTACTTATACTTACTCCTCACAGTACACTACACCTGGGTACTTACACATAGTTTTGTAAGAGCACTACACTTGTGTACTTACACTTACTCCTCTCAGTACATTACACCTGTGTACTTAAACTTACTCCTCCCAGTGCACTAGACCTGTGTACTTACACTTACTCCTCTCACTACACTACACATGGGTACTTGCACATACTTATCTCAGTACACTACACCTGTGTACTTATACTTACTCCTCTCAGTACACTGCACCTGTGTACTTACACTTACTCCACTCAGTACACTACACCTGGGTACTCATACTTACTCCTCTCAGTACACTACACCTGAGTACTTACACTTACTCCTCTCAGTACACTGCACATGTGTACTTACACTTACTCCTCTCAGTACACTACACCTGGGTACTTACACGTAATCCTCTAAGTACACTACACCTGTGTACTTATTCTTATTCCTCACAGTACACTACACCTTGGTACTTATACTTACTCCTCTCAGTACACTACACCTTGGTACTTACACATAGTTTTGTAAGAGCACTACACTTGTGTACTTACACTTACTCCTCTCAGTACATTACACCTGTGTACTTAAACTTACTCCTCCCAGTGCACTAGACCTGGGTACTTACACTTACTCCTCTCAGTACACTACACCTGTGTACTTACACTTACTCCTCCCAGTGCACTAGACCTGTGTACTTATACTTACTCCTCTCAGTACACTACACCTGGGTACTTACACATAGTTTTGTAAGAGCACTACACTTGTGTACTTACACTTACTCCTCTCAGTACATTACACCTGTGTACTTAAACTTACTCCTCCCAGTGCACTAGACCTGGGTACTTACACTTACTCCTCTCAGTACACTACACCTGTGTACTTACACTTACTCCTCCCAGTGCACTAGACCTGTGTTCACTTACTCCTCTCAGTATACTACACCTGTGTACTTATACTTTCTCCTCTCTCTCAGTACACTATACCTGGGTACTTACGCTTGTTCCTCTCAGTACACTACACCTGGGTACTTACACATATTTTTGTAAGTGCACTACACTTGTGTACTTACAATTAATCCTCTCAGTACACTACACATGGGTACTTGCACATACTTATCTCGGTAAACTACACCTGGTTACTTATCCTTACTTCTCTCAGTACACTACACATGTGTACTTACACTTACTCCTCTCAGTACACTACACCTGGGAACTTATACTTACTTATCTCAGTACACTACACCTCGGTACTTACACTTACTTCTCTCAGTACACTTACTCCTCTCAGTACTTTACACCTGTGTACTTACACTTACTCCTCTCAGTACACTACACCTGGGTACTTGCACATACGTCTCTCAGTACACTACACCTGGGTGCTTACACTTACTTCTCTCAGTACACTCTACCTGTGTACTTACACTTATTCCTCTCAGTGCACTAGACCTGGGTACTTCTACTTACTCCTCTCAGTACACTACACCTGGGTACTTACACATAGTTTTGTAAGTGCACTACACTTGTGTACTCACACTTACTCCTTTCAGTACACTGCACCTGTGTACCTACACGTTCTTCTCCCAGTGCACTAGACATGTGTACTTATTCTCACTTATCTCAGTACACTGCATCTGTACTTAGGATTACTCCTCTCAGTAGATTAGTACTTATACTTACTTCTTTTAGTACATTTCACCTGTGTACTTATACTACCCCTTTCAGTACACTACACCTGGGTACTTATGCTTACTTATCTCAGTACACTACATATGTACTTACGATTACTCCTCTCAGTAGATTACACCTGTGTACTTACACATACTCCTCATTACACTACGCTTGTGTACTTACACTTACTCCTCTCAGTACACTACACATGTGTTCTTAAAACTTACTCCTCACAGTACACTACACATGTGTACTTATATTTACTCCTCTCAGTACACTACACCTGTGGACTTAGACATAGTTTTGTAAGGGCACTACACTTGTGTACTTACACTTACTCCTCTCAGTACACTACACGTGTTCTTAAAACTTACTCCTCTCAGTACACTACACATGGCTACATACACTTAGCAAGCATTCTCTTTGTATGTTTTACACTTGAAATAAATGTTAAATAAATACGTAAATGCAAGTTAAATACATATTAAATAAATATATAAATACATATTAAATAAATATATAAATACATGTTAAATAAATATATAAATACATGTTAAATAAATATATAAATACACGTAAAATATGTCAATAAATAGATGTTAAATACATATATAAATACGAGTGAAATAAATGTATAATACATGTTAAATGAATATATATATATATATATATATATATATATATATATATATATATATATATATATATTTATATATATATATATATACATGTAGAAATACATATTAAATAATTAAATACATATGTAAATATATGTTAAATAAATAAATACATGTTAAATGAATATATAAATACATGTTAAATATATAAAGACACGTGAAATACATATATAAAAATGTTTAAATATATAAATACATGTTAAATAAATATATAAATACATGTTAAATAAATATATGAATACATTTCAAATACATATATAAATACATGTTAAATAAATATATAAATACATGTTAAATAAATATATAAATACCTGTTAAATCATATAAATATATGTTAAAACATATATACATACATGTATCCAACTGGTAGCCCTTGGCATTAATCAGCACCCAAGAAGTAGCTCTTACTTTCGAAAAGGTCGGTGACCCTTGACCTAGAAAGTTTGTAAACTACATTACCCAGAAGGCTTAGCGCTGTAGACAAGAACAGGAAGTAGGAAGTGCTCTCCAACAATTGATCAATACAGAGTAGACATATTGTTGCATGTTGTTGTTGTTTACGCTTCGTGTAAACAACAAAGAAAGATAGCTTTTATCAGCCGCAGACTTAGAGGATTCACCAAAAAGTCGACCCGTTTTGACGGACAGTTCTTCAGCATCCAAAGCGTCTCTTTGTGTTCCGGCGTGGCTCTGAAAGGACTTTTTGAAAGGCTCAGCGCTCGCCTCTAATCCCTGATAGCGGCTTTTTTTCGCCGCCACGCGCCGGTCCTGTACTCGGGTCTATCTCCTCTTCCCAGGTGGTTCTGATCCGTCCTCGCGCTTGCACGTGCCGCTTGTGGAGAGGAAGGAGGAACACTGGCATCTGATGAGGTGTCAAAAACAACGTCGAGGCGTTTTCAAATGAATACAACGGAACAATGCGTTATACGTAAATGTATATTTAAATTAGAACCGCAGCAATTCATCGATTCATTCCATTGGAAAATAATGATTAACTGTTTAAGAAGTGTCATTTTTAAAAAAGACCAATTGGCTTGGAGTGCCAGGAACTTTAAATACACTGACGTGGATGCAAAAGAGCAAACATGAGAGCGGTGGCGTCTGCTGAGCAAGTAACAATGGAGTTTTACATCCATTTTCTTTTGTTTGCATTAATGCTGATGTTTAAAGTGCAATTTTAATGTTGACAAAGTGTTTGATTCCTCGATTATTCGAACAAATTCATGGAGAGAATATTTTATTATATGGAATATAACAGAGGACAATATTTCTATTTAGAAAACACGTATTCTGCTTTTTCAAATGATTTATGTATTAGATAAATGAACATAATGGGGGGAAAACAAACATACATTTTTCATATACGTACATTTAAATTAGGGCCACAACAATTATTTTAATTGGAAAATAATATATTATGTTGCTTTGATTCGTGTAATTAATTAATAAGAAAAGACCAATTGCCTTGAAGTGCCAGGAACTTTAAATACGCTGACATGGATGCAAAAGAGCAAACATGAGAGCTGTGGCGTCTGCTGTGGATGCAAACAATGGAGAATTGCGTTCGTTTTGTTTTTTTTTGCATTAATTCTGACGTTAAAAAGTGCAATTTTAATGTTGACAAAGTGCGTTTGATTCCTCGATTATTCAAACAAATTCATGGCGGGAATATTTGATTATATGGAATATAACAGAGGACAATATTTTTATTTAGAAAACACGTATTCTTATTTTTCAAATTATTTATGTATTAGATAAATGAACATAATGGGGGAGAAAAAGAAAACATACATTGTACATATATGTACGGTATATGTATATTTAAATTAGGAAATTAATTGGAAAATAATATATTATGTTGCTTTGATTCATGTAATTAAGTAATAAGAAAAGACCAATTGACTTGGAGTGCCAGGAACTTTAAATACGCTGACATGGATGCAAAAGAGCAAACATGAGAGCGGTGGCGTCTGCTGTGGATGCAAACAATGGAGAATTACGTTCATTTTGTTTTTTTGCATTAATGCTGATGTTTAAAGTGCAATTTTAATGTTTACAAAGTGTGTTTGATTCCTCGATTATTCGAATAAATTCATGGCGAGAATATTTTATTATATGGAATATAACAAAGGACAATATTCCTACCAAGCAAACAAGTTTTCTGCTTTTTCCAATGATTATGTATTAGATAAATGAACATAATAGGGGGAAAAGAACAAACATATTGTACAAATATGTACAGTATATGTATATTTAAATTAGGCCCACAACAATTATTTTAATTGGAAAATAATATATTATGTTGTTTTGATTCATGTAATTAATTAATAAGAAAAGACTAATTGGCTTGAAGTGCCAGGAACTTTAAATATGCTGACATGGACGCAAAAGAGCAAACATGAGAGCGGTGGCGTCTGCGGTGAGTGTGAACAATGGATGTTTGTATTATTGTTTGCATTAATGCTGACGTTAAAAAGTGCAATTTTAATGTTGACAAAGTGCGTTTGATTCCTCGATTATTCAAACAAATTCTTGGAGAGAATATTTGATTATTTGGAATATAACAGAGGACAATATTTCTATTGAGCAAACACGTATTCTGCTTTTTCCAATGATTTATGTATTAGATAAATGAACATAATGGGAAAAAATAACAAACATATGGTACGAATGTGTACAGTATACGTATATTTAAATTAGGCCCACAACAATTATTTTAGTTGGAAAATAATATAATATGTTGCTTTGATTCGTGTAATTCTATTAATAAGAAAAGACCAATTGGCTTGAAGTGCCAGGAACTTTAAATACGCTGACATGGATGCAAAAGAGCAAACATGAGAGCGGTGGCGTCTGCTGTGGATGCAAACAATGGAGAATTACGTTCGTTTTTGTTTTTTTTTTTTGCATTAATTCTGACGTTAAAAAGTGCAATTTTAATGTTGACAAAGTGTGTTTGATTCCTCCATTAAGCGGTAGAAAATGGATGGATGGATGGATTATTAATTACATAGAATATAGCAGACGACAATATTGCTACCGAGCAAAAAAGTTTTCTGCTTTTTCAAATGATTTATGTATTAGATAAATGAACATAATGGGGTGATTAATTGTTTATTAATTGAAATAAAAAAAAAACAAGATCAATTGCCTTGTAGTGCCAGGAACTTTAAATATGCTGACATGAATGCAAAAGAGCAAACATGAGAGCGGTGGCGTCTGCTGTGCAGAATTACCTTCATTTTGTTTGCATGAATGCTGATGTTAAAAAGTGCAATTTTAATATTGACAAAGTGTGTTTGATTCCTCCATTAATCGAACAAATTCGTGGAGAGAATATTTGATTATTTGGAATATAATAGAGGACAATATTCCAGTTTTCTGCTTTTTCAAATGAATTATGCAAAGAACAAACTTCAACAGGTAATCATCCAATAAAATAAATATGTAAAAATAAAATGTTTAATATTAAAATAACATTTTCAATTTCAAGATTTTTTTGTTTTTATGTTTCCTTTCATTCCATCCAAAATATTTAATCAGACAAATATTTCAACAATAAAATTATGTCTCAGAGTTTGTAAAAATGAAGATTTTTTTTGTTGGTGGAAAGCGGTGGATTGCAGCTGCCTTTGACGACACAAACACATGTTTTTCTACCGCATGTCGACCGGCAGGTTTCGGTGAGAAAATGGTGGTAATAAGTCGGCTCTTACCGGAGACATGAGCGGAGCTTGCGTCCTCTTGCAGCTCTCAGAGGCAGCTGCGACTTTCTTGGCTCCTTCCATCAGAGACACTGGCGGTCACCACAACCCCTCTGACTTTCAGGTATGACTTTATAATCTCACTAAAACTGTTAGGCTTAAGCTCGAGGGTGGACCCCGGGATGCAGAGAACGGAGGCAAGGTTTGCGATAAAAAAAAAGAAAATATTTAACACGTTCAAAATGGTAACTAAACGTGATGGGGCAAAAGTGCACACCATGAGTAGTCTCTTTCAGAGGTTGGCAGAGCAAAGGCCAGGATGCACGCAGCGTGGCAAAACTAGTCCTTTCAAATCAAGGTGGCTAGGAAACAAAAACACAACAAGGTCAAAATTACAGGAATATGCGAAGACCCCGCCTTCCGCCCGATTGTAGCTGAGATAGGCGCCAGCGCCCCCCGCGACCCCGAAAGGGAATAAGCGGTAGAAAATGGATGGATGGATGCGAAGGCCACATACCAGGGAAGCAGAATCTTGGAAGCACATGTCAGAGCAGAGTAGGGACCGGCTGGCGGAGACGCGCTTAAATGCTACCGGGAAGTGATTAGCAGCAGGTGTGCCTCGTTGGGGAAAGAAACTGACAAACCAATAGAGGAGGCAGGGAGAAGACAACAAAAACACTAGTAACACAACAAGCAGATAAGGGATTTTCCAGAATTTTTTTTTTTTTCTTCTAGTACTTCACTCTCACTTTCCTCATCCATGAATCTTTCTTCCTCGCTCAAATTAATGAGGAAATCGTCTTTTTCTTGGTCCGAATCCTAGTAAATGTGTCTAATAACATCTGAATCGCTCCCACTGCCCTTTGCCTTTTTTATTTATTTATTTATTTTTTTCTAGTGCTTCACTCTCACTTTCCTCATCCACGATTCTTTCATCCTCGCTCAAATCAATGGGGAAATCGTGGCTTTCTCGGTCCGAATCGCTCTGGCTGCTCGTGGCCATGATTTTAAACAATGTTCAGATGCGAGGAGCTCCACAACCCGTGACGTCACGCGCACATCGTCTGCTACTTCCGGTACAGGCAAGGCTTTTTTATTAGCCACCAAAAGTTGCAAACTTTATCATCGATGTTCTCTACTAAATCCTTTCAGCAAAAATATGGTGAAATGGTGAAGTATGACACCTAGAATGGAGCTGCTATCCCCGATATGTTGAAGCGTGATGTTTCTGACCCTCCTCTTGAATATTTAGCGCACAAGCGCGACGTCACACACGTGATGTCACAAGTGTGACGTAATGGAGGCGGAGCCGAAGCAGACAGTGAGAGTGGTTGAAGCGTGTTTATTGAAAGAGAGTGTCAGAGCGAGACGTGTCTTCATAAGGAAGTGATCAAAGGGCAGCGGGATCAATGAGGCAAATGGCGAGCTGGTCGATGGTGGCATCGGCAAACAATGAGCTCATCAAAGGCTTATTATCCCCACGCCGCGATCGATGGCGCCGCACAGCCTCTCTCTCATCATCATATTCATGCAGATGGCGCTCTGCTAAGCTAAGCTAATGTAGGAATGTGGGGAGCCCCGATTCAAGTGGACTGTGACACTAAAAAGGCATGTTTTGTATACAAATACAGTAGTTACTTAAATATATATAAACACATTCATCCATCCATTTCTACAGCTTATTCCCGTTGGGGTGCCGGGGGGCGCTGGTGCCTATCTCAGCTACATTCGGGCGGAAGGCAGGGTGCACCCTGGACAAGTCAGATTTTTGGTCCAATAATTACCCAACATTTGAGTTGAATATGTAACCCATCTAGTTGGGTTACATTAACCCAGAGGTTTGGTCCAATAGTTACCTAGTATTTGGGTTGAGTATGTAACCCATCTAGCTGGGTTAGATAAGAAACTTGTCTTGCTAAGTTATATTAACCCAAAGGTCTGGTCAAATAGTTACCCAGAATTTGGGTTGAAGATGTAACCCCTCTAGCTGGGTCAAATAACAAACATGTCTTGCTGGGTTACATTAACCCAGAGGTTTGGTCCAATAATTACCCAACATTTGAGTTGAATATGTAACCCATCTAGCTGGGTTAAATGAGAAATATGTCTTGCTGGGTTACATTAACCCAGAGGTTTGTTCTCATAGTTACCTTAGCATTTGGGTTGAATATGTAACCCATCTAGCTGGGTTGAATAAGAAATTTGTCTGGCTGGGTTACATTAATCCAGAATTTTTTTCTAATAGTTACCTCAGCATTTGGGTTGAACATATAACCCATCAAGCTGGGTTAAATCAGAAACTTATCTTGCTGGGTTACATTAACTCAGAGTTCTGGTCCAATAGTTACCCAGCATTTGGGTTGAATATGTAACCCATCTAGTTGGGTTGGATACAAATTTGTGTTGCTGGGTTACATTAACCCATAGGTTTGGTCTCATAGTAACCCAGCATTTGGGTTGAATATGGAACCCATCTAGCTGGGTTAAATGAGAGATATGTCTTGCTGGGTTACATTAACCTAGAAGTTTGTTCTAATAGTTACCTCAGCATTTGGATTTAACATGTAACCCATCTAGTTGGGTTAAATAAGAAACTTGTCTGGCTGGGTTACATTAATCCAGAAGTTTGGTCCAATAGTTTCCCAGAATTTGGGTTGAATATGTGACCAATCTAGCTGGGTTAAATAACAAAGATGTCTTGCTGGGTTACATTAACCCAGAGGTTTGGTCCAATAATTAACCAACATTTGAGTTGAATATGTAACCCATCTAGCTGGGTTAAATAACAAACATGTCTTTCTGGGTTACATTAACCCAGGGGTTTGGTCCAATAGTTACCCAACATTTGAGTTGAATATGTAACCCATCTAGCTGGGTTAAATGAGAAATATGTCTTGCTGGGTTACATTAACCCAGAGGTTTGGTCTCATTGTTACCTTAGCATTTGGGTTGAATATGTAACCCATCTAGCTGGGTTAAATAAGAAATTTGTCTGGCTGGGTTACATTAATCCAGAATTTTTTTGTAATAGTTACCTCAGCATTTGGGTTGAACATATAACCCATCAAGCTGGGTTAAATCAGAAACTTATCTTGCTGGGTTACATTAACTCAGAGTTCTGGTCCAATAGTTACCCAGCATTTGGGTTGAATATGTAACCCATCTTGTTGGGTTGGATACAAATTTGTGTTGCTGGGTTACATTAACCCATAGGTTTGGTCTCATAGTAACCCAGCATTTGGGTTGAATATGGAACCCATCTAGCTGGGTTAAATGAGAGATATGTCTTGCTGGGTTACATTAACCCAGAGGTTTGTTCTAATAGTTACCTCAGCATTTGGGTTTAACATATAACCCATCTAGTTGGGTTAAATAAGAAACTTGTCTGGCTGGGTTACAGTAATCCAGAAGTTTGGTCCAATAGTTTCCCAGAATTTGGGTTGAACATGTAACCCATCTAGCTGGGTTAAATAACAAACATGTCTTGCTGGGTTACATTAACCCAGAGGTTTGGTCCAATAGTGACCCGGTATTCGGTTTGAATATGTAACCCAACTATCTGGATTACATAAGAAACTTTTTCTTGCTGGGTTACAGTACATTAACCCAAAAGTTTGGTCCAACAGTTACTCAGCAGCTGGATCGAACATGTAACCCATCTAGCTGCTTTAATTAAGAAACTTGTCTTGCTAGCTTACATTAACTCATGGCTTTTGTCCAAAGTTACCCAGCATTTGGGTTGAATATGTAACCCATCTAGCTGGGATAATAAGAAACTTTTCCTGCTGGGCTACATTAACCCAGAATTCTGGTCCAATAGTTACCCAACATTCGAGTTGAATATGTAACCCATCTAGCTGGGTTACATTAACCCAGATGTTTGGTGCAATAGTTACCCAGTATTTGGGTTGAATATGTAACCCATCTAGCTGGGTTGAAAATAAACTTGTCTTGCTGGGTTACATTAACCCAGATGTTTGGTCCAATAGTTACCCTGAATTTGGTTTGAAGATTTAACCCATCTACTTGGGTTGAATAACAAACTTGTCTTGCTAGGTCACATTAACGTCTGGTCCAATAGTTTCCCAGAATTGGGGTTGAAGATGTAACCCAACTAGCTGGTTTGAATAAGAAACTTGTCTTGCTGGGTTAAATTAACCCAGAGGTTTGGTCTAATAGTTACCCAGCATTTGGGTTGACGATGTAACACATCTAGCTGGTTTGAATAAGAAACTTGTCTTGCTGGGTTACATTAACCCAGAGTTTTGGTTCAATAATTACCCAGCATTTGGGTTGAATATGTAACCCATCTAGCTGGGTTAAATAAGAAACTTGTCTTGCTGGGTTACATTAACTCAGAGTTCTGGTCCAATAGTTACCCAGTATTTGGGTTGAATGTGTAACCCATCTAGCTGGGTTAAAAATAAACTTGTCTTGCTGGGTTACATTAACCCAGAGGTTTGGACCAATAATTACCCAGCAACTGGGTCGAAAACGACCCAGATTGGGTTTACTTAACCCAGTCATCCCAAAAAAAAAAACGGGAAAAGAACAATGTTTCGGCTAAAAGAGTCCAATTGGAGCAACACAACACAACACAACACAAAACAACACAATACAACACAACACAACACAACAAGGACGACAACAACAACCCCAAAGCGGCGACGGTGATGACGTTTGCGTTTCTTCCTTTTGACTTCAGTGCGAGTGACGGCTTTGGAAGAAACAAAGAAGCAGGTGTCAACAATGACTAGGTTTCATCCGCCGAGGGGAAAAAAACCCGAAACAAAACACGAAGCTCGCCTCCGGCGTTGGCGGCAGCGGCGGCGGCAGCGGCGGCGGCAGCGGCGGCGGCGGCCGGCGAAGACGAGACGTGGACATGAAAAGAAAAGATGGCGTAAAAGCGGCGAGGCTAAATCCATCACATTGAGAGCTGACAGCCGCCGTCGCCAGCAGCCAAGTCCTCTGAGATGTGGCGTCTGCTGATTATTCAGCGGCGCTTGCAGCACAGACAAAAGCCTTTTTGGAATTGTGACACGGAGATTACAGCAAAGTAATTTGTAGTTCAGCACTCCTGCCGGGTCTGGGAGACCCACTTCACACGCCTCAAAGACTTTTTACTTCATGACGACACAACCATGTAACCTCTGATGGACACACACACACACACACACACACACACACACTCTCTGCCTGTATGTGTGTGTGTGTGTACGTGTGTTTGTGTGTGTGGGTGCGTATGTGTACGTGTGTGTGTGTGTACGTGTGTGTATGTGTGTCTGTATGTGTGTGTGTGTGTGAGTGTACGTGTGTGTGTGTGCTTGTGTGTGTTTGTGTGTGTGTGTGTGTACGTGTGTGTGTGTATACGTGTGTGTACGTGTGTGTGTGTTTTGTGTCTGTGTGTGTGTATGTGTGTGTGTGTGCGTGTGTGTGTGTGTGTATACGTGTGTGTGTGTCTCTGTGTGTGTGTGTCTGTGTGTGTGTATGTGTGTCTGTATGTGTGTGTGTGTGTGTGTGTACATGTTAGTGTGCGTGTCTGTGTGTGTGTCTGTCTGTGTGTGTATGTGTGTGTTTGTGTGTGTATGTGTGTGTGTGTACGTGTGTGTGTGTATACGTGTGTGTATGTGTGTGTGTGTGTTTTGTGTCTGTGTGTGTATGTGTGTGTGTGTGCGTGTGTGTGTGTTTGTGTGTGTGTACGTGTGTGTGTGTATACGTGTGTGTGTGGCTGTGTGTGTATGTGTGTCTTTATGTGTGTGTGTGCGTGTGTGTGTTTTTGTGAATGTGTGTGTGCGTGTGCGTGTTTTTGTTTGTGTGCGTGTGTGTGTTTTTGTATGTGTGTGTACGTGCATGTCTGTGTGTGTGTGTCTGTGTGTGTGTGTACGTGTGTTTGTGTGTGTTTGCGTGTGTGTGCGTGTGTGTATGTGTGTCTGTAAGTGTGCGTGTGAACGTGTGTGTGTGCTTGTGTGTGTACATGTTAGTGTGCGTGTCTGTGTGTGTGTCTCTGTTTTTGTGTGTGTGTACGTGCGTGTCTGTGTGTGAGTGTCTGTGTGTGCGTGTACGTGTTTGTATGTGTGTACGTGTGTGTGTGTGTACGTGTGTGTATGTGTGTCTGTATGTGTGTGTGTGTACGTGTGTGTGTGCTTGTGTGTGTCTCTGTGTGTGTGTGTGTTTGTGTGTATATGTGTGTGTGTATACGTGTGTGTGTGTACGTGTGTGTGTTTTTGTGTGTGCGTGTGTGTCTGTGTGTGTGTATGTGTATTTATGTGTGTGTGTGTGTGTTCGTGTGTGTGTTTGTGTGTGTGTGTACGTGTGTGTGTGTATATGTGTGTGTGTGCGTATCTGTGTGTGTGTACGTGTGTGTGTATGTGTGTCTGTATTTGTGTGTGTGTGAATGTGTGTGTGTGTGTGTGTGCGTGTGTGTGCGTGTGTGCGTGTGTGTGTGTGTTTGTGTGTGTGTGTGTAGGTGCATGTCTGTGTGTGTGTGTACGTGTGTGTGTACGTGTGTTTGTGTGTGTGTGCGTGTGTGTACGTGTGTGTATGTGTGTCTGTCTGTGTGTGTGTGCCTGTGTGTGTGTGTGAATGTGTGTGTGCGTGTGTGTGTTTTTGTCAATGTGTGTGTGTGTACATGTGCGTGTGTGTGTGAATGTGAATGTGTGTGTGTTTTGACCAACTCTACACAAGGCCAGAGTCTTTACCCACACAGAAGGCCTGATGTCCAAATATGAGTTTGTCTCCCATTTCCCCCCCAGAGGACACACATGGAATTACAGACACAAAATCCCAGCAGCTGAAGACCATCACTAATCAGGAAGTTTCTCACCTGAAGAAATCAAGATCCACTCCTTTGAAGTCTGCAGCTCCAGACCAACAAAGTCTGCTCCAGGACTAAATGACCAAGTAGAGAAGTGACAACAAAATGTCCAAACAGAGAAGTGACAAATGTTTACAAGAGAGCAGGCTGGCTGACGGTGAGATGACTTTATATTATTTTCATGTTTGGATTTGATATGTTGGATGTATTTTAGTTGCCAAGTGGTGGGTTGTTAAATGTTTCAAGGTCAAATCCAAGCTGTGAAGGTCACTAGATGTACTTTTGGAAACACATTTACTTTAAAAATGCTTTATTGTCATTTGTTTATATTTGTCCCTCATTACTTTTGTATTTGTCCACCTTTTTCAAAGGTTCTTCACCTTTCAGTTATTCTATGGAAAAAAGAGACGGTCAAGTCCACAATAAAAGGAGAAACAAAGATTTGTCTCGTTGGATTGAAACTAGGAGTGAAGTCCCCGTGAAACTCTGGTCAGACTATCTGAACCCACTTCAAGTTAGGGAGAACACACACAAACATAACTGTGTGTGCGTGTGTGTGTGTGTGTTTTTGTGTGTGTACGTGTGTGTGTACGTGCGTGTCTGTGTGTGTGTGTCTGTGTGTGTGTGCGCGCGTGTGTGTGTGTGTGTGTGTGTGTGTGTGTGTGTGTGTGTGTGTGTGTGTGTGTGTGTGTGTACGTGCGTGTGTGTGTCTGTGTGTGTGTGTGTCTGTGTGTTTGTGTGTGTACATATGTTTTTGTGTGTGTGTGTATGTGCGTGTCTGTGTGTGTGTGTACATATGTATGTGTGTGTTTTTGTGTGTGTACATGTGTGTGTGTGTGTACGTGCGTGTCTGTGTATGTGTGTGTACATGTTAGTGTGTGTGTACATGTTAGTGTGTGTGTACGTGTGTGTTTGTGTGTGTACATGTGTGTGTACATATGTGTGTGTATGTTTGTGTGTACATGTGCGTGTTTGTGTGTGTACATGTGTGTGTACATGTTAGTGTGTGTGTGTGTACATGTTAGTGTGTGTGTGTGTACGTGTGTGTTAGTGTGTGTGTGCGTACGTGTGTGTACATGTGTGTGTGGCTGTGTCTGTGTGTACGTGTTAGTGTGTGTACGTGCGTGTCTGTGTGTGTGTGGCTGTGTGTTTGTGTGTGTACGTGTGTGTGTGTGTGTGTACATATGTATGTGTGTGTGTGTTTTTGTGTGTTTGTGTGTGCATGTGTGTTTTTGTGTGTGTGTGTGTGTTTGTGTGTGTACATATGTATGTGTGTTTTTGTGTATATGTTTGTGTGTGTGTGTGTGTGTGTGTACATGTTACTGTGTGTTTGTGTGTGTGTGTACATATGTATGTGTGTGTGTGTTTTTGTGTGTTTGCGTGTACATGTGCGTTTTTGTGTGTGTGTGTGTGTGTTTGTGTGTGTACATATGTATGTGTGTTTTTGTGTATATGTTTGTGTGTGTACATGTGTGTGTATGTGTGTGTGTGTACATGTTAGTGTGTTTGTGTGTGTGTGTAGATATGTGTGTGTATGTTTGTGTGTACATGTGTGTGTGTGTGTTTGTGTGTGTACATATGTGTTTTTGTGTGTATGTATGTGTGTGTGTGTACGTGTGTGTGTGTATGTGTGTAGGTGTGTGTGTGTGTGTGTACATGTTAGTGTTCATGTGTGTGTACATGTGCGTGTGTGTGTGTGTGCGTGTGTTTGTGTGTGTGCTCTTGTATTTCTACCCTTCTTGAGACCTGAAGAAGGAAAAGTATCTTCCACATGAGGAGGTGTGAACATAATTCATGGTCCCAATAACATTGCATCTAATAGACAATGTCTCATTTGCACCCCTGTGCTGGTCAACATATGAAATAACAAGTGCGTTTTGCATGTAGATTATTTGCAACAAGAAATAAAGTTTATGAGTTTGAACATGAAATATGTTGTCTTTGTAGCATATTCAACTGAATATGGCTTGAAAATTATTAGCAAATCATTGTATTCTGTTTATATTTACATCGAACACAATTTCCCAACTCATATGGAAACGGGGTTTGTATATTTTACTGTCATATGGTGACTAAACTGGATAGTGCACTCCTGGTTTGTCACGTTTCACGTGTCAGGTATAAATCCCCTTCCTCCCATAGGTTTAGGAAGTGTTAAAATAGACACAAGTACAAAGTACACAGTGCACTTAGTCTAGTGTACTGCTGATTATACACATTTGTCAATATTGTGGCACATTTTTCATGTTTTTCTTTTAGTTCAGTTTTTTTTTCTTTTTCTCAGGTCTTCCTCTGGCCGCCATCTTGCCGACCAAAAAGTTTGAGAGGCGAGCGACGGCCGCTCCTCACTGCAGGTGGTCTGCTGCCCGTCTAACTACGTGATTGGTCCCCCGGGCCTGTCCGTCAAACTGGGGAAGTCAGGTGTGACCAGCCTTGTGGATCTGTGATTGACAGGTGAGTCTGCCAATTAGACACACACACACACACACACACACACACGCCTGCTAGTAAAAGTCCTGTGGTCGCCCTGACCTAAGCACAGGGATGGTTGCCATGGAGACGGCATCCTCCTGGGCACCTGATGGCCGACATGTTTGATGAGCGTGAAAGAACAAATGTGAGACATCTCACCTCCTCAACAATCTACAGGATTTTTTATGTTATATTCCCAAACAACATTGGAAGTGAGCGTTGCAGAGTCAAAGTGCAGCAGTTGTTATGAAGGTAAAGGTAACACAACATACCACAGGGTCATGGAAAGTAACACAAAATAACAGAAAGTAACACAAGGCAACACCACATAACACAAAATAACACAAGGTAAAACAACATACCAGAAGGTAACACAAAATACCACGAGGTAACGTGAAATACCACAAAGTAACACACAATTCCACGAGGTAACACAACATAACACAAAACAACACAAAAAATACAAGTTAACACAACATAGCACAAGATAAAACAAAATACCACAAGGTAAAAAAAAAAACATACCACAAGCAAACGCAAAATACCACAAAGTAACACAAATTTCAAGAAGGTAACACAACATAACAGAAGGTAACTCACAAAATACAATTCAACACAACATACCACAAGGCAAAACAAAATACCACAAGGTAAGACAACGTAACAGAAAGTAACACAAGGCAACACCAGATAACACAACATAACACAAGGTAAAACAACATGCCACAAGGTAACACAAAATTCCGCAAAGTAACACAAAATTCCACAAGGTAACAAAACAACACAAAAAATACAAGTTAACACAACATACCACAAGATAAAACAAAATACCACAAGGTGACACAACATAACACAAAACAACACAAAAAATACAAGTTAACACAACACACCACAAGATAAAACAAAATACCACAAGGTGACACAAAATAACACAAAACAACACAAAAAATACAAGTTAACACAACACACCACAAGATAAAACAAAATACCACAAGGTAAAACAACATGCCACAAGGTAACACAAAATACCACAAAGTAACACAAAATTCCACAAGGTAACACAATATAACACAAAAAATACAAGTTAAAACAACATGCCACAAGGTAAAACAACATGCCACAAGGTAACACAAAATACCACAAGGTAACACAAAATACCACAAGGTAACGCAAAACACCACAAAGTGACACACATTTCCAGAAGGTAACACAACATAACACAAGGTAACACAAGATACAATTTCACATAACATACCACAAGGCAAAACTAAATACCACAAGGTAAGACAACATAACACAAGGTAACAAAGTAACACATGGTAACACAAACTAACACAAGGTCACACAACATAACACAAAGTAACACAACATGCCACAAGGTAACGCAAAACACCATAAAGTGACACACATTTCCGGAAGGTAACACAACATGCCACAAGGTAACGCAAAACACCATAAAGTGACACAAATTTCCAGAAGGTAACACAACATAACACAAGGTAACACAACATACCACAAGGAAAAAAACATAGCACAAGGTAACACAACATACCACAAGGTAAGAAAAAATAATGCAAGGTAACACAACATACCACAAGGCAACACAAAGCAACATAACACGAGGTAACACAGCATACCACAAGGTAACACAAAATACCACAAGGAAACAAAACCTAGCACAAGATAACACAACATACCACGAGGTAAGACAAAATAACACAAAGTAACACAAAATACCACAAGGTAACACAAAATACCACAAAGAAACAAAACATAAAGCACGGTAACACAACATACCACAAGGTAACACAACATACCACAAGGTAACACAAGGTAACACAACATACCAAAAAGAAACAAAACATACCACAAGGTAACACAACATACCACAAGGTAACACAAAATAACACAAGGTAACACAACATACCACAAGGAAACAAAAAATAACACAAGGTAACACAACATAAAACAAAGTAACAGAGCATAACACAAGGTAACACAACCTTTCTATAGTTACTTCTACATAGTTACATTTACTTAGTTACATATACTATGTTACCTTCAATTGGATACATTTACATAGTCACTTTTACTTGGTTACATTTACCCAGTAACTTTTACTTAGTTATGTATATCTAGTTAGTTTAACTTTGTTACCTTTACATAGTTACTTTTACTTGCTTACATTTACTTAGTTACATATACTATGTTACCTTCAATTGGGTACATTTACATAGTTACATTTACTTGGTTACATTTACTCAGTTACTATTACTTTTTACATTACCTTAACCTACTTTGACCTAATTTTATTTACTCATTTACTTTTACTTGGTTACATTTACTTAGTTACATATTCTACGTTACCTCCAATCGGATAATTTACATAAATACTTTTACTTGGTTACTTTTACTCAGATACTGTTACTTAATTACATTTTCTTAACTTACTTTAACCTAATTACATTTACTCAGTTACTTTTACTTGGTTACATTTACTTAGTTACATATTTCAATTGGTTACATTTACATACATACTTTTACTTGGTTACATTTACTCAGTTACTATTACTTGGTTAAATGTGTTTACTTACTTTAACCCAGTTACATTTACTTAGTTACATATATTATGTTACCGTCAATTGGATACATTTACATAGTTACTTTTACTTTGTTACATTTACCCAGTTACTTTTACTTAGTTATGTATATCTAGTTACTTTAACTGTTACCTTTCCATCGTTACTTCTACATGGTTACATTTACTTACTTACATATACTATGTTACCTTCAATTAAAAAACAGTTACATAAATACTTTTACTTGGTTACAATTACTCAGTTACTATTACTTTTTTATATTTACTTAACTTACTTCGACCTAATTATATTTACTCATTTACTTTTACTTGGTTACATTTACTTAGTTACATATTCTACATTACCTCCAATTGGATACATTTACATAAATACTTTTACTTGGTTACTTTTACTCAGATACTATTACTTAATTACAGGTTCTTAACTTACTTTAACCTAATTACATTGACTCAGTTACTTTTACTTGGTTACATTTACTCAGTTACTATTACTTGGTTAAATTTGTTTTAACTTACTTTAACCCAGTTACATTTAGTCAGTTACATTTACTTAGTTACATATACTATGTTACCGTCAATTGGATACATTTACATAGTCACTTTTACTTGGTTACATTTACTTAGTTATGTATATCTAATTAGTTTAACTTTGTTACCTCTCCATAGTTACTTCTACATGGTTACATTTACTTAGTTACATATTACCTTCAATTGGATACATTTACATAGTCACTTTTACTTGGTTACATTTACTCAGTTACTTTTACTTAGTTATGTATATCTAGTTACTTTAACTGTGTTACCTTTCCATAGTTACTTCTACATAGTTACATTTACTCAGTTACATATACTATAATACCTTCAATTGGATACATTTACATAGATATTTTTACTTGGTTACATTTACCCAGTTACTTTTATTTAGTTATGTATATCTAGTTACTTTAACTGTGTTACCTTTCCATAGTTACTTCTACATGGTTAGATTTACTTAGTTACATATACTATGTTACTTTCAATTGGATACATTTACATAGTTACTTTTACTTGGTTACATTTACTCAGTTACTTTGACTTTGTTATGTATATCTAGTTACTTTAACTGTATTACCTTTCCATAGTTACTTCTACATGGTTACATTTACTTAGTTACATATACTATGTTACCTTCAATTGGATACATTTACATAGTCACTTTTACTTGGTTACATTTACTCAGTTACTTTTTTTTAGATATGTATATATAGTTACGTTATGTGCTTTGTGGACTTGGAGAAGGCATTCGACCGTGTCCCTCGGGAAGTCCTGTGGGGAGTGCTCAGAGAGTATGGGGTATCGGACTGTCTTATTGTGGCGGTCCGTTCCCTGTACGATCAGTGCCAGAGCTTGGTCCGCATTGCCGGCAGTAAGTCGAACACATTTCCAGTGAGGGTTGGACTCCGCCAAGGCTGTCCTTTGTCACCGATTCTGTTCATAACTTTTATGGACAGAATTTCTAGGCGCAGTCAAGGCGTTGAGGGGTTCCGGTTTGGTAACCGCAGGATTAGGTCTCTGCTTTTTGCAGATGATGTGGTCCTGATGGCTTCATCTGACCGGGGTCTTCAGCTCTCGCTGGATCGGTTCGCAGCCGAGTGTGAAGCGACCGGAATGAGAATCAGCACCTCCAAGTCCGAGTCCATGGTTCTCGCCCGGAAAAGGGTGGAGTGCCATCTCCGGGTTGGGGAGGAGACCCTGCCCCAAGTGGAGGAGTTCAAGTACCTAGGAGTCTTGTTCACGAGTGAGGGAAGAGTGGATCGTGAGATCAACAGGCGGATCGGTGCGGCGTCTTCAGTAATGCGGACGTTGTACCGGTCCGTTGTGGTGAAGAAGGAGCTGAGCCGGAAGGCAAAGCTCTCAATTTACCGGTCGATCTACGTTCCCATCCTCACCTATGGTCATGAGCTTTGGGTCATGACCGAAAGGATAAGATCACGGGTACAAGCGGCCGAAATGAGTTTCCTCCGCCGTGTGGCGGGGCTCTCCCTTAGAGATAGGGTGAGAAGCTCTGCCATCCGGGAGGAACTCAAAGTAAAGCCGCTGCTCCTTCACATCGAGAGGAGCCAGATGAGGTGGTTCGGGCATCTGGTCAGGATGCCACCCGAACGCCTCCCTAGGGAGGTGTTTAGGGCACGTCCAACCGGTAGGAGGCCACGGGGAAGACCCAGGACACGTTGGGAAGACTATGTCTCCCGGCTGGCCTGGGAACGCCTCGGGATCCCCCGGGAAGAGCTAGACGAAGTGGCTGGGGAGAGGGAAGTCTGGGTAACCCTGCTTAGGCTGTTGCCCCCGCGACCCGACCTCGGATAAGCGGAAGATGATGGATGGATGGATGGATGGATGGATGGATGATGGATGGATATATAGTTACTTTAACTGTGTTACCTTTCCATAGTTATTTCTACATGGTTACATTTACTTAGTTACATATACTACGTTACCGTCAATTGGATACATTTACATAGTCACTTTTACTTGGTTACATTTACCCAGTTACTTTTACTTAGTTATGTATATCTAGTTACTTTAACTTTGTTACCTTTCCATAGTTACTTCTACATGGTTAGATTTACTTAGTTACATATACTATGTTACTTTCAATTGGATACATTTACATAGTTACTTTTACTTGGTTACATTTACTTAGTTACTTTTACCTATTTATGTATATCTAGTTACTTTAACTTTGTTACCTTTCTATAGTTATTTCGACATAGTTACACTTACTTAGTTACATTTACTATGTTACCTTCAATTGAATACATTTACATAGTTACTTTTACTTGGTTACATTTACTCAGTCACCTTTACTTAGTTATTTATATCTAGTTACTTTAACTTTGTTACCTTTCCATAGTTACTTCTACATGGTTAGATTTACTTAGTTACATATACTATGTTACTTTCAATTGGATACATTTACATAGTTACTTTTACTTGGTTACATTTACTTAGTTACTTTTACCTATTTATGTATATCTAGTTACTTTAACTGTTACCTTTCCATAGTTACTTCTACATGGTTACATTTACTTAGTTACATTTACTATGTTACCTTCAATTGGATACATTTACATAGTCACTTTTACTTGGTTACATTTACTCAGTTACTTTTACTTAGTTATGTATATCTAGTTACTTTAACTTTGTTACCTTTCCATAGTTACTTCTACGTAGTTACATTTACTCAGTTACATATACTATAATACCTTCAATTGGATACATTTACATAGATATTTTTACTTGGTTACATTTACCCAGTTACTTTTATTTAGTTATGTATATCTAGTTACTTTAACTGTGTTACCTTTCCATAGTTACTTCTACATGGTTACATTTACTTAGTTATATATACTATGTTACCTTCAATCGGATACATTTACATAGTCACTTTTACTTGGTTACATTTACTTAGTTACTTTTACCTATTTATGTGTATCTAGTTACTTTAACTGTGTTACCTTTTACATAGTTACTTCTACGTGGTTACATTTACTTAGTTACTTTTATTTAGTTATGTATATCTAGTTACTTTAACTGTGTTACCTTTCCATAGTTACTTCTACGTGGTTACATTTACTTAGTTACATATACTATGTTACCTTCAATTGAATACATTTACATAGTTACTTTTACTTGGTTACATTTACCCAGTTACTTTTATTTAGTTATGTATATCTAGTTACTTTAACTGTGTTACCTTTCCATAGTTACTTCTACGTGGTTACATTTACTTAGTTACATATACTATGTTACCTTCAATTGGATACATTTACATGGTCACTTTTACTTGGTTACATTTACTTAGTTACTTTTACCTATTTATGTATATCTAGTTACTTTAACTTTGTTACCTTTCTATAGTTATTTCGACATAGTTACACTTACTTAGTTACATATACTATGTTACCTTCAATTGAATACATTTACATAGTTACTTTTACTTGGTTACATTTACCCAGTTACTTTTACTTAGTTATGTATATCTAGTTACTTTAACTTTGTTACCTTTCCATAGTTACTTCTACATGGTTACATTTACTTAGTTACATATATTATGTTACTGTCAATTGGATACATTTACATAGTCACTTTTACTTGGTTACATTTACTCAGTTACATTTACATAGTTATGTATATCTAGTTACTTTAACTTTGTTACCTTTCTATAGTTACTTCTACATGGTTACATTTACTTAGTTACATATACAATAATACCTTCAATTGAATACATTTACATAGTCACTTTTACTTGGTTACATTTACTCAGTTACTTTTACTTAGTTATGTATATCTAGTTACTTTAACTTTGTTACCTTTCCATGGTTACTTCTACATAGTTACATTTCCTTAGTTACATATACTATGTTACCTTCAATTGGATACATTTACATAGTCACTTTTACTTGGTTACATTTACTCAGTTACTATTACTTTTTACATTACCTTAACCTACTTTGACCTAATTATATTTACTCATTTACTTTTACTTGGTTACATTTACTTAGTTACATATTCTACGTTACCTCCAATCGGATAATTTACATAAATAATTTTACTTGGTTACTTTTACTCAGATACTGTTACTTAATTACATTTTCTTAACTTACTTTAACCTAATTACATTTACTCAGTTACTTTTACTTGGTTACATTTACTTAGTTACATATTTCAATTGGTTACATTTACATACATACTTTTACTTGGTTACATTTACTCAGTTACTATTACTTGGTTAAATGTGTTTACTTACTTTAACCCAGTTACATTTAGTCAGTTATATTTACTTAGTTACATATATTATGTTACCGTCAATTGGATACATTTACATAGTCATTTTTACTTGGTTACATTTACCCAGTCACTTTTACTTAGTTATGTATATCTAGTTACTTTAACTTTGTTACCTCTCCATAGTTACTTCTACATGGTTACATTTACTTAGTTACATATTTCAATTGGATACAATTACATACATACTTTTACTTGGTTACATTTACTCAGTTACTATTACATGGTTAAATTTGTTTTAACTTACTTTAACCCAGTTACATTTAGTCAGTTACATTTACTTAGTTACATATACTATGTTACAGTCAATTGGATACATTTACATAGTCATTTTTACTTGGTTACATTTACCCAGTCACTTTTACTTAGTTATGTATATCTAGTTACTTTAACTTTGTTACCTCTCCATAGTTACTTCTACATGGTTACATTTACTTAGTTACATATACTATGTTATCGTCAATTGGATACATTTACATAGTCACTTTTACTTGGTTACATTTACTCAGTTACTTTTACCTATTTATGTATATCTAGTTACTTTAACTGTGCTACCTTTCCATAGTTACTTCTACATGGTTACATTTACTTAGTTACATATACTATGTTACCGTCAATTGGATACATTTACATAGTCACTTTTACTTGGTTACATTTACTCAGTTACTTTTACTTAGTTGTGTATATCTAGTTACTTTAACTGTGTTACCGTTCCATAGTTACTTCTACATGGTTACATTTACTTAGTTACATATACTATGTTACCGTCAATTGGATACATTTACATAGTTACTTTTACTTGGTTACATTTACTCAGTTACTTTTACTAAGTTATGTATATCTAGTTACCTTAACTTTGTTACCTTTCCATAGTTACTTCTACATGGTTACATTTACTTAGTTACATATATTATGTTACTGTCAATTGGATACATTTACATAGTTACTTTTACTTGGTTACATTTGCTCAGTTACTTTTACTTAGTTATGTATATCTAGTTACTTTAACTTTGTTACCTTTCCATAGTTACTTCTACATAGTTACATTTACTTAGTTACATATACTATAATACCTTCAATTGGATACATTTACATAGTTACTTTTACTTGGTTATGTATATCTAGTTACTTTAACTTTGTTACCTTTCCATAGTTACTTCTACATAGTTACATTTACTTAGTTACATATACTATAATACCTTCAATTGGATACATTTACATAGTTACTTTTACTTGGTTACATTTGCCCAGTTACTTTTACTTAGTTATGTATATCTAGTTACCTTAACTTTGTTACCTTTCCATAGTTACTTCTACATGGTTACATTTACTTAGTTACATATATTATGTTACTGTCAATTGGATACATTTACATAGTTACTTTTACTTGGTTACATTTGCCCAGTTACTTTTACTTAGTTATGTATATCTAGTTACTTTAACTTTGTTACCTTTCCATAGTTACTTCTACATAGTTACATTTACTTAGTTACATATACTATAATACCTTCAATTGGATACATTTACATAGTTACTTTTACTTGGTTACATTTGCCCAGTTACTTTTACTTAGTTATGTATATCTAGTTACTTTAACTTCGTTACCTTTTACATAGTTACTTCTACATGGTTACATTTACTCAGTTACATATACTATGTTACCTTCAATTGGATACATTTACATAGTTACTTTTACTTGGTTACATTTACTCCATTATTTTTTTTAGTCACATGTATGTAGTTACTTTAACTTAATTACCTTTACACAGTTACTTTAGTTACTTTATCTTGCTTGCATTTAGTATGATGTCATAGTCCGTTCCCCAGTCAAAATGATGTTCTCGGTCACAGTTTGGATGTTTTCCACTCCTCCCTGCTTGTTTCTGAGAAGGTCTGCAAACAGACGTTTTGTCCTTCTCGTCTCTGCTACCTGGAGTCGCGTTCACAGAGCAGACATTTATCTCGTCTTCTTTCCCTCGCCGGCAAATGAAGGAGATGGCGGTTATTTCCTGGCCGGCGGCGGCGTGCAAGGAGGCGTGACGGTAAATAATGACAACGCCCGCCTTTTAATTAGCACAACTTCTCTTCTCACTGACGATGCAACCTCGTCAAATTGCAATCTTTTGTTTGTTTTCTGCGGGCGAAAAACAAACTCCTCTGCTGGTCCACTTTAGTCTTCATGCCAGCTCTCTTCTTTCATCCGCCACAGATGGAAGTGATGCCTCCATTCATCCAAATCAGCTTATTTCTCATTAAAAGGACAATTAAAACGCCAGATGAAGCCATTAAAAAGAGGGCTTAAAGTGTCACGTGACCTGCCCAAGATGGCCGCCCAAAATGATCACATAAGGCTTAAGGTGTCACGTGCCCTGCCCAAGATGGCCGCCCCAAATGATCACATAAGGCTTAAAGTGTGACGTGACCTGTCCAAGATGGCCGCCCCAAATGATCACATAAGGCTTAAAGTGTCACGTGACCTGTCCAAGATGGCCGCCCCAAATGATCACATAAGGCAGCTCATCTCCCAAAACTTCTTTTCTTTTTTATTTCTCTAATTGCAATTTTTTAATAAAGTGACAAATGTTTTTATTGGAGTTAAATAGCTGATATTGGTCTGATTTATAAAAAATATATATATGTGATCATGTAAATGATGTGATATCACATACGATACAAGCAGTCCTGCAGAGTTTTTACTTGTATGTGATATCATGTGCGATACATGGAGTCATGCAGAGTGTTTACTTGTGTGTGAAGTCATGTGCGATACATGGAGTCACGCAGAGTATTCATTTGTGTGGGATATCATGTGCGATATAAGCAATCATGCAGAGTGTTTACTTGTATGGGATATGTGCGATACATGGAATCATGCAGCGTATTTATTTGTATGTGATATAATGTGCGATACATGGAATCACGCAGAGTATTTATTTGTGTGTGATATCATGTGCGATACATGGAGTCACGCAGAGTGTTTACCTGTGTGTGATATCATGTGCGATACATGGAATCAAACAGAGTATTAATTTGTGTGTGATAACATGTGCGATACATGGAGTCACGCAGAGTATTTATTTGTGTGTGATACAATCAGTCATGAAGAGTGTTTACTTGTGTGTGTGATATCATGTGCGATACAAGCGCACCCCGCAGAGTGTTTACTTGGGTGTGATATCATCTGCGATACAAACGGTCCTGCGGAGTTTTTACGTGCATGTGATATCATGTGCGATACATGCAGTCCTGCAGAGTGTTTACTGTGTAACAGGGGAGGTTTAAAAGGAGTAATGTGTACTTGATGAAGTACTGTGTATTTGAAGAAGTACTGTGTACTTGATGAAGTACTGTGTACTTGATGAAGTACTGTGTACTTGATGAAGTACTGTGTACTTGATGAAGTACTGTGTACTTTAAGAAGTACTGTGTACTTGATGAAGTACTGTGTACTTGATGAAGTACTGTGTACTTGAAGAAGTACTGTGTACTTGATAAAGTACTGTGTACTTGATGAAGTACTGTGTACTTGATGAAGTACTGCGTACTAGAGGAAGTTTAAAGGAGGTACAGTGTACTTGATGAAGTACACTTGAAGTGAGAGTGTGTCCCTGCCTCCGGCCTGAGGAGCAGGCAGGCTGGTGGCACTAAGCAGCGTGAGTGAGCAGCGAGCGCCATCATGTCTGACATTATGCAGATTCCTCCATTTGCACGCATCATCAAGTCCAGCAGGACGCCGCCACATCATCTGTGATGTCATCAGCAGCTGCCGGCGGCGGCGGGAAGTCAATTCTTGTCCCGACTCGCTCAGACTGACTTTCATTAGTTCTCTCCCGCGGTGAGGCAGTCAGTGAAGGCACCACGCTGTCATGTGACCACACCCCCCCCACCCCCAAGTGTGTTGTCACGGCAACAAGAGGAAGCAGTACTACAGTACTTGTGTGTGATATCATGTGCGATACAAGCGGAGTGTTCACTTGAGTGTGATATCATGTGCGATACAAGCAGAGTGTTTACTTAAGTGTGATATCATGTGTGATACAAGCAGAGTGTTTACTTGAGTGTGACATCAAGTGCGATACAAGCAGAGTATTTACTTGTGTGTGATATCATGTGCGATACAAGCAGAGTGTTCACTTGCGTGTGATATCATGTGCGATACAAGCAGAGTGTTTACTTAAGTGTGATATCATGTGTGATACAAGCAGAGTGTTTACTTGTGTGTGATATCATGTGCGATACAAGCAGAGTGTTCACTTGCGTGTGAGATCATGTGCGATACAAGCAGAGTGTTTACTTAAGTGTGATATCATGTGTGATACAAGCAGAGTGTTTACTTGAGTGTGACATCAAGTGCGATACAAGCAGAGGGTTTACTTATTGGTGATATCATGTGGGATACAAGTAGAGTGTTTACTTGCATGTGATATCATGTGCGATACATGAAGAGTGTTCACTTGTGTGTGATATCATATAAGATACAAGCAGAGTGTTTACTTGTGTGTGATATCATGTACGATACAAGCAAAGTGTTTACTTTCTCGTGATATCATGTGGGATACAAGCAGAGTGTTTACTTGTGTGATATATCATGTGCGATACAAGCAGAGTGTTCACTTGAGTGTGATATCATTTGCGATACAAGCAGAGTGTTTACTTATGTGTGATATCATGTGCGATACATGCAGAGTATTCACTTGTGGGTGATATCATATGCGATACAAGCAGAGTGTTTACTTGTGTGTGATATCATGTGTGATACAAGCAGTGTTCACTTGTGTGTGATATCATGTGTGATACAAGCAGTGTTTACTTGTGTGTGATATCATGTGGGATACAAGCAGTGTTTACTTGTGTGTGATATCATGTACGATACAAGCAGGGTGTTTACTTGTGTGTGATATCAAGTGCGATACAAGCAGAGTGCGTTTACGTCTTTGTGATATCATGTGCAATACAAGTAGAGTGTTTACTTGTGTGTAATATCATGTGCAATACATGCAGAGTTTTCACTTGTGTGTGATATCATGTGCAATACATGCAGAGTTTTCACTTTTGTGTGATATTATGTGCGATACATGCAGAGTGTTCACTTGCGTGTGATATAATGTGCAATACAAGCAGAGTGTTTACTTGTGTGTGATATCATGTGAGACACAAGCAGATTGTTTACTTGAGTCTGATATCAAGTGCGATACAAGTAGAGTGTTTACTTCTTTGTGATATCATGTGCGATACAAGTAGTGTTTACTTGTGTGTGATATCATATGCGATACAAGCATAGTGTTTACTTGCATGTGATATCGTGCGATACAAGCAGAGTGTTCACTTGTGTGTGATATAACATGCGATACAAGCAGAGTGTTTACTTGCGTGTGATATCATGTGCGATACAAGCAGAGTGTTTACTTGAGTCTGATATCAAGTGTGATACAAGCAGAGTGTTTTCTTTGTTGGGATATCATTTGCGATACAAGTGGAGTGTTTACTTGTGTTTGATACCATGTGCAATGCAAGTTGAGTGTTTATTTTTGTTTAAAATCTTGTGCGATACAAGCAGAGTGTTTACTTGTGTGTGATATCATCTGTGATACAAGCAGTCGTACAGAATGTAAAGTTGTGTGTGATATCATGTGCGATACATGCAGTGTGTTCACTTGTGTGTGATATCATATGCGATACAAGCAGAGTGTTTTCTTGTGTGTGATATGTGAGATACAAGTAGATTGTTTACTTGAGTCTGATATCAAGTGCTAAACAAGCAGAGTGTTTACTTCTTTGTGATATCATGTGCAATACAAGTAGTGTTTACTTGTGTGTGATATCATATGCGATACAAGCATAGTGTTTACTTGCGTGTGATATCATGTGCGATACAAGCAGAGTGTTCATTTGTGTGTGATATAATATGCGATACAAGCAGAGTGTTCATTTGTGTGTGATATAATGTGCGATACAAGCAGAGTGTTTACTTCTTTGTGATATCATGTGCGATACAAGTAGAGTGTTTACTTGTGTTTGATACCATGTGCAATGCAAGTTGAATGTTTATTTTTGTTTAATATCTTGTGCGATACAAGCAGAGTGTTTACTTGTGTGTGATATCATGTGTGATACAAGCAGTCGTACAGAATGTAAACTTGTGTTTGATATCACGTGTGATACAAGCATTCTTTCAGAGTGTAAACTTGTGTGTTATCATGTGCGATACAAGCAGTCCTGCATATTGTTTAATTTTGTGTGATACCATGTGCGATACAAGCAGTACAGCAGAGTGTTTACTTGTGTGTGATATCATGTGTGATACAAGCAGAGTGTTAACTTGTGCATGATATCATGTGCGATACAAGCGGAGTGTTTACTAATTTGTGATATTGTGTGCGATACAAGTAGTCCTGCAGAATGTAAACTTGTGTGTGATATCATTTGCGATAAAAGCAGTCCTGCAGATTGTAAACTTGTGTGTTATCATGTGCGATACAAGCAGTCCTACATATTGTTTACTTTTGTGTGATACCATGTGCGATACAAGCAGTCCTGCATATTGTTTACTTTTTTGTGATACCATGTGCGATACAAGCAGTACTGCAGAGTATTTACTTGTGTGTGATATCATGTGCAATACAGACAGTCCTGGCCAGACAGTTAACATCTAAATGTTCTCTCTTAAGCACATAATTTGAGTCAAGTGAACATGCTAGGCTATGGTCTACTAGGATCTAGCAGCTACACAACAGCTAAGCACACAATAGCACACATGCTAGACATAATCATTGAAGAATAAAAGGTGACATTAGTCAGTACAAACAATAATTCTGGTCACACATACAGAGTCTCCAAGGCATATGACAAAGTATCCAGTAACAAACGTGTCCGCATCATTCTACTTACCGCATCATGAGGGTAGCTGCATCAAAAAACAAAACAAATTGAACTTAAAGACAGCATAAGTCCATTCCAGGCAGCTAATAATAAACATGTCATTATTGTTTGACTCATTCCAAACATTGCATCACATTAAACACCACTAAATGATACGGGTTTGATTCCTGCTGATATCGACACATTGATACTGGCCATTACTTTGAATTCATGAGGAATTTCTGAAGTCATTCTTTGACTTGTCTTGGGACTTCCTGGAATGGTCTTCCTCACCCGGGTGGTCTGACCCCCCCTCAACCAGTAGTGCTGGTCAGAAGTGGTCTGATACCCCCCCCCCCCCCCCCCAGTGGCAGATGTCTGCTGCCTCCACATCACCAACACAAAGCAGCAGAGAGACAACACAACACAACCTTTGTGGACCACACTCTTTGTGCTCAACAGCAGTCTTATTGTTACTATTATTATTGTATTTTTTATTATTATTAGTATCATTATTATTATTATTAGCACAGCGCCCCCTTCCACCCCAAAGGGAATAAGCGGTAGAAAATGGATGGATGGATGGATTATTATTATCATCTTCTTCTTCTTCTTCTTCTTCTTCTTCTTCTTCTTCTTCTTCTTCTTCTTCTTCTTCTTCTTCTTCTTCTTCTTCTTCTTCTTCTTCTTCTTCTTCTTCTTCTTCTTCTTCTTCTTCTTCTTCTTCTTCTTCTTCTTCTTCTTCTTCTTCTTATTATTATTATTATTATTTATTGTATTATTATTTTCATAATATGATGTGAATGATTTTTATTATTGTCGCTATTATTAATTGTTTTATAGTTATTATTATTATTATATTATGATGATGAGGATGACTAGATGAAGATTATTTTTTATTATGATTATTATTGTTGCTATTTTTTACTATTATTATTTTTATTATATTGGTTATGATTATGATCATTATTATTGTTACTATTATTAATTGCTTTATTATTACTTGTATGGTTATTATTAATATAGCACTATTGTTATTATAATGATTATTATGGTTATGATCCTTATTATTATGATTATTATTATTGTTATCATTATTATATTATTTTTTGTTTTATTATTATTATGTATTGTTTTATTATTATTTTCATAATATGATGACGATGAGGAAGATTTTTATTAGTGTCGCTATTATTAATTGTTTTATAGTTATTATTATTATTATGATGATGATGATGATGAGGATGACTAGATGAAGATTATTTTTTATGATGATTACTATTATTATTATTGTTGCTATTTTTTACTATTTTTATTTTTATTATAATGGTTATGATTATGATCATTACTAAGATTATTATTATTATTGTTACTATTATTAATTATTATAATGATTATTATTATTATGTTTATGATCCTTATTATTATGATTACTGTTATTATTATTATTATTATTATATTATTTATTGTTTTATTATTATTATTATTATTATTATTATGTATTGTTTTATTATTATTTTCATAATATGATGACGATGAGGAAGATTTTTATTAGTGTCGCTATTATTAATTGTTTTATAGTTATTATTATTATTATATTATTATGATTATGATGATGATGATGATGAGGATGACTAGATGAAGATAATTTTTTATGATGATTACTATTATTATTATTGTTGCTATTTTTTACTATTTTTATTTTTATTATAATGGTTATGATTATGATCATTACTAAGATTATTATTATTATTGTTACTATTATTAATTGCTTTATTATTACTAGTATAGTTATTATTAATATAGTAGTATTATTATTACAATGATTATTATTATTATGGTTATGATCCTTATTATTATGATTACTATTATTATTATTATTGTTGTTGCTATTATTTTTTTTTTACTATTATTATTATTATTATTCCATCCATCCATCCATCCATCCATCCTCTTCTGGTTATCCAAGGTCGGGTCGCGGGGGCAGCAGCCTAAGCAGAGAAGCCCAGACTTCCCTCCTCAGCCACTTGGTCCAGCTCCTCCCGTGGGAAAATTATTTGTACTATTATTATAATATTATTTTTGTATTACTATTATTAGTAGTAGTAGTAGAGGTCGTAGTTGTACGATAATTTGTATTGTCTTTTTATTTATTAATATTGTTTTTGTTATTATTAGAAGTAGCAGTAGTAGTATTATTAGTTGTAGTAGTAGTATTGCTATTCTTATTTGTACGATCATTGTTATTATAATTGTTATTAGTATTAATATTGGCATTTGTATTAATATTATTATTAGTAATAGTACTAGTATTTTAATTGTATTATTGTTATTATTGCAAGTATGATTATTATTTGTATGTATTGACCATTTTTATTAGTATTTTTATTGTTCTAATCATTATTTTCATAATTATTGTTCTTATTGTTGTTATTATGACTACTATTTAGTTATTGTTATTATTGTTGTTGTGATGATGGCGAGAGCGATCTTGAGGCCGAGTGTCACTGGAGCACGTCTGCACACTTGTTGTCTCCTAAGAGGAGGACGTGACCTCTGACCTCTGCATGCAATCTTCTCTTACCCGCAAGATGCAAAGTCTGACAGGAAGTAGAAGACATACTTCCTGTCTGCAGGATGTTGACACCTTCTTAAAGGGGACTGCACTACTTTTGGACATCTTGTATTCACTGCTGCACTTTGCCTGCCTTCTCTGCATCACAGGGTCGCGCCAACAGGGGAAGCAGGGACAAAGTGTCAAGTACAACATTGTCACTTCCCCTGCCAGTCCGATACCGGAGCCTTATGTGTACGCCACATGTCGATACGATATGAGTACCATTTGTGGAACATATTTGTGTTATTTAGCTGTCTTTAAGTTGAAGTGGAATGTTCAGGTGGTCACAAGTAAGTTAAATGATGCGGACACGTTTGTTACTGGATCCTTTTTGATAGTCTTCAGCCTTGGTGACTTAAGCAATATATAACTTTACATATTTGATACTTGTTTATATTGACAAATGTCACCTTTTATTGTTCAATGATTATGTGCGTGCTTAGCCGTTGTGTAGCTGCTATTTCTTTTTAGCCTATAGCTTAGCATGTTTACCTTATAGTTGCTGTTTTCATTTCAGTAGAATAGAATAAATGTGTTTGTGTTTATTGGAGGACGTTTAGATGTTAACTGCAGGACTGCTTGTATCGCACATGATTTCACACGCAAGTTAACACTCTGCATGACTGCATGTATCGCACATGATATCACGCACAAGTAAAAACTCTGCAGGACTGCTTGTATTGCGCATGATATCACACGCAAGTTAACACTCTGCCTGACTGCTTGTATCGCACATGATATCACGCACAAGTAAACACTCTGCCTGACTGCTTGTATTGCACATGATATCACACACAAGTTAACACTCTGCAGGACTGCTTGTATCGCACATGATATCAGATGCAAGTAAACACTCTGCATGACCGCTTGTATCGCACATGATATCACGCACAAGTAAAAACTCTGCAGGACTGCTTGTATCGCACATGATATCACACGCAAGTTAACACTCTGCAGGACTGCTTGTATTACACATGATATCACGCACAAGTAAAAACTCTGCAGGACTGCTTGTATTGCACATGATATCACACACAAGTTAACACTCTGCAGGACTGCTTGTATCGCAAATGATACAGTAGCACACACAAGTAAACAATATGCAAGACGGCTTGTATTGCATATGATATCACACAATTAGGCACGCTGCAGGGCTGCTTGCATCGCACATGATATCACACACAAGTTTACACTCTGCAAGACTGCTTGTATCACACATGATATCAGACACAAATAAAAACACTGCATGACTGCTTGTATCGCACGTGATATCACACATAAATAAACACACTGCAGGACTGCTTGTATCACACATGATATCACGCACAAGTCAAACTCTGCAGGAGTGCTTATATCGCACATGATATCACACACAAGTAAACACTCTGCAGGACTACTTGTATTACACATGATATCACACACAAGTAAACACTGCAGGACTGCTTGTGTCGCACATGATATCACACACATGTTAACACTTTGCAAAACTGCTTGTATCGCACATGATATCACACACAGGTAAACACGCTGCTGGGCTGCTTGTATCACACATGATATCACACACAAATGAACACTCTGCAAGACTTCTTGTATCGCATTTGATACAGTAGCACACACAACTAAACAATATGCAGGACTGCTTGTATTGCATATGATATCACACAACTGAGCACGCTGCAGGGCTGCTTGCATCGCACATGATATCACACACAAGTTTAAACTCTGCAGGACTGCTTGTATCACACATGATATCACGCACAAGTCAAACTCTGCAGGAGTGCTTATATCGCACATGATATCACACACAAGTAAACACTCTGCAGGACTACTTGTATTGCACATGATATCACACACAGGTAAACACGCTGATGGGCTGCTTGTATCGCACATGATATCACACACAAGTAAACACTCTGCAGGACTGCTTGTATCTAACATGATATCACACACAAGTTTACACTCTGCAAGACTGCTTGTATCTAACATGATATCACACACAAGTTTACACTCTGCAAGACTGCTTGTATCACACATGATAGCACACAAGTAAGCACGCTGAAGAGCTGCTTGTATCGCACATGATATCATACACAAGTAAGCACGCTGAAGAGCTGCTTGTATCGCACATGATATCATACACAAGTAAACACTCTGCAGGACTGCTTGCATCACACATGATATCACACACAAGTTTACACTCTGCAAGACTGCTTGTATCACACATGATATCACACACAAGTAAACAATTTGCAAGACTGCTTGTATCGCATATGATATGACACAAGTACGCATGCTGAAGAGCTGCTTGTATCGCACATGATATCACACACAAGTAAACACTCTGTAGGGCTGCTTGTATCGCACATGATATCACACACAAGTAAACACGCTGTAGGGCTGCTTATATCCCACATGATATCACACACAAGTAAACACTCTGCAGGACTACTTGTATTGCACATGATATCACACACAAGTAAACACTGCAGGACTGATTGTGTCGCATATGATATCACACACAAGTTAACACTATACAAAACTGTTTGTATTGCACATGATATCACACACAGGTAAACACGCTGCTGGGCTGCTTGTATCGCACATGATATCACACACAAGTAATTTTTCTGCAGGACCACTTGTATTGCACATGATATCACACACAGGTAAACACTCTGCAGGACTGCTTATATCGCACATGATATCACACACAATTAATTATTCTGCAGGACTACTTGTATTGCACCTGATATCACACACAAGTAAACACTGCAGGACTGCTTGTGTCGCACATGATATCACACACAAGTTGACACTTTGCAAAACTGCTATTATTGCACATGATATCACACACAGGTAAACACGCTGCTGAGCTACTTGTATCACAGATGATATCACACACAAGGGAACACTCTGCAAGACTTCTTGTATCGCACATGATATTACACACAAGTAAGCACTTTGCAGGACTTAGTGTGTCGCACATGATATCACACACAAGTAAACACTGTTAGACTGCTTGTATCACACATGATATCACACACACAAGTAAACACTCTGCAGGACTGCTTGTATTGCACATGATATCATACACAAGTAAACACTCTGCAGGACTGCAATGGGCACACGTGTCAAGTTAACTTTCAGTTTTGATACATGTTGACAAAAGCATGAGAGACGGGCAACTATTTTAGAGATATCACAAATGTTTTTACACTTTCTGCTGTATAAAACACATTCTAGTCCCTGGTCATGATTTAGTCGGACTTGCAACAAAAAGATCCGGCAGTCCTCTCCCCTCCTAAAAGGGTCCTAATAAGTGCCACTGACTTTACGTTCAGGCAGAAACACGATCACTCAGCTGCGATATCAGCGAGGCAGACAACCCTGCAAAGCACCTAAAAAAAAGTCTGATACTGACTTCCTTTGAACTTGTATAATTTTTTTCATTTCGTATTTATTCTTTGTGAGATAACAAGTTCAACAGTTAAAAGTTCACGTGCAGAAAAAGTTGTAAACAAAATAAAGTTATGAAAGAGTTGAAAGTGTGTCTGCAGTGTTTGTGACACAAAGGAAAACATCCCCAAAATAGAAAATATCATAAGTTAGAAACAGGACTCAAACAGTACGAAGCAGAAGTTTTTATATTAGATTGTTATTATTATTATTATTATTATTATTATTATTATTATTATTATTATTAGTAGTAGTAGTAGTAGTAGTAGTAGTAATAGTATTGTTATTATTATTATTATTACTATTATTACTACTATTATTGTTATATTATTATTATTATTACTATTATAAATACTATTATTATTGTTAGTATTATATTATTATTATTGTTTGTATTAGTATCATTAGTTTTATTGTTATTGTTATTATTATTATTATTAATACTATTATTACTACTATTATTTTTTATATTATTATTACTATTATAAATACTATTATTATTGTTAGTATTGTATTATTATTATTATCATTATTATTAATTATATTATTACTACTATTATTTGTATATTATTATTGTTATTACTATTATAAATACCATTATTATTGTTTGTATTGTATTGTATTATTATTATTATTAGTAGTAGTATTGTCATTGTTATTATTATTATTAATACTATTATTTCTACTATTATTTTTGTATTATTATTACTATTATAAATACTATTATTATTGTTAGTATTGTATTATTATTATTATTATTAATACTATTATTACTACTATTATTGTCATATTATTATTTATATTATAAATACTATTATTATTGTTAGTATTGTATTATTATTATTATTATTGTTATTATTAGTAGTAGTAGTATTTTTACTACTACCATTGTTATTATTGTATTATTATTATTATTATTATTATTATTATTAATAATCATAGTATTATTACTACTATTGTTTTTAATATATCATCATTATAATTATTATTATTATTATTATTTTTATTATTTATTTTTTTTTTATTATTTTTATACTTACTCAGTGGCCTAGTGGTTAGAGTGTCTGCCCTGAGATGGTTAGGTTGTGAATTCAATACCGGCCGAGTCATACCAAAGACTATAAAAGATGGGAGCCATTACTTCCCTGCTTGGCACTCAGCACCAAGGCTTGGAATTGGGGGTTAAGTCAGCATAAATAATAATACCTGGGATTTATATAGCGCTTTTCTGGAGCCTATTCCAGCTGCACTTGTTGTTATTGTTAATTATTATTATTATTATTGTTATTATTATTATTATTTTTATGTTTTATTTTACTTTTTTAAATGTATTATTATTATTATTATCCATCCATCCATTTTCTACTGCTTATTCCCTTTGTTATTATTATTATTATTAGTAGTAGTAGTAGTAGTAGTAGTAGTAGTATTATTATTAATATTATTCTTATTATTTAGTAGTTGTATCAATTTAACTATATGAAAATGACAACTAAGGACAAAACATTTACAAGTTAAGGGAATGTTGGAGAGACCATCTGACACACACCAGGACACACACTAGGACACAAAATAAAACACACACTGGGACACAGGCGAGGACACACACTAAAACACACACTAGGACACAGACGAGGACACACACTAAAACACACACCAGGACACACACTAGGACACAAACGAGGACACACACTAAACACAAAATAAAACACACACAGGGACAAAGATGAGGACACACACTAGGACACAGACTTGGGATGGATGACATGCATGCCCAAAATAGCAGTTGAGTGGAAGCCAAAGAAGGAAAACATCTCGGAGAACAATGGACAATGACTAGCAAGTCTGGAACATGTCTTGGGACCAGCCAAAGGTCAAAGGGTCTCAGACCCGCGGCCCACATTGTGTGGCCCTAAACCCAATTGCATAGTTTGCTGTCATTGTGGGCTGCACACGTAGAAATACAACATTAATATTCATCTCTCGGCTGCTAAATGACGTTTGTAAAGAAGTAAAATAGCAATAGTCATAAGTTAGCATGTACCTTACGGACATGATAGCCACAAGTTCCCCGTCAGACAGAAAAACATCTCCAAATTCCCACAATTTCTCAATTTCTTTTTGAAGAAAATCTCTTATTTTGGTGTGGTGAAGAAGGAGCTGAGCCGGAAGGAAAAGCTCTTAATTTACCGGTCGATCCACGTTCCCATCCTCACCTATGGTCATGAGCTTTGGGTCATGACTGAAAGGACAAGATCACGGGTACAAGCGGCCCAAATGAGTTTGGGTCTCTCCCTTAGAGATAGGGTGAGAAGCTCTGCCATCCGGGAGGAACTCAAAGTAAAGCCGCTGCTCCTCCACATGGAGAAGAGCCAGGTGAGGTGGTCCGGGCATCTGGTCAGGATGCTACCCGAACACTTCCCTAGGCATATCCGACCGGTAGGAGGCCCAGGGAAGACCCAGGACACGTTGGGAAGACTATGTCTCCCGGTTGGCCTGGGAACGCCTCGAGATCCCCTAAGAGGAGCTGGACCAAGTGGCTGGGGAGAGGAAAGTCTGGGCTTCCCTGCTTAGGTTGCTGCCTCGGATAAGCAGAAGAGGATGGATGGATGGATGTTTAAATTTGGTAAAAAGTCACATTTTGTAGTCCGATTTCCAGAAACTGGGCAGATCATTCTTGCTAGCAACCAGCAAACTGAGGCAGAGTAAGACAGTCAATGGAAGCTAATCTTCAAAGATGGCGAACAGTCAGACACGCCGGCTCTGATTGGCTCGGTCCGTGGTCAACTGTTGCGAGACAGTGGTATGTTTACGTGTTTCGGACTGTTCCTAATTCAAGGGTAAAGGGCAAAGCGGGTCCCTTAAGAGCATGACCAACTTCTGTCTGTAAATAAGCCACCGAGATGCTTTTCAAGGAGACCCCAAGAGGTCTGGATTGGGCCATTTTTGGGCACCACATTCGTCGCGGGGATTATCGGGACTTAGAGTTGGAAGATTTCATGTAAATCGGTCATTTACCCTCAAAGGAAAACAAGGGCCTTCTCCAAGTAGCAGCCTGACAATACCGTACTTCATCAGCACCCAACGTACGCCAAAAGAAAGAAATCGAGGCCCTATTGAGGTTCCCTGCGTGAAGTTCTTGTCGGAGCCAGTTAGCGACGCTGCGAGCCACCTTGCAATCGTGCGGGGGGCCGGGGGGAGAAGGCATTAAAGATTCACGCCAAAGACGTCTGTGATGCGGGCACACGAAGAAGACGTCGCATGAGAAGAAAGCTATTTTGTTGAGTCCGTGATGTTGTCACCCATGCCGGCGAGAGCGTGACGGATGGTTTGGTTTGCGGCGGAACAGGCAGCCCACTTGTTCGCTTACTGTCGCCGGTCCGGGGTCGCAGAACGCCTCGGGGCTACGACGTCACTAATCCCTCTCGCTACACCCGCCCTTCTGGAGCTGACAGGAAGTGGGGGGAGGGTAAAAATGAGGGAGGAGCGAGGGAGTCGTTGAAAAAGATGATTCTTCACAGGGAAATACTCGACGCCGAGATTTTATGTCAGCCTTTTCCGACGAGCCTTTTTATAAACGCCAGATGGCTCTTCTTTGTGCTCTGCACAATCACGATGGGGGCAGCACGGTGGAAGAGGGGTTAGTGCGTTTGTCTCACAATACGGAGGTCCTGGATTCGATCTTGAGCTCGGGATCTTTCTGTGTGGAGTTTGCATGATCTCCCCGTGACTGTGTGGGTTCCTTCCGAGTACTCCAGCTTCCTTCGACTTCCAATGGCATGCACCTGGGGATAGGCTCCTCCCACCTCCAAAAGATACGCACCTGTGGATAGGCTCCACCCACCTGGGGATCGGTTGATTGGCAACACTAGATGGGCCCCATTGTTTGAATGTTGTCCGTCTATCTGTATTGGCCCTGCGATTAGGGGGCAACTTGTCCAGGGGGCAACTTGTCCAGGGGTGTACCCCGCTTTCCGCCCGATTGCAGCTCGGATAGGCTTCAGCACCCCCCCCCCCATGATCCTGAAAGTGATAAGCGGTAGGAAATGGATAGACAAACACAATGACAGATTCTGTGCTTTTGACATCCAAACCTCCTAAGGGCCACCGTCTATTTCAGTGGACACTCTTATTCTGGCAAAATAAAAAGCACAAAGTAGTCCAAGTAGTTTATTTGGTTTTTATTGTCACATGAGCTCAAAGAAAAGGATTTCAATTGAAACAAAATCAGGCGCTCTCGTATAATTTCCTGTCAGTCGACCGTGTACCAGTTCGAAACTTCTAATAAGTTCTACAAACAATCCAAAACGTCCGAAATAGACCAACAAGACGCCCTTGTCCAACGTGGGACCTTCTGAGGGCAATCGACGACCTTCAGAGCAGAATCCTTTCTGGGGGAACCTTTGACATTTAGCACCTAGTCCATGATACCCAGATAAATCAATCAATCAATCCAAGTTTATTTATATAGCCCTAAATCACAAGTGTTTCAAAGGGTTGCACGAGCTAAAACCACATTCTGGGCTTGGATCCAATCAGGGCAAGAGAAAACTCAACCCGACGGGAACAACCAGAAACCTTTGAAGGGACTGGTGCAATGTATGCCGAGTAGATACGGTTAATAATGTTAGAGTCCAGTCCATAGTGGGTCCGGCAAGGGATCATCTTGAATGAAGACTAGTCAGCAGTCCAGAGACACCCTCCGACTGATGTACAGAGGACTGGTCCACCCCGGGTCCCAACTTTGTACTTCTAACGCATCATCTGTGGTCACCTGATAACCTCTCCACGCAGGAGGGAAGAGCAGAAAAGAGAGACAGCAGATCAACTGGTCTAAGAAGGGGGTCTATTTAAAGGCTCAAAGATCAGCTGCCAAAAGTCAAAGACCATGCAGATTGGAGACCAACATCTCAGGATTTGCATACCTTGGAAGCATGTTTACATCGGAAGAAAAGGTTGAGACGGACATAAAGTCCTGCATCGGTAAAGCCACAGTCGTCTTCAGAAGAGCGCAGCCTGTGGAGGACCACCGAAGATGCTAAAAATCCAGCTCTTCACCTCTGCCGTACGTCCAACAGCAGTCTATGCCAGTGATACCTGGAAAACCACGGTAAGAATGAGTACAAAGCTGGCTGACTTTCCAAGAAACATCTTAAAGATGAAGTAAACTGACCACAACTCCAACAAAGAGGTACAAAGTCTAAAACACAACCCCTCAGCCAAGACATAGAAACACGTGGGAGGAAATTTGCGGGTCGCATACTCAGAATGCCACCGAGACCAACCCCCAAGGTAGCAAGGTCATGGATCCCTGACGGAAAACGAAGAAGATGACGACCAAATACACATAGAGAAGAACTTTCTTCACAAACCTAGAAGCTGTAAACCTCAACTTGGCAAAGGCTGAAGAAATCTCCCCTGATAGACCGGAATGGTTGAAGGCTTTCTGCCTAACGGGAGGAACTAAGTCTAAGTGATACCTTTAGAAGGGCTGCCGTAACTTTCAACAGACCCTGGGCCCTTGAGGGGCCAAGGTCCTCGTTGGGACTACTTTCTGTCAAACAAAGATTTAGGGTCACTGAGTCGAGGATGTGGTTGTGGCTTGCGCAACCCTTTGAGACACCTGTGATTAAGGTCTATATGAATAAACTTTGATTGATTGATTGATGATTCTGGAGAAAAAAACTGTTCCGAAAAGTTCGAACCTCATTCTACAAGTGGCCTAAACTCTACATGGAAGTTGTCTTTCTGGTCCTCCATGTCAAGGGTTCTACGTTCTTTGTTCCACTTCAGAGGGCCCCTACTCAAATATCAACACCCAATTAGTAGTCTTACTGTGATACCTCTAGGAGGGCTGTAATTCCTTTCAACGGACCCAGGGCCCTTGAGGGGCCAAGGTCCTCGTTGAGACTACTTTGCTTCAAACAAAGATTTAGGGTCACTTAGCCGAGAATGTGGTTGTGGCTTGCGCAACCCTTTGAGACACCTGTGATTAAGGTCTATATGAATAAACTTTGATTGATTGATTGATGATTCTGGAGAAAAAACTGTTCCGAAAAGTTCGAACCTCATTCTACAAGTGGCCTAAACTCTACATGGAAGTTGTCTTTCTGGTCCTCCATGTCAAGGGTTCTACATTCTTTCTTCCACTACAGAGGGCCCCTACTCAAATATTAACACCGAATTAGTGGTCTTACTGTGATACCTCTAGGAGGGCTGACCTTCCTTTCAAAGGACCCAGGGCCCTTGAGGGGCCAAGGTCCTAGTTGAGACTACTTTGTGTCAAACAAAGATTTATGGTCACTGAGCCGAGGACGTGGTTTTGGCTTGGGGCAGTCCTTTGAGACACCTGTGATTAAGGTCTATATGAATAAACTTTGATTGATCGATGGATGATTCTAGAGAAAAAAACTGTTCCAAAACAGCCGAACCTCTTCTACAAGTGGCCTAAACTCTATGTGGAAGTTGTCTTTCTGGTCCTCCATGTCAAGGGTTCTACGTTCTTTCTTCCACATCAGAGGGCCCCTACTCAAATATTAACACTGAATTAGTGGTCTTACTGTGATACCTTTAGGAACGCTGATGTTCCTTTCAACGGACTCTGGGTCCTTGAGGGGCCGAGGTCCTCGTTGAGACTACTTTGCTTCAAACAAAGATTTATGGTCACTGAGTCGAGGATGTGGTTTTGGCTTGCGCAGCCCTTTGAGACACCTGTGATTAAGGTCTATATGAATAAACTTTGATTGATTGATTGATTGATTGATTCTGGAGAGAAAAAAACTGTTCCGAATAGTTCGAACCTCATTCTACAAGTGGCCTAAACTCTACATGGAAGTTGTCTTTCTGGTCCTCCATGTCAAGGGTTCTACGTTCTTTCTTCCACTACAGAGGGCCCCTACTCAAATATTAACACCGAATTAGTGGTCTTACTGTGATACCTCTAGGAGGGCTGACCTTCCTTTCAAAGGACCCAGGGCCCTTGAGGGGCCAAGGTCCTAGTTGAGACTACTTTGTGTCAAACAAAGATTTATGGTCACTGAGCCGAGGATGTGGTTGTGGCTTGGGGCAGCCCTTTGAGACACCTGTGATTAAGGTCTATATGGATAAACTTTGATTGATCAATGGATGATTCTAGAGAAAAAAACTGTTCCAAAACAGCCGAACCTCTTCTATAAGTGGCCTAAACTCTATGTGGAAGTTGTCTTTCTTGTCCTCCATGTCAAGGGTTCTACGTTCTTTCTTCCACTACAGAGGGCCCCTACTCAAATATTAACCCTGGATTATTGGTCTTACTGTGATACCTTTAGGAACACTGATATTCCTTTCAACAGACCCTGGGTCCTTGAGGGGCCAAGGTCCTTGTTGAGACTACTTTGCTTCAAACAAAGATTTAGGGTCACTTAGCCGAGGACGTGGTTGTGGCTTGCGCAACCCTTTGAGACACCTGTGATTAAGGTCTATATGAATAAACTTTGATTGATTGATTGATGATTCTGGAGAAAAAAACTGTTCCAAAACATCCGAACCTCATTCTACAAGTGGCCTAAACTCTACATGGAAGTTGTCTTTCTGGTCCTCCATGTCAAGGGTTCTACGTTCTTTCTTCCACTACAGAGGGCCCCTATTGAAATATCAACACTGAATTAGTGGTCTTACTGTGATACCTTTAGGAACGCTGATGTTCCTTTCAAAAGACCCTGGGCCCTTGAGAGGCCAAGGTCCTAGTTGAGACTACTTTGTATCAAACAAAGATTTATGGTCACTGAGTCGAGGATGTGGTTGTGACTTGTGCAGCCCTTTGAGACACCTGTGATTAAGGTCTATATGAATAAACTTTGATTGATCGATCAATGATTCTAGAGAAAAAAACTGTTCCAAAACAGCCGAACCTCTTCTATAAGTGGCCTAAACTCTATGTGGAAGTTGTCTTTCTGGTCCTCCATGTCAAGGGTTCTGCGTTCTTTGTTCCACTTCAGAGGGCCCCTACTCAAATATTAACACTGAATTAGTGGTCTTACTGTGATACCTTTAGGAGCATTGACGTTCCTTCCAACGGAACCAGGGCCCTTGAGGGGCCAAGTCCCTAGTTGCGTCAAACAAAGATGTAGGGTCAATTCGAGACAAAAAACTGTTCCACAAAGTCCAACCCTCATTCTATAAGTGGCTTAAACCCTACATGGAAGTTGTATTTCTGGTTCTGAGAAACTGAGGACCAGATACGCTCTACAAAGTGTTTACAACTACAAGTTCAGATTGTGTTCCTCGAGTGCACACTAGAATATTCCGGCTCTCAGTGTGTGGGTTCTGAAGGTTTACAAGTCACAGCAGGGTGGAATATGCCTGCTCAACGTGTTCCTCCAAAGTGGGAACAGATGCCAGAGAATCTGTCGGCATCGCTGATGGAAATAACTGCGGGGACTCTGCCCGGGAAACACTGGGCTAAATGAAGCCTCCGTCTCCACGGCAACGGGGGATGATCAGTTCACGGATGAGGGGAGTCCCTGGGCTGGGAGGGAGAACATCTGACACTGCCAGCCGGGCTGGATTTTAACTTGTTGTTCGCGTGTGTGTCAGGTTTAGGTGCGGCCGTTGCTACCTGACCCCGGGTTGCAGAGACAAGATTTTTCATTTACAAAAAACTGTCAGGTCTGTTGCCAAACTGTTCCTGTAAAATTGAATTTTTTAAATGGAATGGAATGGAACCTGTCGATCGTGAGATTGTCACCCATTCTGTTCAGAGCTTTTATGGACAGAATTTCTAGGCGCAGTCAAGGTGTTGAGGGGATCCGGTTTGGTGGCTGCAGGATTAGGTCTTGTGGCTTCATCCGGCCAGGATCTTCAGCTCTCACTGGATCGGTTCGCAGCCGAGTGTGAAGCGACTTGAATGAGAATCAGCACCTCAAAGTCTTGAGTCCAGAAAAGGGTTGAGTGCCGTCTCCAGGTTGGGAAGGAGACCCTCCCCCAAGTGGAGGAGTTCAATTACCTCGGAGTCTTGTTCACGAGTGAGGGAAGAGTGGATTGTGAGATGGACAGGTGGATCGGTGCAGCGTCTTAGGTGTATCAATCCGTTGTGGTGAAGAAGGACCTGAGCCGGAAGGCAAAGCTCTCAATTTACCGGTTGATCTAAGTTCCCGTCCTCAACTATGGTCATGAGCTTTGGGTTATGACCGAAAGGACAAGATCACGGGTACAAGCGGCCCAAATGAGTTTGGGTCTCTCCCTTAGAGATAGGGTGAGAAGCTCTGCCATCCGGGAGGAACTCAAAATAAAGCCACTGTTCCTTCACATGGAGAGGAACCAGATGAGGTGGTTCGGGCATCTGGTCAGGATGCCACTTGAATGTCTCCCCAGGGAGGGGTTTAGGGCACCTCCGACTGGGAGGAGGCTATGGGGAAGACCCAGGACACGTTGGGAAGACTGTCTCCCGACTGGGCTCGGAATGCCTCGGGATCCACTGGGAGGAACTGGATGGGGAGAGGGAAGTCTGGGTTTCCCTGATTAGGCTGTTGCCCCCACGACCCGACCTCGGATAAGCGGAAGAAGATGGATGGAATGGAACCTAAAAAGTTTAACATTTGAATTCCCTAGTACCATTTCTCAATTAAAAATGCTAGCATTTCAACATTTTTCGAGAGATTGGAAAAATTCCAACACCAACCAATCAGAATTTTCTTTTCATTCAGAAAATTTGTTAAGCATTTTCATTAAAATTCCCGCTTTTCTCGAAATTCCCAAATTTCCATTGAACAATTCCGAAATTTTTCAACGGATTCAAACGTTTCCACCTTTAACACATTTCACTCATCCTGGAAATTCAAACATCAATTTTTCCACATTCAACAAATTTCCAGGAATTCCTGTTTTTGTCTAACCTTATTTCCAACATTTTTAAGTGCGATGACTCCTTTCACATTTTTCAACCCACTTTAACCCTTCCACTGTCGAAACATTCTTCTTAGTCAGGACAAAAATCGAAGTTAATTTTTTTAGCTGGAAAAATTCCCAGTTTTCCCGAAATTCCAGGAATTCCCTAGTAACATTACTCAATTAAAAATGCTACCATTTCAACATTTTTTGAAAGATTGGAAAAATTCCAACACCAACCAATCAGAATTTTCATTTCATTCAGAAAATTCTTTTTTTTTTAGCATTTTCATAAAAATTCCCGTTTTTCCCGAAATGTCCATGTTATTTCTGTTGAAACGAATGGGACATTTTTCCAAGTTGAACAATTCCTACATTTTTCAACAGATTCAAACCATTCCATCTTTAACACATTTCACTCATCCTGGAAATTCAAACATCCATTTTTCCACATTCAACAAATTTCCAGGAATTCCTGTTTTTTCTAACCTTATTTCCAACCTTTTTAAGTGCGATAACTCCTTTCACATTTTTCAACCCACCGTCAAAACATTCCTCTCAGTAAGTTCAAAAAAACAAAGCTGTTTTTTGAACTGGAAAAATTCCCAGTTTTCCCGAAATTCCAGGAATTCTCTAGTACCATTTGTCAATTAAAACATGCTACTACTTCAACATTTCTCGGGAGATTAGAAAAAATCTAGCACCAACTATTCAGAAATTTCATTTAATTCCGAAAATTCTAATGTTTAAGCATTTTCATAAAAATTCCCACTTTTCCCAAAATTCCAGGAATTCTCTAGTACCATTTCCCAATTAAAACATGCTACTACTTCAACATTTCTCGGGAGATTGGAAAAAAAATCCAGCACCAACTATTCAGAAATTTAATTTAATTCCGAAAATTCAAAATTTTAGCATTTTCATAAAAAATCCCACTTTTCCCGAAATTCCCAAAATATCCATGTTATTTCCATTGAAATGACTGGGACATTTTTCCAATTTGAACAAATCCCAAATTTTTCAACAGACTCAAACCATTCCAACTTTAGCACATTTCACTTATCCTAGAAATTTAAACAATTATTTTTCCAAGTTCATCAAATTTCCAGGAATTCCTGTTTTTGTCTAACCTTATTTCCAACCTTTTTAAGTGCGATGACTCCTTTCACATTTTTCAACCCACCGTCAAAACATTTCTCTTAGTCAGGACAAAAAAACAAAGTTGTTTTTTGAACTGTAAAAAATTCCCAGTTTTTGAACTGGAAAAATTCCCAGTTTTCCCGAAATTCCAGGAATTCTCTAGTACAATTTCTCAATTAAAACATGCTACTACTTCAACATTTCTCGGGAGATTAGAAAAAATCTAGCACCAACTATTCAGAAATTTCAGTTAATTCTGAAAATTCTAATGTTTAAGCATTTTCATAAAAATTCCCACTTTTCCCAAAATTCCAGGAATTCTCTAGTACTAAATTTTAGCATTTTCATAAAAAATCCTACTTTTCCCAAAATTCCCAAAATATCCATGTTATTTCCATTGAAATGACTGGGACATTTTTCCAATTTGAACAATTCCTACATTTTTCAACAGACTCAAACCATCCCACCTTTAGCACATTTCACTTATCCTAGAAATTCCAAAAACTATTTTTTCAAGTTCAACAAATTTCCAGGAATTCCTGTTTTTGTCCAACCTTATTTCCAACCTTTTTAAGTGCGATGACTCCTTTCACACTTTTCAACCCACTTTAACCCTTCCACTGTCGAAACATTCTTCTTAGTCAGGACAAAAATCGAAGCTAATTTTTTTAGATGGAAAAATTACAAGTTTTCCCGAAATCCCAGGAATTCCCTAGTACCATTTCTCAATTAAAATTGCTAAAATTTCAACATTTTTGAAATGTTGAAATTTAACAAGTTTCAGGTTGTGTTGAAATCCGCTGAACTGCAAGTGCAATATTGTCGTGTGTGTGTGTGTGTGTGTGTGTGTGTGTGTGTGTACACAAGTCATGAATAAATGAGGAGAAGGTTTGAGGCCAGTTCCAGTCAGGGCTTTGGGAGAGAACTTTCTCCGAGAAGTTCTCCAGTCTTGGTCCTGGTCTTGGGGGGGCCGGCTAGTCGGGAAGAGGGGCCCCCGGCCGACCTAAATCTTTGATGGGGCCCCCAGGCCTGGTAAGCGGATCTGATGACCAAGAGAGCATGAAATAAACATCCTCGCCAGTGTTTTCTTCACCACACTTTCCACTGAATCTGATTCAGTCTGGGGCGCCTGAAGGCAGCGTGATGCATTCAGGCTCCGGGCCGACGCCGGGATTTAGAACTCGTTTGGGGGGTGGTTTGAAAGAAGCTGACCGTCCAATCAGAGGCGAGCTTACTGAGCTGACTGGTGAGTTTGCGCCTAAATGTATCGGTATGCATCGGTATTGGCTGGATGTATCGGTATGTATCTGTATCTGTAGGTATTGGCTGAATGTATCGGTATCTGTGGGTATTGGCTGGATGTATCGGTATGTATCGGTATCTGTGGGTATTGGCTGGATGTATCGGTATGTATCAGTATCTGTAGGTATTGGCTGGATGTATCGGTATGTATCGGTATCTGTAGGTATTGGCTGGATGTATCGGTATGTATCAGTATCTGTAGGTATTGGCTGAATGTATCGGTATCTATAGGTATTGGCTGGATGTATCGGTATGTATCTGTATCTGTAGGTATTGGCTGAATGTATCGGTATCTGTGGGTATTGGCTGGATGTATCGGTATGTATTGGTATCTGTAGGTATTGGCTGGATGTATCGGTATGTATCGGTATCTGTAGGTATTGGCTGGATGTATCGGTATGTATCGGTATCTGTGGGTATTGGCTGGATGTATCGGTATGTATCGGTACCTGTAGGTATTGGCTGGATGTATCGGTATGTATCGGTATCTGTAGGTATTGGCTGGATGTATCGATATCTGTAGGTATTGGCTGGATGTATCGGTATCTGTAGGTATTGGCTGGATGTATCGGTATGTATCGGTATCTCTGGATATTGGCTGGATGTATCGGTATGTATCGGTATCTGTAGGTATGGCTGTATGTATCGGTATGTATCGGTATCTGTAGGTATTGGCTGAATGTATCGGTATTTATCGGTATTTGTAGGTATTGGCTGGATGTATCGGTATGTATCGGTATCTGTAGGTATTGGCTGGATGTATCGGTATGTATCGGTATCTGTGGGTTTTGGCTGGATGTATCAGTATGTATCGGTATCTGTAGGTATTGGCTGGATGTATCGGTATCTGTGGGTATTGGCTGGATCTATCGGTATTTATCAGTATCTGTGGGTATTGGCTGGATGTATCGGTATGTATCGGTACCTGTAGGTATTGGCTGAATGTATTGGTAAGTATCGGTATCTGTTGGTATTGGCTGGATGTATCGGTATGTATCGGTATCTGTAGGTATTGGCTGGATGTATCGGTATCTGTGGGTATTGGCTGGATCTATCGGTATTTATCAGTATCTGTGGGTATTGGCTGGATGTATAGGTATGTATCGGTACCTGTAGGTATTGGCTGAATGTATTGGTAAGTATCGGTATCTTTTGGTATTGGCTGGATGTATCGTTACATATCGGTGGTACCTGTAGGTATTGGCTGAATGTATCAGTATGTATCGGTATCTACAGGTATTGGCTGGATGCATCGGTATGTATCGGTATCTGTGGGTATTGGCTGGATGTATTGGTATGTATCGGTATTTGTGGGTATTGGCTGGATGTATCGGTATGTATCGGTATCTGTGGGTATTGGCTGGATGTATCGGTATGTATCGGTGGTATCTGTAGGTATTGGCTGGATGTATTGGTATGTATCGGTATCTGTGGGTATTGGCTGGATGTATCGGTATGTATCGGTGGTATCTGTAGGTATTGGCTGGATGTATCGGTATGTATCGGTATCTGTAGGTATTGGCTGGTTGTATTGGTATGTATCGGTGGTATCCGTGGGTATTGGCTGGATGTATCAGTATGTATCGGTGGTATCCGTAGGTATTGACTGGATGTATCGGTATGTATCGGTGGTATCCGTGGGAATTGGCTGGATGTATCGGTATGTATCGGTGGTATCTGTAGGTATTGGCTGGATGTATCGGTATGTATCGGTGGTATCTGTAGGTATTGGCTGGCTAGGACTTGTGCCAGTCAGGAGATGAAAGCTGACCTGAGACTTGTGGAGGACAGGTCTGAAGGTTCTGTCCTGAGAGGGATCAAAGACTCCGGGATGGATCGGACCTCCGCTCCAAGGTCTGGACCTCAGCTGGCGCCGGTATCAGCAGAACACAGGTGGTCCTCGTCATCAATATGGATGACCACCAGGCCGGTCTTTGGTCGGCGTGCCAGCGTCATGAATAAACATGTTCAGATGGCACATCAGCCGCTCTTATGGCCAGTGTTCAATTCCCGACTTGTCCGAGAACTTTCCTTCTCTGTCTTTAACTTCTGATTTTGTTGGGATTGAAGTCCCACGGTCTCCAAGATCCTGAGGTCTCATGTTGATGATGCACGGACTGTTCGCAAAAGGAACTCAGTTCTGGTCTGTATCACGTACTCACAGTCGATAGTGGATCTAACATAATAGTGTGAGAGTCCAGTCCATAGTGGATCTAACATAATAGTGAGAGTCCAGTCCATAGTGGATCTAACATAATAGTGAGAGTCCAGTCCATAGTGGATCTAACATAATAGTGTGAGAGTCCAGTCCATAGTGGATCTAACATAATAGTGAGAGTCCAGTCCATAGTGGATCTAACATAATTGTGAGAGTCTAGTCCATAGTGGATCTAACATAACAGTGAGAGTCCAGTCCATAGTGGATCTAACATAATAGTGAAAGAGTCCAGGCCATAGTGGATCTAACATAATAGTGTTAGAGTCCAGTCCATAGTGGATCTAACATAATAGTGTGAGAGTCCAGTCTATAGTGGATCTAACATAATAGTGTGAGAGTCCAGTCCATAGTGGATCTAACATAATAGTGTGAGAGTCCAGTCCATAGTGGATCTAACATAATAGTGTGAGAGTCCAGTCCATAGTGGATCTAACATAATAGTGTTAGAGTCCAGTCCATAGTGGATCTAACATAATAGTGTGAGAGTCCAGTCCATAGTGGATCTAACATAATAGTGTGAGAGTCCAGTCCATAGTGGATCTAACATAATTGGTAGGGTCCAGTCCATAGTGGATCTAACATAATAGTGAGAGTCCAGTCCATAGGGGATCCAACAGAATTGTGTGAGAGTCCAGTCCATAGTGGATCTAACATAATAGTGAGAGTCCAGTCCATAGTGGATCTAACATAATAGTGAGAGTCCAGTCCATAGTGCTCTAACATAATAGTGTGAGTCCAGTCCATAGTGGATCTGACATAATAGTGAGAGTCCAGTCCATAGTGGATCTGACATAATAGTGAGAGTCCAGTCCATAGTGGATCTAACATAATAGTGTGAGAGTCCAGTCCATAGTGGATCTAACATAATAGTGAGAGTCCAGTCCATAGTGGATCCAACATAATTGTGAGCGTCCAGTCCATAGTGGATCCAACATAATAGTGTGAGAGTCCAGTCCGACTTCTCAGCGCCATCTTGGGCTGGGCTACGGTGTGCCCTACCTCGCTGTCGGACTGCCGGCTCCGCCTCTCACACGTCGGTTTGGAAAGTAAACCAAGGAAACAACACAATGAGAGCCCTGGGAAAGAATGAAACTAAGGAAGGTTAAACACGCTGAGCTAGCCAGCACTTAGATGCTGTTTATGTTGCATTATGGGTAATGGAGGCATCCGCTTTGGACAAGAACTGAGGAGTCTCCATAATGTGATGTGGTGGAACGAAACGTGTGTGTGTGTGTGTGTGTGTGTGTGTGTGTGTGTGTGTGTGTGTGTGTGTGTGTGTGTGTGTGTGTGTGTGTGTGACATGAAGTCGCCCGCCATCGGATGTCATAATATCCCAGCGGACAAAATCCATGCCATCGATCAGCTTCATCCGCAGCTGTCAGTCAATTTGATTGATGGACCTGTCGGCCAGTGAAGTTCAGGTGAGGTGGGGGCAGGGGGGGGGGGGGTGATCGATGGTCCGTGCGGGGACATCAGCGAGCGCCTCCGTCTCGTGTCGTTAGCGGCGGTCTCTGCGGGGATCTTGAAACATCAAGCCAGGCTTAGTGGGAACAAATGCAGGAGGAAGTCCATTAGTGGAAGGGAGCGGGGGCGGAGCTTGTCCAAACATGGACATCAGTCATAAAACCACATCCTCCGTACCTTCTTTAGGGTCACCATTTTAGCAAAAAAAAAATTTCCAAAAATATGAATTTTCTGCCATTTTTGGGTTATGTTAGGACTCCTGATGAGGTTTTGAGACATCTCCTACAACTACAGCACCAAAATTGCGCTGAAGAAGCAAATCTGTTTTTTTAGCGAAAAAAAGTTTTCCAAAAATATGCATTTTCTGCTATTTTTGGTTTTTTATAGGACTCATGAAGACTTTTTGAGACATCTCCTACAACTTATAGTTATTGTTGTGTTTGTATGGTTATTTATGTATTTATTTATTGTTATTGTTGTGTTTTCATGGTTATTTATGTATTTATTTATTGTTACTGTTGTGTTTTTATGGTTATTTATGTATTTATTAATTATTATTATTGTTGTGTTTTTATGGTTATTTATGTATTTATTTTTATTATTGTTGTGTTTTTATGGTTATTTATTTATATATGTATTGTTATTGTGGTGTTTTTATGGTTATGTATGTATTTATTTATTGTATTGTTGTGTTTTATGGTTATTTATGTATTTATTAATTTGTCGTTATTGTTGTGTTTTTATGTTTTTTTATGTATATATTTATTATTATTGATGTGTTTTATAGTTATTTATGTATATATTTATTGTATTGTGTTTTTGTGGTTATTTATGTATTTATTGTTTGTTATTGTTGTGTTTTTATGATTATTTATGTATTTTTTTTTATTGTTGTGTTTTTATGATTATTTATTTATATATTTATTGTTATTGTGGTGTTTTTTATAGTTATGTATGTATTTATTTATTGTATTGTTGTGTTTTTATGCTTATTTATGTATTTATTAATTTATCGTTATTGTTGTGTTTTTATGTTTTTTTATGTATATATTTATTATTATTGAAGTGTTTTATTGTTATTTATGTATATATTTATTGTATTGTGTTTTTGTGGTTATTTATGTATTTATTTTTTGTTATTGTTGTGTTTTATGGTTATTTATGTATTTATTTATTGTTATTGTTGTGTTTTCATGGTTATTTATGTATTTATTTATTGTTACTGTTGTGTTTTTATGGTTATTTATGTATTTATTAATTATTATTATCGTTGTGTTTTTATGGTTATTTATGTATTTATTAATTATTATTATTGTTGTGTTTTTATGGTTATTTATGTATATATTTATTGTTATTGTGGTGTTTTTATGGTTATGTATCTATTTATTTATTGTATTGTTGTGTTTTTATTGTTATTTATGTATATATTTAATGTATTGTTGTGTTTTTGTGGTTATTTCTGTATTTATTTTTTGTTATTGTTCTGTTTTATGGTTATTTATGTATTTATTCATTGTTATTGTTGTGTTTTTATGGTTAGTTATGTATTTATTCATTGTTATTGTTGTATTTTTATGGTTATTTATGTATTTATTGTTATTGTTGTGTTGTGTTTTTATGGTTATGTATTTATGTATTATTATTGTTGTGTTTTATGGTCATTTTATGTATTAATTCATTGTTATTGTTGTGTTTTATGGTTATGTATATATGTATTATTATTGTTGTGTTTTTATAGTTATTTATGTATTTATGTATTATTATTGTTGTGTTTTATGGTTATTTATGTATTAATTCATTGTTATTGTTGTGTTTTTATGGTCATTTATGTACTTATGTATTATTATTGTTGTGTTTTCATGGTTATTTATGTATTTATTTATTGTATTGTTGTGTTTTTATGGTTATTTATGTATTTATTAATTTATTGTTATTGTTGTGTTTTTATGTTTTTTATGTATATATTTATTATTATTTATGTGTTTTATTGTTATTTATGTATATATTTATTGTATTGTTGTGTTTTTTGTGGTTATTTATGTATTTAATTATTATTATTATTGTGTTTTTATGGTTATTAATGAATGTATTTATTGTTATTGTTGTGTTTTTATGCTTATTAATGTATATATTTATTATTTTGGTTGTGTTTTTATAGTTATTTATGTATTATTGTTGTGTTTTATGGTTATTTATGTATTAATTCATTGTTATTGTTGTGTTTTATGGTTATTTATTTATTTATGTATTATTATTGTTGTGTTTTATGGTTATTTATGTATTAATTCATTGTTATTGTTGTGTTTTTATGGTTATTTATGTATTTATGTATTATTATTGTTGTGTTTTATGGTTATTTATGTATTAATTCATTGTTATTGTTGTGTTTTTATGGTTATTTATGTATTATTACTGTTGTGTTTTTATGGTTGTTTATGTATTTATGTATTATTATTGTTGTGTTTTTATGGTTATTTATGTATGTATGTATTATTATTGTTGTGTTTTATGGTTATTTATGTATTATTATTGTTGTGTTTTATGGTTATGTATGTATTAATTCATTGTTATTGTTGTGTTTTTATGGTTATTTATGTATTTATGTATTATTATTGTTGTGTTTTATGGTTATTTATGTATTAATTCATTGTTATTGTTGTGTTTTTATGGTTATTTATGTATTATTATTGTTGTGTTTTTATGGTTATTTATGTATTTATTATGTATTATTATTGTTGTGTTTTTTATGGTTATTTATGTATTTATGTATTATTATTGTTGTGTTTTATGGTTATTTATGTATTAATTCATTATTATTGTTGTGTTTTTATGGTTATTTATGTATTATTATTGTTGTGTTTTTATGGTTATTTATGTATTTATGTATTATTATTGTTGTGTTTTATGGTTATTTATGTATTAATTCATTGTTATTGTTGTGTTTTTAAAGGTTATTTATGTATTATTATTGTTGTGTTTTTATGGTTATTTATGTAGTTATGTATTATTATTGTTGTGTTTTATGGTTATTTATGTATTAATTCATTGTTATTGTTGTGTTTTATGGTTATTTATTTATTTATGTATTATTATTGTTGTGTTTTATGGTTATTTATGTATTAATTCATTGTTATTGTTGTGTTTTATGGTTATTTATTTATTAATGTATTATTATTGTTGTGTTTTATGGTTATTTATGTATTAATTCATTGTTATTGTTGTGTTTTTATGGTTATTTATGTATTTATGTATTATTATTGTTGTGTTTTATGGTTATGTATTAATTCATTGTTATTGTTGTGTTTTTATGGTTATTTATGTATTATTATTGTTGTGTTTTTATGTTTGTTTATGTATTTATGTATTATTATTGTTGTGTTTTTATGGTTGTTTATGTATTTATGTATTATTATTGTTGTGTTTTTATGGTTATTTATGTATGTATGTATTATTATTGTTGTGTTTTATGGTTATTTATGTATTATTATTGTTGTGTTTTATGGTTATTAATGTATTAATTCATTGTTATTGTTGTGTTTTTATGGTTATTTATGTATTTATGTATTATTATTGTTGTGTTTTTATGGTTATTTATGTATTATTATTGTTGTGTTTTTATGGTTATTTATGTATTTATTATGTATTATTATTGTTGTGTTTTTATGGTTATTTATGTATTTATGTATTATTATTGTTGTGTTTTATGGTTATTTATGTATTAATTCATTATTATTGTTGTGTTTTTATGGTTATTTATGTATTATTATTGTTGTGTTTTTATGGTTATTTATGTATTTATGTATTATTATTGTTGTGTTTTATGGTTATTTATGTATTAATTCATTGTTATTGTTGTGTTTTTATGGTTATTTATGTATTATTATTGTTGTGTTTTTATGGTTATTTATGTAGTTATGTATTATTATTGTTGTGTTTTATGGTTATTTATGTATCAATTTATTGTTATTGTTGTGTTTTTGTGGTCATTCCCTTGGTTGATAGTTTCCAAACACGTAATAAATCAACACTCCTGTGTGAAAATGACGGCGGGCCGGACTCGGTTTGTGTTGACGATGGCGTCGGGCCACCTGTGTTTCCCCCCCCCCCCTCGCCGTGAGCCAACAACGTCTGCACGCCTGAGCGCCGCCGCTAATGGCGAGGCGTCTAATTGCGCTCGCCTGGTGGCGGCCGCCAGGAATGTCTGAGTCAGGCAAATGAACTTTATTCTTAAATCACGGGCCCCCGCGCGGCTGTCCTATTACGTGCTAATTAGGAGACACCCGGGACAATTTGGCTAACGAGCCCGGTATCATTTCGACCCGCCGTGCCCGTGTCGGCGAACACCAGCATATGGCGGCGCGGGCGGCCGGCAGATGTGCGCACCTTCCTGTGCATCGGCCTCGCTCCCGGCATGCGGCGGCTTGCCGCTAATTGGCTTGATGTGACTGGGAAAATGGCGCCGTGCCCCCCACAGTCCCCCCCACACTGCCCCCCACAGTCCCCACAAAAGATCCTGGCCTTTCCGTGGTGGTCCCGGCGGGCCGTCAAGACGCGGCCATGCGGACGAAATCAGGGGAACTTTAAAGGTGCGATCCAACTTGTCCTCGATGTCACTTCCTGCACGCTAACGCCTTCGCCGCCGCACACTAACTGTTCAGGATGTTGGGATAACGTGGAAGAAAATAGTGCAAAGTGTGAAAATGTAAACATAGAGAGCTGAGAAGAACTATTTTCTGCAGGTTTAGTGCTAGGAAATAAGGGCTGTGTAACATGATTTTGTCCTGTTATCGAACTATGGAAATGAATTGTTGTTATGCAGTTATCATTAAATATTAAGATAGTATCAGCTCGATATTGATAATTATTGATTTTTTTGTGAAAATGTAAAGATAGACAAACTGGAAAATAACTATTTTCTGCAAATTTAGTGCTAGGAAATAACGGCTGTGTAACATGATTTTGTCCTGTTATTGAACTATGGAAATGAATTGTTGTTATACAGTTATTATTAAATATTATGATAGTATCGGCTCGATATTGATAATTATTGATTTTTTTTTGTGAAAATGTAAACATAGACAAACTGGAAAATAACAATTTTCTGCAGGTTTAGTGCTAGGAAATAAGGGTTGTGTAACATGATTTTGTCCTGTTATTGAACTATGAAAGGAATTGTTGTTATGCAGTTATTATTAAATATTATGATTGTATCGGCTCGATATTGATAACTATTGATTTTTTTGTGAAAATGTAAACATAGACAAACTGGAAAAGAACTATTTTCTGCAGGTTTAGTGCTAGGACATAAGGGCTGTGTAACATGATTTTGTCCTGTTATTGAACTATGAAAGGAATTGTTGTTATGCAGTTATTATTAAATATTATGATTGTATCAGATTGATATTGATAACTATTGATTCTTTTGTGAAAATGTAAACATAGAGAAACTGGAAAATAACTATTTTCTGCAAATTTAGTGTTCGGAAATAAGGGCTGTGTAACATGATTTTGTCCTGTTATTGAACTATGGAAAGGAATTGTTGTTATGCAGTTATTATTAAATATTATGATTGTATCGGCTCGATATTGATAATTATTGATTTTTTTGTGAAAATGTAAATATTGAGAAACCTGAGAACTATTTTCTGCAGGTTCAGTGCTAGGAAATAAGGGCTGTGTAACATGATTTTGTCCTGTTATTAAACTATGGAAAGGAATTGTCGTTATGCAGTAATTATTTAAATATTATGACAGTATCGGCTCGATATTGATAATTATTGATTTTTTTGTGAAAATGTAAACATAGACAAACTGGAAAATAACTATTTTCTGCAAATTTAGTGCTAGGAAATAAGGGCTGTGTAACATGATTTGGTCCTGTTATTAAACTATGGAAAGGAATTGTTGTTATGCAGTTATTATTAAATATTATGATTGTATCGGCTCGATATCGATAACTATTTAATTTTTTGGTGAAAATGGAAACACAGAGAAACCTGAGAACTATTTTCTGCAGGTTTAGTGCTAGGAAATAAGGGCTGTGTAACATGATTTTGTCCTGTTGTTAAACTATGGAAAGGAATTGTTGTTATGCAGTAATTATTTAAATATTATGATAGTATCAGCTTGATATCGATAACTATTGAATTTTTTTTTTACCTGTGGAAAACAAAAAGCAGTAAAAACATATTCTAATCAAAATCTAACCTTCTTCTTATAAATATACATAAACACTTTTCACGGTATCAAACACATTTGATATTGATATCGATAACGTGTCTACCGTGATATGTATTGACATATTGTTATCGCCCCTGACAGCTCTCTAAGTATCCAATTTGAACCCACCGAGGGTCCTCAAAGAGCCTCAGTGACACACAGGCTGTCCCAAACTGGACGTATGGACGTCATGGAGCAGCTGAAGCCCCATCCTTCATAGTAATAAAATAGTCGTTCACTTTCTTCTTCTTTCCCGGCGCTGCTCCCTGCGTCTCTTCCCGGCGTCTTGGCAACCTTTTGCTGCTCCGGGAACATTCCATTAGTGTCTATTTGGCCATCCATCCAAATGATGAGAAACGGGTGTCCTAATCGCTCATCCCGGTGTATCAAATCAAGCACTTAGGCATGGAGACTGGTTCTACAAACATCTGTGGAAGAACGGGCCGCTTTCAGTGATTTCCAGCATGGAACGTGTTGCGTTTTGACCCGTTCTTCCTTCGGTCGACGCCCCCCAGGTTGTTTTATGACACGTAAGCTGGTTTTAAATCAATCAGAGACAGAGGTTGCTCATTTTTCTATTTTATTACCAAAGCGCCTCGGGAGATCAATCTAGATTCGACATTTCAAAGCTCGGTCCAAATTGATCGAATCCTAAAATGGCAGTTTCTCCCTCCTCACTCACTCTCACCCGCCCCTCTTCTTCTCCTCCCTACCTCGGACAGTTGAGACAACAGATTGTTATGGCTTCATTCCCACATTCCAAATTCAAAGGCTACACTTTAGCGGTTCTAAAATCTGACTAGGAAATAAAAAGACAACCAAATCCAACCGGTGCAGCAAAATCCAGTCGTGAAATTTCCTCGCTCCTAAATATTCCAAAGTCAATCGCCCGCTTTATTATATAGAAATGGAATATTTTGGGAACAACAGCAACTCAGCCAAAAATTGGTAGGCCAGGTAAACTGACAGAGAGGTCAGCGTAGTGCAAAGACTTTCTGCGCAGTCAGTTGCTACAGAGCACCAAACTTCATGTCACCTTCAAGTTATCCCACGTGCAGTACGCAGAGAGCTTCGTGGAATGGGTTTCCATGGCCGGGCAGCTGCATCTAAGACATAAATCGCCAAGTCAAATGCAAACCGTGGGATGCAGTGGTGTAAAGGACATCACCACTGGACTCTAGAGCAGTGGAGACGCCTTCTCTGGAGTGATGAATCACACTTTCCCATCTGGCAATCTGATGGACCGGTCTGGGTTCGGAGGTTGCTAGGAAAATGCTAGATTTCGGACTGCATTGTGTCAAGTATGACATTTGGTGGAGGAGGAATTATGGTGTGGGGTTGTTTTTCAGGAGTTAGTTCCAGTAAAAGGAACTGTGAATGTTCCAGGATACCAAAACATGTTGATCAATTCCATGCTCCCAACCTTGTGGGAACAGTTTGGAGCGGGCCCCTTTCTCTTACCAACATGAATGTGCACCAGTGCACAGAGTCTGTTGTGTACGAACTTGACTGGCCTGCACAGAGTCCTGACATGAACCCGATAGATCACCTTTGGGATGAATTAGAACGGAGACTGCGAGCCAGTCCTTCTCCACCAACATCAGTGTGTGACCTCACCAATGTGCTTTTGGAAGAATGGTCGAAAAAAAACTCCTATAAAGACCCTCCACAACCTTGTGGACAGCCTTCCCGGAAGAGTGGACCCACATCGTTTTGGGTTAGGAATGGGATGGCACTTCAAGTTCATGTGTGAGTCCAGGCAGCTGGCCGAATACTTTTGGCGAAATAGAAACAGAAGTCGTTACTTGTAGCGTGAAAACAAAACGGAAGCAAGGAACAAAAAACAGTAAGCTGCAAACAGATACTGAAAGATAGCTTACCGCTGCGCTGAATTGACTTAACATGAAACGACACGACAGAAGCGACAATACAGAAGGAATCGACAAGACAAATCATTAATCCGGCACTGACTGGATGACTAAGCAGGTACAAATAGGATTGGGCTGATTGACACCAGGTGTGGTCAGGTGCCAATCAGCCGCAGCTGACGGGAAACATAGCACTCCGGGAGACAAACAGGAACCAAAATAAGATTGCAGACAGGAACTAAGGACAGGAAATACAAAACACAAACTGTCAGTGGCAAGCCTGACAATATAAAGTGGATATGAGTTGTAGATCCACCATGGTGTTTGTTTACAATGTGACGCCGGTGAGCTACGGTGTGTAGTGTAGCATTTTTAGCTATTCCTCTTCCTCCAGTGATAATGGTACATGCAAGAAACATACTGTATTTGTCGCCACGGAGGCCAGGATTAGTCATTTAGAAGTCGCTAAAACACTGCAGATGGACGTTAGCCGTTAGCCGGCTGGCCATGTTTTAAAGCACCTCTTCCTTTACCTCTTGATTTTTTAAGCCAAAATGCGTCCCTTCTCCCTTTCCTGTCATCGCGGTTCCACGGCGCCGTGTTGGCGTCCCGTGTCGCTTGTCGTGGGCGCGTCCTGATGAGTTTGTGCGCTGATGAAAGCGTCGTCTTGGGCTTTCATCGTCTTTTTTTTTTTCCTGGAAGCGTGTGTTGATGTTGTTGTGGCTGTCAGCAGCCGGGCCTTCATCAGCGCCAAACGGCGGGAGGACGACACTTCCTCTCATCGTCAGGCTCGAGTGGAAGTGACGGCCGGCGTGCCGCCGCGTCGCCTTAATCACGTCCGTGGCGTAAAAACAGTTTAGCCGTGATGGGTGGCGAGAGACGCCGCTTTACTGGGAGCAGCAAACACAAAGATGCTTGACTTCCGCATCAGCATCAGAGAGGAAGTCTCACTGTAAAAATAACCTTTGAAAACATTTACAGTACAAATATGGCCACTGAAACCTCACTTTTTTGTTTTTTACCATGAAATCTACACCTTCACTAAGACACGCCTCCTACACCTGCTGTCAATCAAACACAGGCATATCCCCCTTTACATCTGGTTGATATAGTATAGACACACCCTCTCAAATGTTGTTAATTTAACATTGACACGCCCCTTTTACATCTGCTTAATCTACTATAGACACGCCCCCATACATAAAGTTGATCTAACATAGACACGCCCCCTATGCGTATGGTTAATCTAACATAGACACGCCCCTTTAACATTTGGTTAATTTAACATAGACACGCCCCCTATACATATAGTTAATCTAATATAGACACGCCCCTTATAAACACCCCCCCTGTATGCCTGCATAATCTAACAAAGACACACCCCTTTTACATCTGCTTAATCAAATATTGACACGCCCCCTATACGTATAGTTAATCTAACAAAGACACACCCCCTAAACATATAGTTGATCCAACATAGACACGCCCCCTATACATCTGATTAATGTAAAATAGACACGCCCCTTTTACATCTGGTTAATCTAATATAGACACGCCCCCTGTAAATCTGGTTAATCTAACATAGTCACGCCCCCTATACATCTGCTTAATCTAACATAGACATGCCCCCTTTATAGACACGCCCCCTATACATCTGGTGGATCGAATGTAGACACACCCTCTCAAATGTTGTTAATCTAACATAGACACGCCCCTTATACATCTGTTTAATCTAACGTAGACACGCCCCTTTTACATCTGTTTAATCTAACATAGACACGCCCCTTATATGTCTGGTTGATCTAATATAGACACGCCCCTAATATGTCTGGTTAATCTAATATAGACACGCCCCTATACATCTGGTTGATGTAATATAGACACGCCCCTTTTACATTTTGCTTAATCTAATATAGACACGCCCCCTATACATCTGTTTAATCTAACACAGACACGCCCCCTACATGTCTGATTGATCTAATATAGACACGCCCACTATATATCTGGTTGATCTAATAAAGACACGCCCCTATACATCTGGTTAAATTTATATAGACACGCCCCCTATATGTCTGCACAATCTAACAAAGACACGCCCCTTTTACATCTGCTTAATCAAATATTGACACGCCCCCTATACGTATAGTTAATCCAACACAGACACGCCCCCTATATGTCTGATTAATGTAAAATAGACACGCCCCTTTTACAACTGGTTAATCTAATATAGACACGCCCCCTACACATCTGGTTAATCTAACATAGACATGCCCCCTTTATAGACACGCCCCCATACATCTGGTGGATCGAATGTAGACACACCCTCTCAAATGTTGTTAATCTAACATAGACACGCCCCTTATACATCTGTTTAATCTAACGTAGACACGCCCCTTTTACATCTGTTTAATCTAACATAGACACGCCCCTTATATGTCTGGTTGATCTAATATAGACACGCCCCTTATATGTCTGGTTAATCTAATATAGACACGCCCCCTATACATCTGGTTGATCTAATATAGACACGCCCCTTTTACATTTTGCTTAATCTAATATAGACACGCCCCTTTTACATTTTGCTTAATCTAATATAGACACGCCCCCTATACGTCTGGTTGATCTAATATAGACACGCCCCTTTTACATGTTGCTTAATCTAATATAGACACGCCCCCTATACATCTGTTTAATCTAACACAGACACGCCCCCTACATGTCTGATTGATCTAATATAGACACGCCCCTTTTACATTTTGCTTAATCTAATATAGACACGCCCCCTATACGTCTGGTTGATCTAATATAGACACGCCCCTTTTACATGTTGCTTAATCTAATATAGACACGCCCCCTATACATCTGGTTAATCTAATATAGACACGCCCCCTATACAGTTGGTTAATCTAATATAGACACGCCCCCTATACATATTGTTAATCTCACATAGACACACCCCAAATATATCTGGTTAATATAAAATAGACACGTCCCATAGTTAGTCAGACATAAACACGCCCGCTTCAGCTGTCAAATATAGACACGCCCCCTCCCGCTGTCGAATATAGACACGCCCTCTCCAGTTGTCAAATATAGACACGCCCCTACAGCTGTCAAATATAGACACGCCCCCTCCAGCTGTCTAATATAGACACGCCCCTACAACTGTCAAATATAGACACGCCCTTTCCAGCTATCAAATATAGGCACGCCCCCTCCAGCTGTCAAATATAGACACACCCCTCCAGCTGTCAACTAGAGACACGCCCACTCCAGCTGTCAAATACAAACACACCTTAAAGTTGTAAAATATAGACACGCCCCTTTAAGTTGTAAAATATAGACACGCCCCCTCCGGCTGTCAAATATTGACATGCCTCCTCCAGCTGTCAAATATTGACATGCCCCCTCCAGCTGTCAAATATTGACACGCCTCCTCCAGCTGTCAAATATTGACATGCCCCCTCCAGCTGTCAAATATTGACATGCCCCCTCCAGCTGTCAAATATAGATACGCCCCCTCCAACTGTCAAATATAGACACGCCTCCTCCAGCTGTCAAATATAGACACGCCTCCTCCAGCTGTCAAATATTGACACGCCCCCTCCAGCAGTCAAATATAGACACGCCCCCTCCCGCTGTCAAATAAAGACACGCCCTTTTCAGTTGTCAAATATAGACACGCCCCATTCAGCTGTCGAATATAGACACGCCCTCTCCAGTTGTCAAATTAAGACACGCCCCTACAGCTGTCAAATATAGACACGCCCCCTCCAGCTGTCTAATATAGACACGCCCCTACAACTGTCAAATATAGACACGCCCTTTCCAGCTGTCAAATATAGGCACGCCCCCTAAAGCTTTCAAATATAGGCACACCCCCTCCAGCTGTCAAATATAGACACACCCCTCCAGCTGTCAACTAGAGACACGCCCACTCCAGCTGTCAAATACAAACACACCTCAAAGTTGTAAAATATAGACACGCCCCCTCCAGCTGTCAAATATAGATACGCCCCCTCCAACTGTCAAATATAGACACGCCTCCTCCAGCTGTCAAATATAGACACGCCCCCTCCCGCTGTCAAATATAGACACGCCCCTTCCAGTTGTTAAATATAGACACGCCCCATTCAGCCGTCGAATATAGACACGCCCTCTCCAGTTGTCAAATATAGACACGCCCCTACAGCTGTCAAATATAGACACGCCCCCTCCAGCTGTCTAATATAGACACGCCCCTACAACTGTCAAATATAGACACGCCCTTTCCAGCTGTCAAATATAGGCACGCCCCCTAAAGCTTTCAAATATAGGCACACCCCCTCCAGCTGTCAAATATAGACACACCCCTCCAGCTGTCAAATATAGACACACCCCTCCAGCTGTCAACTAGAGACACGCCCACTCCAGCTGTCAAATACAAACACACCTTAAAGTTGTAAAATATAGACACGCCCCTTAAAGTTGTAAAATATAGACACGCCCCCTCCAGCTGTCAAATATTGACACGCCTCCTCCAGCTGTCAAATATTGACATGCCCCCTCCAGCTATCAAATATTGACACGCCTCCTCCAGCTGTCAAATATTGACATGCCCCCTCCAGCTGTCAAATATAGATACGTCCCCTCCAACTGTCAAATATAGACACGCCTCCTCCAGCTGTCAAATATAGACACACCCCTCCAGTTGTCAAATATAGACACACCCCCTTCCTGTTGTCAAATATAGGCACACCCCCTCCAGCTGTCAAATATAGACACACCCCTCCAGTTGTCAAATATAGACACACCCCCTTCCTGTTGTCAAATATAGACACACCTCCTTCCTGTTGTCAAATATAGACACACCCCCTTCCTGTTGTCAAATATAGACACACCCCCTTCCTGTTGTCAAATATAGACACACCTCCTTCCTGTTGTCAAATATAGACATGCCCCCTTCAGTTGTCAAATATAGACACGCCCCCTCCAACTGGCAAACATAGACACGCCTCCTCCAGCTGTCAAATATAGACACGCCCCCTCCAACTGTGAAACATAGACACGCCCTCTCCAGTTGTCAAACATAGACACACCCCTCTACATTTTTCAAATATAGACACGCCCCCTGCAGTTGTCAAATACAGAAACGCACCCTATAGTTGTCAAATATAGAACGCCCCCTCTAGCTGTCAAATATAGACACAACCCCTTCCTATTGTCAAATATAGACACACCTCCTCCAGCTGTCAAATATAGACACGCCCCCTCCAGCTGTCAAAAATAGACACACCCCTCTACATTTTTCAAATATAGACACGCCCCCTGCAGTTGTCAAATACAGAAACGCACCCTACAGCTGTCAAATATAGACACGCCCCCTCAAGCTGTTAAATATAGACACAACCCCTTCCTATTGTCAAATATAGACACGCCCCCTCCAGCTGTCAAACATAGACATGCCTCCTCCAGCTGTCAAATATAGACACGCCCCCTCCAACTGTCGAACATAGACACGCCTCCTCCAGCTGTCAAATATAGACACGCCCCCTCCAGCTGTCAAACATAGACACGCCCCCTCCAGCTGTCAAATATAGACACGCCTCCTTCCTATTGTCAAATATAGACAAGCCCCCTCCAACTGTCGAACATAGACACGCCTCCTCCAGCTGTCAAACATAGACACGCCCCCTCCAGCTGTCAAATATAGACACGCCTCCTTCCTATTGTCAAATATAGACACGCCCCCTTCCTATTGTCAAATATAGACACGCCCCCTCCAACTGTCAAATATAGACACGCCCCCTCCAGCTGTCAAACATAGACACACCTCCTCCAGCTGTCAAAAATAGACACGCCTCCTTCCTATTGTCAAATATAGACACGCCCCCTTCCTATTGTCAAATATAGACACGCCCCCTCCAACTGTCAAATATAGACACGCCCCCTCCAGCTGTCAAACATAGACACACCTCCTCCAGCTGTCAAAAATAGACACACCCCTCTACATTTTTCAAATATAGACACGCCCCCTCCAGTTGTCAAATACAGAAACGCACCCTACAGCTGTCAAAGACACGCCCCCTCCAACTGTCAAATATAGACACGCCCCCTCCAACTGCCAAATATAGACACGCCCCCTTCGGCTGTCAAATATAGACACACCCTTTTTAGTTGTCAAATATAGACACGCCCCCTCCAGCTGCCAAATACAGAAACGCACCCTACAGCTGTCAAATGTAGACACGCCCCCTCCAACTGTCGAACATAGACACGCCTCCTCCAGCTGTCAAATATAGACACGCCCCCTCCAACTGTCAAACATAGACACACCTCCTCCAGCTGTCAAATATAGACACGCCCCCTCCAGCTGTCAGTCAAATAGAGACACGCCCCTCTACATTTTTCAAATATAGACACGCCCCCTGCAGTTGTCAAATACAGAAACGCACCGTACAGCTGTCAAATATAGACACGCCCCCTCCAACTGTCAAATATAGACACGCCCCTCCAGCTGTCAAATATAGACACGCCTCCTCCAACTGTCAAATATAGACACGCCCCCTCCAACTGTCAAATATAGACACGCCCCATTCAGCTGTCAAACATAGACACGCCCCCTCCAGCTGTCAAATATAGACACGCCTCCTTCCTATTGTCAAATATAGACACGCCGCCCCCTTCCTATTGTCAAATATAGACACGCCCCCTCCAACTGTCAAACATAGACACGCCTCCTCCAGCTGTCACACATAGACACACCTCCTCCAGCTGTCAAATATAGACACGCCCCCTCCAGCTGTCAAAAATAGACACACCCCTCTACATTTTTCAAATATAGACACGCCCCCTCCAGTTGTCAAATACAGAAATGCACCCTACAGCTGTCAAATAAAGACACGCCCCCTCCAACTGTCAAATATAGACACGCCCCCTCCAGCTGTCGGATATAGACACGCCCTCTCCAGTTGTCAAATATAGACACGCCCCATTCAGCTGTCAAATATAGACACGCCCCCTCCAGCTGTCAGTCAAATATAGACACGCCCCCTTAAGGAAAGTCAACAAGTTCATTATTTTTTGCATTTTTCCCCTCTTACTGTCTAATTGACGTGTATCCTCTTGGGCCATCAAACACAACTTTACCTGATGTGACACGTGCGTGTGTGTGTGTGTGTGTGTGTGTGTGTGTGTGTGTGTGCGTGTGTGTGTGTGTGTGTGTGTGTGTGTGTGTGTTGTCAAAAGTACAGCGGTGTGTTTTGCCCAAGTGCTGCTTCATTATTCCTGGCCACAGGGCCAAATGTTCATTATGCCACAACTAATTACTACTACACCACTGAAAATCGCTCTGCGTGTGTGTGTGTCTGTCTGTTTGTGTGCGTGTGTGTGTGTGTGTGTGTGTGCGTGTTTCTGAGGCTGTAAAGCCAATAAGAGTGATTTAACTTGTAAGCTTGAAGCTCCGCGGGTCAAGACAAAGCTTAATTGTCGTCATTTGGACGATTAAAGGCTTGATTGCGCTCCAAAACAAGACTTGAGCGCCCAGTGCGTCTTCACAACATTGACACTTCTTTCAAGAACGTGGCCACGCAGGGATGGACTGGAAATCCACCGGAGGACTCTTGTTATTTTAGTCAGGCGCTTGAGTGGGCAAGCAGGGGTCCTAATAGGGATCAATGACTAGTTTGGTGTTTGGTAGAAGTAGGTCATTCAATATCAGTCTGCTGTTTACAAGAGATTGTTTGTATTGACTTATTTATGTATTTTCCACAAGAGTGGTGCTAACTTTGACGTAGTAGCTGAACTATAATGTTCTGTACTAGGTGATATTTGTTAGTTTGTTAGCATTTATATTCTAGCATGTGTAGTTAAAGGCCGCAGTTTATATATCAATGATGAAATATTTCACAGTATTCTGTTGCTGAATATTTTGCAATTTGTTCAATAAATAATGGAGACGTCAAAGAATCAAATTTTAATCGAAGTTAATCGCACTATTTCTCCGATTAATCGCGATTAACTGCATTGTATACGCAAAGCCCAATAGTGAATTCAAAAGTAGTGTGTAGTGCACCTTTATTGGAATATTCTCCCACATGAACAAAAGCGCCAAAACATTTGTTGTGCAAACACAATTTAAATCAGTCCTTGTTAAACAGTAGCAGTTAAATAGCATATTTGATGAAAATCAACTCCAAAAATGTAAATACAAACATTTAAGCTTATTGCCACTGCCAGGGTATTTAAGTTATCCTGTTTGTTATGGAAAATAAATATAATCTACATACAAATCTCTGAGCCACAATCATAACATCCGAACAGGCAATTTCTGAGGTAACAGCAGAAACATTTTTTTTTATTTGTTTAAAAAACCTATATTATAGGTAGTGGGCTGTTTTAGGGAATTTTGGATCAAATGATCCGTAGTAGCAATATTAATAATGTTGTGTTTATTCTGCGTAGTGCACTTAAAATAATTATGACCATATCTAGGAATTGATATGATGGCAATTTTGCTTGGTGCTTTGATAAACTGAAGGCATCATATACATGGTACTATATTGTGATGTTATGAGCCAGGGGGAAAAAAAGAACTACCCTACCCAGCATGCAACAGGAGTAAACGTTAAGAACTCAGCCAACACTCCTGGTCTGCATTATTAATAAATAGACAGACAACACATATACACATGTAGCCGGCAAAGTATTCCCATGCTAGCAAGCACGCCTCATTCAGTCCAAAACGGCCCGATCTATCCACATCCAGAATTGTCTGGCGGTCGTAAGTGATCCCGGAGTGACCACGCTGTAAGCCAGCCATGACATTTGCAGAATTGTCCGGTATTTTTGCCAAATGTTCCATCTTTACCAAGAGCCGGGCGATGTCATCTTGTTAAGAAAAGGCGTTAACAAAATAAAAGCATGTAAACAACATACGCAAATGTGCGATAAAATAATTGTCGGCGTTAATAGATTGATGAGTTAACTCGTAATTAACGCATTAATTTGCCCACCCCTAATATACATGCATATATATATATATATATATATGTATATATATATATATATGTATATATATATATATATATATATGTATATATATATATACATTTCCAAACAAAGTGCAAAGAATAAGAATCATCATCATTTTCACAGCTTTTTGCTTTTTAAAGCCACTAGTTTAGTGTTTTGGACTGAGTGTGTAGAATTGGGTCATAAAATAAACATTCTGCTGTTTTAAAGAGATTGCTTTTATTGATTAATTCAGCTATTTTCCACAGTTGCGGTGATTACTTTGATGGAGTTATTTTTTTTTGTTTTTGTACTGGTTGCTGAACTAATAATGCTAAGCTTTGCTGTCTTGTGCAAGATGCTACTTGTTTTTGTTTTGTTAGCATGTGTAGTGAAAATGTTGTTCAAGATGTTTTTCAACCTTGTTTTTTGGAGTCAAAGCAATGAAAAACAATCCAGGGGCACAAAACCAGCGGAAAATGTTCAAAAATGAAACTCAACGGGCTAAATTGCTAATGTCAAGTCCTTCTAATCAAACACCTGACGCAAATGTTGGATATGACTTCAAAACATAACCCTCCTTCCATCCATTTTCTACCGCTTGTCCACGGTTACTCTGCTGATCTCCAGACAGCAAAGACACTCCTACTACAGCACATTATAATTATTGCTTTGCAAAATGTATACTTTTCGACCAATTCGGTGGGATTGCGTCATTTTGCACGGCGCACCGAACAATATCTCACGGCGCGCCAGTGTGCCACGGCGCAGTGGTTGGAAAACACGGCTCTAACTAACGCCGTATGTCCTTGAATTGCCGCCGGGGCCCTCCATCCATCCATTTTCTACCGCTTATTCCCTTTCGGGGTCGCGGGGGGCGCTGGCGCCTATCTCAGCTACCATCGGGCGGAAGGCAGGGCAGACCCTGGACAAGTCGCCACCTCATCGCAGGGCCAATACAGATAGACAGACAACATTCACACTCACATTCACACACTAGGGCCCTAATTAATTTAAAACCTCTTCTCACTCCGGACGTTTACCAAAGGCATGCGGTAAATTTAGGCCTGCGCTTATAAATTTGAGTGTGATGTAAGGATACTGTGTTGTCGGTCTATTTATAAATAATGCAGGTTGGCTTAGTTTTGATGTTTACTTTCACAGCGTGCTCGTAACAACATTCTAGCTGCCGGCATGGGGACTTACAACAACACTCAACACTCCGCTCATCACTACTGTTGCATGCTGGGAAGTGTTTTTCTTATATTCGCTGGCTTATAACAACACAACCTTTGCTGCTTGTTGTCACTTCTTCTGCAGCCGAGTAGTCGCAAGAAGGATCACAAGCGCCCTCTACCTCCAGGAGGCGGTAGTCATTTAATGACTCATATTTGACACACGCAGCTATGGTATGTTAATAAAAATATAGCTGCTTACTGTTCTTTTTAGCATATTCAATAGCTTGGACCTTAAATCCTACTGAATAGCTCGTATGCGATTTCAAATGATTGAAATCAGCCTCTTTCATGTTGAAAATGATGACAGGTGAAGTGTCACTCGTGACGTGACGAGTTTGACCCTGTGGAAATTCTCGGCATATGCTAATTATTTGGGGAAACGAGTTTGACCCGGCAGGAATTCTAGACACGCGCTAATAAAAATAATATTTTGCAAAACAAGTTTGACACGGCGTTAATCCTGAGCCGGCGGTAATGCTAAGTATGCGCTAATTATTTTGCGAAACTAGTTTGACCCGGGAGGTGGCGACTTGTCCAGGGTGTACCCTGCCTTCCGCCCGATTGTAGCTGAGATAGGCGCCAGCGCCCCCCGCGACCCCGAAAGGGAATAAGCGGTAGAAAATGGATGGATGGATGGATAGTTTGACCCGGCAGTAATTCTAGTCAGTAATTCTAGTCAGACATTTTACTGGTTTGCGAACAATATTTTTTTGGGACCAATAAAACATAGCTGCTTACTGTTCTTTTTAGCATATTCAATAGCTCGGACCTTAAATCCTACTGACTAGCTCTTAATCTTCTTCCCTTTATGCGAATTCAAATGATTGAAATCAGCCTCCTCCATTTTGAAAATGATGACAGGTGAAGTGTCACTCGTGACGTGACGAGTTTGACCCTGTGGAAATTCTCGGCATATGCTAATTATTTGGGGAAACGAGTTTGACCCGGCAGGAATTCTAGACATGCGCTAATAAAAATAATATTTTGCGAAACGAGTTTGACCCGGGGGCTTCACGGTGGCAGAGGGGTTAGTGCGTCTGCCTCACAATACGAAAGTCCTGCAGTCCTGGGTTCAAATCCAGGCTCGGGATCTTTCTGTGTGGAGTTTGCATGTTCTCCCCGTGAATGCATGGGTTCCCTCCGGGTACTCCGGCTTCCTCCCACTTCCAAAGACATGCACCTGGGGATAGGTTGATTGACAACACTAAATTGGCCCTAGTGTGTAAATGTGAGTGTGGATGTTGTCTGTCTATCTGTGTTGGCCCTGCGATGAGGTGGCGACTTGTCCAGGGTGTACCCTGCCTTCCGCCCGATTGTAGCTGAGATAGGCGCCAGCGCCCCCCGCGACCCCGAAAGGGAATAAGCGGTAGAAAATGGATGGATGGATGGAGTTTGACCCGGCAGTAATTCTAGTCAGGCGCATACTATATACCCGGCGGTAATTCAAGGAAATACGGTGGACTATTTTCAAATACAATGTTATAAAAAATGTCAACCATGTGGTTATTGTCATTACTATCAAAAAAACAAATACTAAAACCAACTACAACCAACTCGAGCAATGGTGATACTGGTGAAAATAAGCCTACTGTACGCCAAAAACTAAAGAGAAGAACTTTCGGCTACTGTTTCAGACATTTTACTGGTTTGCAAACAATATATTTTTTTGGACAAGTTAGGTAGAATTGCATCATTCCCCACGGAACACCAAACAATAGCTCACGGCGTGCCAGTGTGCCACGGCACAGTGGTTGGAAAACACTGGTTTTAGGAACATCCATCAATCTACTGCTGTCAGGATACTGTATATATCCATCCATCCATCCATTTCTACCGTTTATTCCCTTTGGGGTCGCAAGGGGCGCTGGTGCCTATCACAGCTACAATCGGGCGGAAGGCGGTGTACACTCTGGACAAGTCGCCACCTCATCACAGGGCCAACACAGATAGACGGACAACATTCACACACTAGAGACCATTTAGTGTTGCCAATCAACCTATGTGCATGTCTTTGGAGGTGGGAGGAGCCTATCCCCAGGTGCATGTCTTTGAAAGTGGGAGGGACCTATCCCCAGAGGTGCATGTCTTTGGAGGTGGGAGGAAGCCGGAGTAGAACCCACGCAGTCACGGGGAGAACATGCAAACTCCACACAGAAAGATCCCCAGCCCGGGATTGAACCCAGGATTACTCAAGACCTTCGTATTGTGAGGCAGACGCACTAACCCCTTTACCACCGTGCAGCCCTAGAAGTCATACCTTCAATATTATTACACTCTTTTAAATAGACTGTTTTTATTGATTTATTTATGTATTTTCCACAGTAGTGGTGATTACTTTGATGTAGTGATAGTTGCTGAATTTTTATTCAATTTGTTTTGTAATAGTTGCTGGAATTTATATACAGGCATTTGTATGGACAGCTACGGGTTCTAATGTCGATTATTGAGAGGGAATATATTAGTAGGGCGTTCAATGATATTACACTCTTTTAAATACATCGTTTTTATTGATTTATTAATTTATTTTCCATAATTACTTTGATGTAAAATGTTGTTGTATTTTTTGTAATAGTTGCTGAAATATATATACAGGCACTTGTATGGACAGCTACGGGTTCTAATGCCGATTATTGAGAGGGAATACTTTAGTTGGGCGTTCAATGATATTACACTCTTTTAAATACATTGTTTTTTATTGATTTATTTATGTATTTTCCATAATTACTTTGATGTAAATTGTTATTGTATTTTTTCGTAATAATAGCTGAACCATGTATACAGGTACAGGCACTTGTTTGGACACCTAAGGGTCCTAATGTGGATCATTGAGAGGGAATACTTCAGTGTTTTTTAACTATTTTAAATAGATAGTTTTTATTGATTTATTTATGTATTTTCCATAATAGTGGTGATTACTTTGATGTAAATTTTTGTTGTATTTTTTTTGTAATAGTTGGTGAACTATATATACAGGCACTTGTATGGACAGCTACGGGTTCTAATGTTGATTATTGAGAGGGAATACTTTAGTAGGGCGTTCAATGATATTACACTCTTTTAAATACATTGTTTTTATTTATTTATTTATGTATTTTCCATAATTACTTTGATGTAAATTGTTATTGTATTTTTTCGTAATAATTGCTGAATAATATGTACAGGTACAGGCACTTGTTTGGACAGCTACGGGTCCTAATGTGGATCATTGGGAGGGAATACTTCAGTGTATTTAACTATTTTAAATACATAGTTTTTTATTGATTTATTTATGTATTTTCCATAATAGTGGTGATTACTTTGATGTAAATTTTTATTGTATTTTTTTGTAATAGTTGCTGAACTATATATACAGGCACTTGTATGGACAGCTACGGGTTTTAATGTTGATTATTGAGAGGGAATACTTTAGTAGGGCGTTCAATGATATTACACTCTTTTAACTACATTGTTTTTTATTTATTTATTTATGTATTTTCCATAATTACTTTGATGTAAATTGTTATTGTATTTTTTCGTAATAATTGCTGAATCATATGTACAGGTACAGGCACTTGTTTGGACAGCTACGGGTCCTAATGTGGATCATTGAGAGGGAATACTTCAGTGTTTTTAACTATTTTAAATAGATAGTTTTTATTGATTTATTCATGTATTTTCCACAGGAGTGGAGATTACGTTGATGTAGTGATAGTTGCTGAACTGTTTTTGTTTTATTTTATTGTAATAGTTGCTGAACTATATATACAGGCACTTGTTTGGACAGCTTCGGGTCCTTATGTGGATCATTGAGAGTAAATAGTTTAGTGTTTTTGAACTGTAGAATTAGGTCGTTTAATAACATTTTACTCCTTTTAAAGATATTTTTTTCAGGTATTTTTCACAGTTGTGGTGATTAATTTGATGTGAACGTTTTTCGTTTGTAATAGTTGCTGATATATTTATACAGGCACTTGTTTGGACAGCTACGGGTCCTAATTGAGAGGGAATATTTTAGTAGGTTGTTCAATATTATTATACTCTTTTAAATAAATAGTTTTTATTGATTTATTTATGTATTTTCCACAGTAGTGGTGATTACTTTTATGTAGTGATAGATTGCTGTAGCCGTGGTGCTAACTGAGCTAAGATGCTAACCAAACTATGCTAAGCTAAGGCTATGCTACATGCTATTTTTTGGTTCGTTTGCGCTACTATTACTTTCTATGGGTCATTCAGCGGGAAAAGTTTGGAGTCCGTCACTTCTAAGAAGTTCCCCGTGAAGAAGAAGTCTTTTAACAATAACACTTGTAAAGTTTATTTAGTTTTTTTTTTCAGAATTTATAAAAACATTTAATGATTACGGCAGCTGTGGCGCTAACTGAGCTAATGCTACTAACGAGCTAACAAGTTACTTTGTTTCCATTGAACTTTCAGCTATGCTAATTTATCGCGAGCTGTTTTGTGAGTTAGCATTTGCATTCTAACCTTTCGGAGATTGAAAAAGCATTAAGCTAACTCAACAACATTGTAAATGCTAACAAACAAAACAAAAATGTACCATACTCTTGTATAGAATAGCACGGCTTAGCTTAGCAGAGTTTTGTAACGTCTTAGCTCAGTTACTAACAAGCTAAACTACGTACTACTTTGTTTCAATTGAACTTTCAGCTATGCTAATTCATCGCGAGTTATTTCACGAGTTAGCATTTGCATTCTAGCATTTCAGATATTGAAAAAGCATTAAGCTAGCTCAACGACATTATAAATGCTAACAAACAAAACAATAGCAAGTAGCACAGGTGTAGCGTACCCTTGCATGGAATAGCACGTCTTAGCCTGGCATAGTTTGGTAGCATCTTAGCTCAGTTGCTAACAAGCTAAACTATGTGCTACTTTGTTTTAATTTAACTTTCAACTATGCTAATTCATCACAAGCTGTTCTGCGAGTTAGCATTTGCATTCTAGCCTTTCGGAGATTGAAAAAGCATTTAGCTAGCTCAAAGAAATTGTAAATGCTAATAAACAAAACAAGTGTAGCGTACCCTAGCATGGAATAGCACAGCTTAGCTTGGCATAGTTTGGTAGCATCTCAGCTCAGTTGTTAACAAGCTAAGCTATGTGCTACTTTGTTTCAATTGAAATTTCAGCTATGCTAATTCATCGCGAGCTGTTTCGCTAGTTAGCATTTGCATTCTAACCTTTCGGAGATTGAAAAAGCATTAAGCTAGCTCAAAAACATTGTAAATGCTAACAAACAAAACAAAAATGTACCATACTCTTGTATAGAATAGCACGGCTTAGCTTGGCAGAGTTTTGTAACGTCTTAGCTCAGTTACTAACAAGCTAAACTACGTACTACTTTGTTTCAATTGAACTTTCAGCTATGCTAATTCATCGCGAGTTATTTCACGAGTTAGCATTTGCATTCTAGCATTTCAGATATTGAAAAAGCATTAAGCTAGCTCAACGACATTATAAATGCTAACAAACAAAACAATAGCAAGTAGAACAGGTGTAGCGTACCCTTGCATGGAATAGCACGTCTGAGCTTGGCATAGTTTGGTAGCATTTAGCTCAGTTACTAACAAGCTAAACTATGTGCTACTTTGTTTTAATTTAACTTTCAACTATGCTAATTCATCACAAGCTGTTTTGCGAGTTAGCATTTGCATTCTAGCCTTTTGGAGATTGAAAAAGCATTTAGCTAGCTCAAAGAAATTGTAAATGCTAATAAACAAAACAAGTGTAGCGTACCCTTGCATGTAATAGCACAGCTTAGCTTGGCATAGTTTGGTAGCATCTTAGCTCAGTTGTTAACAAGTTAAGCTAGGTGCTACTTTGTTTCAATTGAACTTTCAGCTATGCTAATTCATCGCAAGCTGTTTTGTTAGTTAGCATTTGCATTCTAACCTTTCGGAGATTGAAAAAGCATTAAGCTAGCTCAACAACACTGTAAATGCTAACAAACAAAACAAAAATGTACCATACTCTTGTATAGAATAGCCCAGCTTATTTTAGCAGAGTTTGGTAGCATCTTAGCTCAGTTACTAACAAGCTAAGCTACGTGTTACTTTGTTTCAATTGTAATTTCAGCTATGCTAATTCATCACGAGTTATTTCACGAGTTAGCATTTGCATTCTAGCATTTCAGATATTGAAAAAGCATTAAGCTAGCTCAACGACATTATAAATGCTAACAAACAAAACAATAGCAAGTAGCACAGGTGTAGCGTACCCTTGCATGGAATGGCACGTCTTAGCCTGGCATAGTTTGGTAGCATCTTAGCTCAGTTGCTAACAAGCTAAACTATGTGCTACTTTGTTTCAATTGAAATTACAGCTATGCTAATTCATCACGAGCTGTTTTGCGAGTTAGCATTTGCATTCTAGTCTTTCGGAGATTGAAAAAGCCTTTAGCTAGCTCAATGAAATTGTAAATGCTAATAAACAAAACAAGTGTAGCATCCTCTTGCATGGAATAGCACAGCTTAGCTTAGCATAGTTTGGTAGTGTCTTATCTCGGTTACTAACAAGCTAAGGTACGTGCTACTTTGTTTCAACTGGATTTTCAGCTATGCTAATTCATCGCAAACTGTTTTGCGATTTAGCATTTGTATTCTAGCATTTCAGAGTTTGAAAAAAATAAAACGGCTAAATGCGCATTAAGCTAGCTCAACGACATTGTAAATGCTAACAAACAAAACAAGTGTAGAATACCCTTGCATAGAACTACATGGCTTAGCTTAGCATAGTTTGGTATTTTCTTAGCTCAGTTGCTAACAAGCTAATCTCTGTGCTACTTTGTTTCAATTGAACTTTCAGCTATGCTAATTCATCGCGAGCTGTTTCGCTAGTTAGCGTTACCATTCTAGCCTTTCAGAGTTTGAAAAAAAATAAAACGGCTAAATGCGCATTAAGCTAGCTCAACAACATTGTAAATGCTAACAAACAAAACAAGTGTAGCATACCCTTGCATAGAATAGCTTAACATAGTTTGGTATTATCTTAGCTCAGTTGCTAACAAACTAAGCTATGTACTACTTAGTTTCAATTGAACTTTTAGCTATGCTGATTCATCGCGAGCTGTTTTGTGAGTTAGCATTTACATTCTAGCCTTTCGGAGATTGAACAAAGCATTAAGCTAGCTCAATGACATTTTAAATGCTAACAAACAAAACAAGTGGAGCATCCCCTTGCATGGAATAGCACAGCTTAGCGTAGCAGAGTTTGGTAGCATTATAGCTCAGTTGCTAACAAGTTGAGCTACGTGCTACTTTGTTTCAATTGAACTTTCAGCTATGCTAATTCACCGCGAATTATTTCGCGAGTTAGCATTTGCTTTTTAGCGTTTCGGAAATTGAAAAAGCATTAAGCTAGCTCAACAACATTGTAAATGCTGACAAACAAAACAATAGCATGTAGCACAGGTATAGCGTACCCTTATATGGATTAGCACGGCTTGGCATAGTTTGGTAGCATCTTAGCTCAGTTGCTAATAAGCTAAGCTATGTGCTACTTTGTTTCAATTGAACTTTCAGCTGCTAACAAGCTAAGCTATGTGCTACTTTGTTTCAATTGAACTTTCAGCCATGCTAAATTATCGCAAGCTTTTTTGTTAGTTAGCATTTGCATTCTAGACTTTCAGAGATTGAGAAATCTAACTCTGTTGGATGCGCAATAAGCTAGCTCAGCACATTCTAAATGCTAACAAACAAAACAAGTGTAGCATACCCTTGCATAGTATAGTTTAGCTTAGCATAGTTTGGTATTATCTTAGCTCAGTTGTTAACAAGCTAAGCTATGTGCTACTTTGTTTCAATTGAACTTTCAGCTATGCTAAATTATCGTGAGCTTTTTTGTTAGTTAGCATTTGCATTCTAACCTTTCGGAGATTGAACAAAGCATCAAGCTAGCTCAATGACATTGTAAATGCTAACAAACAAAACAAGTGTAGCATCCCCTTGCATGGAATAGCACAGCTTAGCTTAGCAGAGTTTGGTAGCATTATAGCTCAGTTGCTAACAAGCTAAGCTACGTGCTACTTTGTTTCAATTGAACTTTCAGCTATGCTAATTCATCACGAGCTGTTTTGCGAGTTAGCGTTTGCATTCTAGCCTTTCGGAGATTAAAAAAGCATTAAGCTAGCTCAAAAATATTGTAAATGCTAACAAACAAAACAAATGTACCATACTCTTGTATAGAATAGCTTAGCTTAGCATAGTTTGGTAGCGTCTTAGCTCAGTTAATAACAAGCTAATCTATGTGCTACTTCGTTTCATTTGAACTTTCAGCTATGCTAATTCATCACAAGCTGTTTTGCGAGTTAGCATTTGCATGCTAGTTAGCATTTGCATGCTAAAATGTTTTCATGTTGCGTTTGTAGAGCACAAGAAGAAAAAGAAAGGCAACAACATGTAAGTCAACATCTTCTCCAATTAAGTACAAAATTCTATTATGATATAATATAATACTAAAATATAAATAGAAGAGAAGTTTCTGTCCTAAACGAGCTAGCATGTCCGGGGGCGTCTTGTCTTCCATGCAGACCAGACTTCTTCTCCTCCCCTCCGGCACTTTTTTATCCACGGCGCCTTTGTAGCGGCCGAGCGGGGGCCTCCGGGTTTTTACCCACAATCCTCGGGGCAGGAGTCGCTATTTCTGGGCGTGCAGTGCGAGGTCAGCCTCCCTCCAGCTATGGCCGGCCCCCAAAATTTTGAAGGAGCCGCACGCTCGACATTAGCTGGTCTGGGCTGATCTCACCGGAGACAAAATAACTCCAACTTTCTGCTTCTTTATTTTTCTAGTCCTCACTACTTTTACTTCTTATTTAAAACATGACTTACTCAACATTATTTTACTATTTTTTAATTGTCATCATTTTGATGTTTGCTTCGAGTGAAATCAATGTCAAGTTAGCATGCTAATGTTAGCATGCTAATGTTCTTCTGTCCATCCATCTACTTCTGTCCATCCATCTACTTCTGTCCATCCATCTACTTCTGTCCATCCATCTACTTCTACTTCTGTCCATCCATCTACTTCTGTCCATCCATCTACTTCTACTTCTGTCCATCCATCTACTTCTGTCCATCCATCTACTTCTGTCAATCTTCTTCTGTCCATCCATCTTCTTCTGTCCATCCATCTACTTCTGTCAATCTTCTTCTGTCCATCCATCTTCTTCTGTCCATCCATCTACTTCTGTCAATCTACTTCTGTCCATCCATCTACTTCTGTCCATCCGTCTACTTCTGTCCATCCATCTTCTTCTGTCCATCCATCTACTTCTACTTTTGTCCATCCATCTTCTTCTGTCCATCCATCTACTTCTACTTCTGTCCATTCATCTACTTCTGTCATCCATCTTCTTTTGTCCATCCATCTTCTTCTGTCCATCCATCTACTTCTACTTCTGTCCATCCATCTACTTCTGTCCATCCATCTACTTCTGTCAATCTTCTTCTGTCCATCCATCTTCTTCTGTCCATCCATCTACTTCTGTCCATCCATCTTCTTCTGTCCATCCATCTACTTCTACTTTTGTCCATCCATCTTCTTCTGTCCATCCATCTACTTCTACTTCTGTCCATCCATCTACTTCTGTCATCCATCTTCTTTTGTCCATCCATCTTCTTCTGTCCATCCATCTACTTCTACTTCTGTCCATCCATCTACTTCTGTCCATCCATCTACTTCTGTCCATCCATCTACTTCTGTCCATCCATCTTCTTCTGTCCATCCATCTACTTCTGTCATCCATCTACTTATGTCCATCTTCTTCTGTCCATCCATCTTCTTCTGTCCATCCATCTTCTTCTGTCCATCCATCTACTTCTGTCCATCCATCTTCTTCTGTCCATCCATCTACTTCTACTTTTGTCCATCCATCTTCTTCTGTCCATCCATCTACTTCTACTTTTGTCCATCCATCTTCTTCTGTCCATCCATCTACTCCTACTTCTGTCCATCCATCTACTTCTGTCATCCATCTTCTTTTGTCCATCCATCTTCTTCTGTCCATCCATCTACTTCTACTTCTGTCCATCCATCTACTTCTGTCATCCATCTTCTTCTGTCCATCCATCTACTTCTGTCCATCCATCTACTTCTGTCCATCCATCTTCTTCTGTCCATCCATCTTCTTCTGTCCATCCATCTACTTCTGTCCATCCATCTACTTCTGTCCATCCATCTTCTTCTGTCCATCCATCTACTTCTACTTCTGTCCATCCATCTTCTTCTGTCCATCCATCTACTTCTACTTCTGTCCATCCATCTACTTCTGTCCATCCATCTACTTCTGTCCATCCATCTTCTTCTGTCCATCCATCTACTTCTGTCCATCCATCTTCTTCTGTCCATCCATCTTCTTCTGTCCATCCATCTACTTCTGTCCATCCATCTTCTTCTGTCCATCCATCTACTTCTGTCCATCCATCTACTTCTACTTCTGTCCATCCATCTACTTCTGTCCATCCATCTACTTCTACTTCTGTCCATCCATCTTCTTCTGTCCATCCATCTACTTCTACTTCTGTCCATCCATCTACTTCTGTCCATCCATCTACTTCTGTCAATCTTCTTCTGTCCATCCATCTTCTTCTGTCCATCCATCTACTTCTACTTTTGTCCATCCATCTTCTTCTGTCCATCCATCTACTTCTACTTCTGTCCATCCATCTACTTCTGTCATCCATCTTCTTCTGTCCATCCATCTACTTCTACTTCTGTCCATCCATCTACTTCTGTCCATCCATCTACTTCTGTCATCCATCTACTTCTGTCCATCCATCTACTTCTGTCAATCTTCTTCTGTCCATCCATCTTCTTCTGTCCATCCATCTACTTCTGTCCATCCATCTTCTTCTGTCCATCCATCTACTTCTACTTTTGTCCATCTACTTCTACTTTTGTCCATCCATCTTCTTCTGTCCATCCATCTACTCCTACTTCTGTCCATCCATCTACTTCTGTCATCCATCTTCTTTTGTCCATCCATCTTCTTCTGTCCATCCATCTACTTCTACTTCTGTCCATCCATCTACTTCTGTCCATCCATCTACTTCTGTCATCCATCTTCTTCTGTCCATCCATCTACTTCTGTCATCCATCTACTTCTGTCCATCCATCTACTTCTGTCAATCTTCTTCTGTCCATCCATCTTCTTCTGTCCATCCATCTACTTCTGTCCATCCATCTACTTCTTTCCATCCATCTTCTTCTGTCCATCCATCTACTTCTACTTCTGTCCATCCATCTTCTTCTGTCCATCCATCTACTTCTACTTCTGTCCATCCATCTACTTCTGTCCATCCATCTACTTCTGTCATCCATCTACTTCTGTCCATCCATCTTCTTCTGTCCATCCATCTACTTCTGTCCATCCATCTACTTCTGTCCATCCATCTTCTTCTGTCCATCCATCTACTTCTACTTCTGTCCATCCATCTTCTTCTGTCCATCCATCTACTTCTACTTCTGTCCATCCATCTACTTCTGTCCATCCATCTACTTCTGTCCATCCATCTTCTTCTGTCCATCCATCTACTTCTGTCCATCCATCTACTTCTGTCATCCATTTTACTTCTGTCATCCATCTACTTCTGTCCACCCATCTACTTCTGTCAATCTTCTTCTGTCCATCCATCTACTCCTGTCCATCCATCTTCTTCTGTCCATCCATCTACTTCTACTTCTGTCCATCCATCTACTTCTGTCATCCATCTTCTTTTGTCCATCCATCTACTTCTGTCCATCCATCTTCTTCTGTCCATCCATCTACTTCTACTTCTGTCCATCCATCTTCTTCTGTCCATCCATCTACTTCTGTCATCCATCTACTTCTGTCCATCCATCTACTTCTGTCAATCTTCTTCTGTCCATCCATCTTCTTCTGTCCATCCATCTTCTTCTGTCCATCCATCTACTTCTACTTCTGTCATCCATCTTCTTTTGTCCATCCATCTACTTCTGTCATCCATCTACTTCTGTCCATCCATTTACTTCTGTCCATCCATCTTCTTCTGTCCATCCATCTACTTCTGTCATCCATCTTCTTCTGTCCATCCATCTTCTTCTGTCCATCCATCTACTTCTGTCCATCCATCTACTTCTGTCCATCCATCTTCTTCTGTCCATCCATCTACTTCTGTCCATCCATCTTCTTCTGTCCATCCATCTACTTCTACTTCTGTCCATCCATCTACTTCTACTTCTTTCATCCATCTACTTCTGTCCATCCATCTACTTCTGTCCATCCATCTACTTCTGTCAATCTTCTTCCGTCCATCCATCTACTTCTGTCCATCCATCTTCTTCTGTCCATCCATCTACTTCTACTTCTGTCCATCCATCTACTTCTGTCATCCATCTTCTTTTGTCCATCCATCTACTTCTACTTCTGTCCATCCATCTACTTCTGTCCATCCATCTACTTCTGTCCATCCATCTTCTTCTGTCCATCCATCTACTTCTGTCATCCATCTACTTCTGTCAATCTTCTTCTGTCCATCCATCTTCTTCTGTCCATCCATCTACTTCTGTCCATCCATCTTCTTCTGTCCATCCATCTACTTCTACTTTTGTCCATCCATCTTCTTCTGTCCATCCATCTACTTCTACTTTTGTCCATCCATCTTCTTCTGTCCATCCATCTACTCCTACTTCTGTCCATCCATCTACTTCTGTCATCCATCTTCTTTTGTCCATCCATCTTCTTCTGTCCATCCATCTACTTCTACTTCTGTCCATCCATCTACTTCTGTCCATCCATCTACTTCTGTCATCCATCTTCTTCTGCCCATCCATCTACTTCTGTCATCCATCTACTTCTGTCCATCCATCTACTTCTGTCAATCTTCTTCTGTCCATCCATCTTCTTCTGTCCATCCATCTTCTTCTGTCCATCCATCTACTTCTGTCCATCCATCTACTTCTGTCCATCCATCTTCTTCTGTCCATCCATCTACTTCTACTTCTGTCCATCCATCTTCTTCTGTCCATCCATCTACTTCTACTTCTGTCCATCCATCTACTTCTGTCCATCCATCTACTTCTGTCATCCATCTACTTCTGTCCATCCATCTTCTTCTGTCCATCCATCTTCTTCTGTCCATCCATCTACTTCTGTCCATCCATCTTCTTCTGTCCATCCATCTACTTCTACTTCTGTCCATCCATCTTCTTCTGTCCATCCATCTACTTCTACTTCTGTCCATCCATCTACTTCTGTCCATCCATCTACTTCTGTCCATCCATCTTCTTCTGTCCATCCATCTACTTCTGTCATCCATCTACTTCTGTCATCCATCTACTTCTGTCCACCCATCTACTTCTGTCAATCTACTTCTGTCCATCCATCTTCTTCTGTCCATCCATCTTCTTCTGTCCATCCATCTTCTTCTGTCCATCCATCTACTTCTACTTCTGTCCATCCATCTACTTCTGTCATCCATCTACTTCTGTCCATCCATCTTCTTCTGTCCATCCATCTACTTCTACTTCTGTCCATCCATCTTCTTCTGTCATCCATCTTCTTCTGTCCATCCATCTACTTCTGTCATCCATCTACTTCTGTCCATCCATCTACTTCTGTCAATCTTCTTCTGTCCATCCATCTTCTTCTGTCCATCCATCTACTTCTACTTCTGTCATCCATCTTCTTTTGTCCATCCATCTAATTCTGTCATCCATCTACTTCTGTCCATCCATTTACTTCTGTCCATCCATCTTCTTCTGTCCATCCATCTACTTCTGTCATCCATCTTCTTCTGTCCATCCATCTTCTTCTGTCCATCCATCTACTTCTGTCCATCCATCTTCTTCTGTCCATCCATCTACTTCTGTCCATCCATCTTCTTCTGTCCATCCATCTACTTCTACTTCTGTCATCCATCTTCTTCTGTCCATCCATCTACTTCTGTCCATCCATCTTCTTCTGTCCATCCATCTACTTCTACTTCTGTCATCCATCTTCTTTTGTCCATCCATCTACTTCTGTCATCCATCTACTTCTGTCCATCCATTTACTTCTGTCCATCCATCTTCTTCTGTCCATCCATCTACTTCTACTTCTGTCCATCCATCTTCTTCTGTCCATCCATCTACTTCTGTCCATCCATCTTCTTCTGTCCATCCATCTACTCCCATCATCTTCTTCTGTCCATCCATCTTCTTCTGTCCGTCCATCTTCTTCTTCTGTTTATCTTCTTCCATCCATCTTCTCCCATCATCTTCTTCTGTCCATCCACCTACTTCTGTCCATCTTCTTCTTCCATCCATCTGTTCATCCATTTTCTTCTGTCCATCCATCAACTTCTGTCCATCTTCTTCTTCCATCCGTCTGTTCATCCATTTTCTTCTGTCATCCATCTACTTCTGTCCATCTTCTTCTTCCATCCATCTGTTCATCCATTTTCTTCTGTCCATCCATCTTCTCCCATCATCTTCTTCTGTCATCCATCTTCTTCTGTCCATCCATATTCTTCTGTTTATCTTTTTCTGTCCATCCATCTTCTTTCATCCATCTTCTTCTTCTGACCATGTTCTTCTTCCATCCATCTTCTTCTCCCATCCATGTTGTTCTGTCCATCCATCTTCTTCTGTACATATTTTTCTTCTGTTCATCTTCCTACATTCATCGTTTTCTGTCCATCCATCTTCTTCTGTCCATCCATCTACTTCTGTCATCCATCTACTTCTGTCCATCCTTCTTCTGTCCATTCATCTTCCTCCATCCTTTTTCTTCTTTCCTTCTTCATCTTTCCATCCATCTTCTTCTGTCCATCCATCTACCTCTATCCATCTTCTTCTGTCCATTTTCATGAGTCCATTTATCTTCTTTTATCCATTATTTTCTTCCGTTCATAATTGTTTCTAGTCCATCATATTCTTCTCTCTATCTGTCTTCTTCTTTCCATCAGTCTTCTTCTGTCATCTGTCTTCTTCTTTCTATCCGTCTTCTTATTTCCATCCAACTTTTCCCGTCCATCCATCTTATTCCATGCATTTTTCTTCATCTGTCTATCCGTCTTCTTCTATCCATCCATCTTATTCTGTCCATCCATCTTCATTTGTCATCAGTCTTCTTCCGTCCGTTTGTTTTCTTCTGTCCATCCATCTTCATTCGTTCATCCACCTTCATTCGTTCATCCATCTTCATTCGTTCATCTATGTTTTCCCGTCAGTCCATCTACTTCCGTCCATCCAACTTTTGTTCATCCATCTTCTGTCCATCCTTCATCTTCAGTCCATCATTTTCTTCCGTCCATCCATGTTTCTCTGTTCATCCATCCATCTTCATCAATCCATCTTGGTCTGAGTCGGGAAGCTCAGAATTTCTGATCTTCATCTACCTGGTCCTGTTCCTCCATTCATCTTTTTCTGTCCATCCCTCTTCTTCTGTCCATTCATCTTCCTCCATCCTTTTTCTTCTGTCCTTCTTCATCTTTCCATCCATCTTCTTCTGTTCATTTTCTTCCGTCCATCCATCTTCTTCTGTCCATATTCTTCAGTCCATTCATCTTCTTTTGTCCATTATTTTCTTCCGTTCATAATTTTTTCTAGTCCATCATATTCTTCCGTCTATCCGTCTTCTTCTTTCCATCAGTCTTCTTCTCTCTATCTGTCATGTTCTTTCTATCCGTCTTCTTATGTTCATCCAACTTTTCCCGTCCATCCATCTTATTCCATGCATTTTTCTTCTTCTATTTATCCGTCTTCTTCTATCCATCCATCTTTTTCTGTCCATCCATCTTCTTCTGTCCATTCATCTTCCTCCATCCTTTTTCTTCTGTCCTTCTTCATCTTTCCATCCATCTTCTTCTGTTCATTTTCTTCCGTCCATCCATCTTCTTCTGTCCATATTCTTCAGTCCATTCATCTTCTTTTGTCCATTATTTTCTTCCGTTCATAATTTTTTCTAGTCCATCATATTCTTCCGTCTATCCGTCTTCTTCTTTCCATCAGTCTTCTTCTCTCTATCTGTCATGTTCTTTCTATCCGTCTTCTTATGTTAATCCAACTTTTCCCGTCCATCCATCTTATTCCATGCATTTTTCTTCTTCTATTTATCCGTCTTCTTCTATCCATCCATCTTATTCTGTCCATCCATCTTTTTTTGTCATCAGTCTTCTTCCGTCCTTTCGTTTTCTTCTGTCCATCCATCGTCATTCGTTCATCCACCTTCATTCGTTCATCCATTTTCATCCGTTCATCCATGTTTTCCCGTCAGTCCATCTACTTCCGTCCATCCAACTTCTTTTGTCCATCCATCCTCTCCCGTCCATTTTCTTCTGTCCATCCATCTTCTTCTGTTCATCTTCTTCTGTCCACCTTCATCTGTCCATCCATCTTCTTCTTCTTCTGTCCATCTTCGTCTGCCCATCCATCTTCTTCCAGCCATCTTCTTCTGTCTGTCAATCTTCCTCCATTCATCTTCTTCTGTCCATCTTTGTCTGCCCATCCATCTTCTTCCACCCATCTTCTTCTGTCTGTCCATCTTCTTCTGTCCATTCATTTTCCTCCATCCTATTTCTTGTCCTTCTTCATCTTTCCATCCATCTTCTTCTGTTCCTCTTCTTCTGTCCATCCATCTACCTCCATCCATCTTCTTCTGCCCATCTTCTTAAGTCCATTCATCTTGTTTTATCCATTATTTTCTTCCGTTCATAATTTTTTCTAGTCCATCATATTCTTCTCTCTATCCGTCTTCTTCTTTCAATCCGTCTTCTTCTGTCATCTGTCTTCTTCTTTCCATCTGTCTTCTTCTGTCATCTGTCTTCTTCTTTCCATCCGTCTTCTTATGTCCATCCAACTTTTCCCGTCCGTCCATCTTATTTCATGCATTTTTGTTCATCTGTCTATCCGTCTTCTTCTATCCATCCATCTCCTTCTGTCCATCCATCTTCTCCATCAATCTTCTTCTGTAAATATTCTTCTTCTGTCCTTTTTCATCTTTCCATCCATGTTCTTCTGTTCCTCTTCTTCTGTCCATCCATCTACCTCCATCCATCTTCTTCTGTCCATCTTCTTGAGTCCATTTATCTTCTTTTATCCATTATTTTCTTCCGTTCATAATTTTTTCTAGTCAATCATATTCTTCCATCTATCTGTCTTCTTCTCTCTATCTGTCTTCTTCGTTCCACCAGTCTTCTTCTGTCATCTGTCTTCTTCTTTCTATCCGTCTTCTTATGTCCATCCAACTTTTCCCGTCCATCCATCTTATTCCATGCATTTTTCTTCATCTGTCTATCCGTCTTCTTCTGGCCATCCATCTTTTTTTGTCATCAGTCTTCTTCCGTCCATTCGTTTTCTTCTGTCCATCCATCTTCATTCGTTCGTCCATGTTTTCCCGTCAGTCCATCTACTTCCGTCCATCCATCTTCTTCTGTCCATCCTTCTTCTTCGGTCCATCATTTTCCTCTGTCCATCCATGTTTCTCTGTTCATCCATGTTCTCCCATCCATCCATCTTCATCAATCCATCTTGGTCTGAGTAGAGAAGCTCAGAATTTCTGAACTTCACCTACCTGGTCCTGTTCCTCCATTCATCTTTTTCTATCCATCCATCTTCTTCCATCCATCTTCTTCTGTCCATTCATCTTCCTCCATCCTTTTTCTTCTGTCCTTCGTCATCTTTTCATCCATCTTCTTCTGTTCATCTTCTTCTTTTATCCATTATTTTCTTCCATTCATAATTTTTTCTAGTCCATCATATTCTTCCATTTATCCGTCTTCTTCTTTCTGTCTGTCTTCTTCTTTCCATCCGTCTTCTTCTGTCATCTGTCTTCTTCTTTCTATCTGTCTTCTTATGTCCATCCAACTTTTCCCGTCCGTCCATCTTATTTCATGCATTTTTCTTCATCTGTTTATCCGTCTTCTTCTATCCATCCATCTTCTTCTGTCCATCCATCTTTTCCATCAATCTTCTTCTGTAAATATTCTTCTTCTGTCCTTTTTCATCTTTCCATCCATCTTCTTCTGTTCCTCTTCTTCTGTCATCCATCTACCTCCATCCATCTTCTTCTGTCCATCTTCTTAAGTCCATTCATCTTCTTTTATCCATTATTTTCTTCCGTTCATAATTTTTTCTAGTCCATCATATTCTTCCATTTATCCGTCTTCTTCTCTCTATCCGTCTTCTTCTTTCCACCAGTCTTCTTCTGTCATCTGTCTTCTTCTTTCTATCCGTCTTCTTATGTCCATCCAACTTTTCCGTCCATCCATCTTATTCCATGCATTTTTCTTCTTCTGTCTATCCGTCTTCTTCTATCCATCCATCTTATTCTGTCCATCCATCTTTTTTTGTCATCAGTCTTCTTCCGTCCATTCGTTTTCTTCTGTCCATCCATCGTCATTCGTTCATCCACCTTCATTCGTTCATCCATTTTCATCCGTTCATCCATGTTTTCCCGTCAGTCCATCTACTTCCGTCCATCCAACTTCTTTTGTCCATCCATCCTCTCCCGTCCATTTTCTTCTGTCCATCCATCTTCTTCTGTTCATCTTCTTCTGTCCACCTTCATCTGTCCATCCATCTTCTTCTTCGTCTGCCCATCCATCTTCTTCCAGCCATCTTCTTCTGTCTGTCAATCTTCCTCCATTCATCTTCTTCTGTCCATCTTCGTCTGCCCATCCATCTTCTTCCACCCATCTTCTTCTGTCTGTCCATCTTCCTCCATTCATCTTTTTCTGTCCATCCATCTTCTTCTGTCCATTCATTTTCCTCCATCCTATTTCTTGTCCTTCTTCATCTTTCCATCCATCTTCTTCTGTTCCTCTTCTTCTGTCCATCCATCTACCTCCATCCATCTTCTTCTGTCCATCTTCTTAAGTCCATTCATCTTGTTTTATCCATTATTTTCTTCCGTTCATAATTTTTTCTAGTCCATCATATTCTTCTCTCTATCTGTCTTCTTCTTTCAATCCGTCTTCTTCTGTCATCTGTCTTCTTCTTTCCATCCGTCTTCTTCTGTCATCTGTCTTCTTCTTTCCATCCGTCTTCTTATGTCCATCCAACTTTTCCCGTCCGTCCATCTTATTCCATGCATTTTTCTTCATCTGTCTATCCGTCTTCTTCTGGCCATCCATGTTTCTCTGTTCATCCATCCATCTTCATCAATCCATCTTGGTCTGAGTCGGGAAGCTCAGAATTTCTGATCTTCATCTACCTGGTCCTGTTCCTCCATTCATCTTTTTCTGTCCATCCCTCTTCTTCTGTCCATTCATCTTCCTCCATCCTTTTTCTTCTGTCCTTCTTCATCTTTCCATCCATCTTCTTCTGTTCATTTTCTTCCGTCCATCCATCTTCTTCTGTCCATATTCTTCAGTCCATTCATCTTCTTTTGTCCATTATTTTCTTCCGTTCATAATTTTTTCTAGTCCATCATATTCTTCCGTCTATCCGTCTTCTTCTTTCCATCAGTCTTCTTCTCTCTATCTGTCATGTTCTTTCTATCCGTCTTCCTATGTTCATCCAACTTTTCCCGTCCATCCATCTTATTCCATGCATTTTTCTTCTTCTATTTATCCGTCTTCTTCTATCCATCCATCTTTTTCTGTCCATCCATCTTCTTCTGTCCATTCATCTTCCTCCATCCTTTTTCTTCTGTCCTTCTTCATCTTTCCATCCATCTTCTTCTGTTCATTTTCTTCCGTCCATCCATCTTCTTCTGTCCATATTCTTCAGTCCATTCATCTTCTTTTGTCCATTATTTTCTTCCGTTCATAATTTTTTCTAGTCCATCATATTCTTCAGTCTATCCGTCTTCTTCTTTCCATCAGTCTTCTTCTCTCTATCTGTCATGTTCTTTCTATCCGTCTTCTTATGTTAATCCAACTTTTCCCGTCCATCCATCTTATTCCATGCATTTTTTTTCTTCTATTTATCCGTCTTCTTCTATCCATCCATCTTATTCTGTCCATCCATCTTTTTTTGTCATCAGTCTTCTTCCGTCCTTTCGTTTTCTTCTGTCCATCCATCGTCATTCGTTCATCCACCTTCATTCGTTCATCCATTTTCATCCATTCATCCATGTTTTCCCGTCAGTCCATCTACTTCCGTCCATCCAACTTCTTTTGTCCATCCATCCTCTCCCGTCCATTTTCTTCTGTCCATCCATCTTCTTCTGTTCATCTTCTTCTGTCCACCTTCATCTGTCCATCCATCTTCTTCTTCTTCTGTCCATCTTCGTCTGCCCATCCATCTTCTTCCAGCCATCTTCTTCTGTCTGTCAATCTTCCTCCATTCATCTTCTTCTGTCCATCTCTGTCTGCCCATCCATCTTCTTCCACCCATCTTCTTCTGTCTGTCCATCTTCTTCTGTCCATTCATTTTCCTCCATCCTATTTCTTGTCCTTCTTCATCTTTCCATCCATCTTCTTCTGTTCCTCTTCTTCTGTCCATCCATCTACCTCCATCCATCTTCTTCTGTCCATCTTCTTAAGTCCATTCATCTTGTTTTATCCATTATTTTCTTCCGTTCATAATTTTTTCTAGTCCATCATATTCTTCTCTCTATCCGTCTTCTTCTTTCAATCCGTCTTCTTCTGTCATCTGTCTTCTTCTTTCCATCTGTCTTCTTCTGTCATCTGTCTTCTTCTTTCCATCCGTCTTCTTATGTCCATCCAACTTTTCCCGTCCGTCCATCTTATTTCATGCATTTTTGTTCATCTGTCTATCCGTCTTCTTCTATCCATCCATCTCCTTCTGTCCATCCATCTCCTCCATCAATCTTCTTCTGTAAATATTCTTCTTCTGTCCTTTTTCATCTTTCCATCCATGTTCTTCTGTTCCTCTTCTTCTGTCCATCCATCTACCTCCATCCATCTTCTTCTGTCCATCTTCTTGAGTCCATTTATCTTCTTTTATCCATTATTTTCTTCCGTTCATAATTTTTTCTAGTCAATCATATTCTTCCATCTATCTGTCTTCTTCTCTCTATCTGTCTTCTTCGTTCCACCAGTCTTCTTCTGTCATCTGTCTTCTTCTTTCTATCCGTCTTCTTATGTCCATCCAACTTTTCCCGTCCATCCATCTTATTCCATGCATTTTTCTTCATCTGTCTATCCGTCTTCTTCTGGCCATCCATCTTTTTTTGTCATCAGTCTTCTTCCGTCCGTTCGTTTTCTTCTGTCCATCCATCTTCATTCGTTCGTCCATGTTTTCCCGTCAGTCCATCTACTTCCGTCCATCCATCTTCTTCTGTCCATCCTTCTTCTTCGGTCCATCATTTTCCTCCGTCCATCCATGTTTCTCTGTTCATCCATGTTCTCCCATCCATCCATCTTCATCAATCCATCTTGGTCTGAGTAGGGAAGCTCAGAATTTCTGATCTTCACCTACCTGGTCCTGTTCCTCCATTCATCTTTTTCTATCCATCCATCTTCTTCTGTCCATTCATCTTCCTCCATCCTTTTTCTTCTGTCCTTCGTCATCTTTTCATCCATCTTCTTCTGTTCATCTTCTTCTTTTATCCATTATTTTCTTCCATTCATAATTTTTTCTAGTCCATCATATTCTTCCATTTATCCGTCTTCTTCTTTCTGTCTGTCTTCTTCTTTCCATCCGTCTTCTTCTGTCATCTGTCTTCTTCTTTCTATCTGTCTTCTTATGTCCATCCAACTTTTCCCGTCCGTCCATCTTATTTCATGCATTTTTCTTCATCTGTCTATCCGTCTTCTTCTATCCATCCATCTTCTTCTGTCCATCCATCTTCTCCATCAATCTTCTTCTGTAAATATTCTTCTTCTGTCCTTTTTCATCTTTCCATCCATCTTCTTCTGTTCCTCTTCTTCTGTCATCCATCTACCTCCATCCATCTTCTTCTGTCCATCTTCTTAAGTCCATTCATCTTCTTTTATCCATTATTTTCTTCCGTTCATAATTTTTTCCAGTCCATCATATTCTTCCATTTATCCGTCTTCTTCTCTCTATCCGTCTTCTTCTTTCCACCAGTCTTCTTCTGTCATCTGTCTTCTTCTTTCTATCCGTCTTCTTATGTCCATCCAACTTTTTCCGTCCATCCATCTTATTCCATGCATTTTTCTTCTTCTGTCTATCCGTCTTCTTCTATCCATCCATCTTATTCTGTCCATCCATCTTTTTTTGTCATCAGTCTTCTTCCGTCCATTCGTTTTCTTCTGTCCATTCATCGTCATTCGTTCATCCACCTTCATTCGTTCATCCATTTTCATCCGTTCATCCATGTTTTCCCGTCAGTCCATCTACTTCCGTCCATCCAACTTCTTTTGTCCATCCATCCTCTCCCGTCCATTTTCTTCTGTCCATCCATCTTCTTCTGTTCATCTTCTTCTGTCCACCTTCATCTGTCCATCCATCTTCTTCTTCTTCTGTCCATCTTCGTCTGCCCATCCATCTTCTTCCAGCCATCTTCTTCTGTCTGTCAATCTTCCTCCATTCATCTTCTTCTGTCCATCTTCGTCTGCCCATCCATCTTCTTCCACCCATCTTCTTCTGTCTGTCCATCTTCCTCCATTCATCTTTTTCTGTCCATCCATCTTCTTCTGTCCATTCATTTTCCTCCATCCTATTTCTTGTCCTTCTTCATCTTTCCATCCATCTTCTTCTGTTCCTCTTCTTCTGTCCATCCATCTACCTCCATCCATCTTCTTCTGTCCATCTTCTTAAGTCCATTCATCTTGTTTTATCCATTATTTTCTTCCGTTCATAATATTTTCTAGTCCATCATATTTTTCTCTCTATCTGTCTTCTTCTTTCAATCCGTCTTCTTCTGTCATCTGTCTTCTTCTTTCCATCCGTCTTCTTCTGTCATCTGTCTTCTTCTTTCCATCCGTCTTCTTATGTCCATCCAACTTTTCCCGTCCGTCCATCTTATTTCATGCATTTTTCTTCATCTGTCTACCCGTCTTCTTCTATCCATCCATCTCCTTCTGTCCATCCATCTTCTCCATCAATCTTCTTCTGTCCTTTTTCATCTTTCCATCCATCTTCTTCTGTTCCTCTTCTTCTGTCCATCCATCTACCTCCATCCATCTTCTTCTGTCCATCTTCTTGAGTCCATTTATCTTCTTTTATCCATTATTTTCTTCCGTTCATAATTTTTTCTAGTCAATCATATTCTTCCATCTATCTGTCTTCTTCTCTCTATCTGTCTTCTTCTCTCTATCTGTCTTCTTCGTTCCACCAGTCTTCTTCTGTCATCTGTCTTCTTCTTTCTATCCGTCTTCTTATGTCCATCCAACTTTTTCCTTCCATCCGTCTTATTCCATGCATTTTTCTTCATCTGTCTATCCGTCTTCTTCTGGCCATCCATCTTTTTTTGTCATCAGTCTTCTTCCGTCCGTTCGTTTTCTTCTGTCCATCCACCTTCATTCGTTCGTCCATGTTTTCCCGTCAGTCCATCTACTTCCGTCCATCCAACTTCCTTTGTCCATCCATCTTCTTCTGTCCATCCTTCTTCTTCGGTCCATCATTTTCCTCCGTCCATCCATGTTTCTCTGTTCATCCATGTTCTCCCATCCATCCATCTTCATCAATCCATCTCGGTCTGAGTAGGGAAGCTCAGAATTTCTGATCTTCACCTACCTGGTCCTGTTCCTCCATTCATCTTTTTCTATCCATCCATCTTCTTCCATCCATCTTCTTCTGTCCATTCATCTTCCTCCATCCTTTTTCTTCTGTCCTTCGTCATCTTTTCATCCATCTTCTTCTGTTCATCTTCTTCTTTTATCCATTATTTTCTTCCGTTCATAATTTTTTCTAGTCCATCATATTCTTCCATTTATCCGTCTTCTTCTCTCTGTCTGTCTTCTTCTTTCCATCCGTCTTCTTCTGTCATCTGTCTTCTTCTTTCTATCCGTCTTCTTATGTCCATCCAACTTTTCCCGTCCGTCCATCTTATTTCATGCATTTTTCTTCATCTGTCTATCCGTCTTCTTCTATCCATCCATCTTCTTCTGTCCATCCATCTTCTCCATCAATCTTCTTCTGTAAATATTCTTCTTCTGTCCTTTTTCATCTTTCCATCCATCTTCTTCTGTTCCTCTTCTTCTGTCATCCATCTACCTCCATCCATCTTCTTCTGTCCATCTTCTTAAGTCCATTCATCTTCTTTTATCCATTATTTTCTTCCGTTCATAATTTTTTCTAGTCCATCATATTCTTCCATTTATCCGTCTTCTTCTCTCTATCCGTCTTCTTCTTTCCACCAGTCTTCTTCTGTCATCTGTCTTCTTCTTTCTATCCGTCTTCTTATGTCCATCCAACTTTTTCCGTCCATCCATCTTATTCCATGCATTTTTCTTCTTCTGTCTATCCGTCTTCTTCTGTCCATCCATCTTTTTTTGTCATCAGTCTTTTTCCATCCGCTCGTTTTCTTCTGTCCATTCATCTTCATTCGTTAATCCATCTTCATCCGTTCATCCATGTTTTCCCGTCTATCCATCTACCTCCGTCCATCCATCTTCTTCTGTTCATCTTCTTCTGTCCATCCATCTTCTTCTTCTTCTGTCCATCTTCTTCCACCCATCTTCTTCTGTCTGTCCATCTTCCGCCATTCATCTTTTTCTGCCCATCCATCTACCTCCATCCATCTTCTTCTGTCCATCTTCTTAAGTCCATTCATCTTCTTTTATCCATTATTTTCTTCCGTTCATAATTTTTTCTAGTCCATCATATTCTTCCATCTATCCGTCTTCTTCTCTCTATCCGTCTTCCTCTTTCATCAGTCTTCTTCTGTCATCTGTCTTCTTCTTTCCATCCGTCTTCTTATGTCGCTCCAACTTTTCCCGTCCATCCATCTTATTCCATAGATTTTTCTTCTTCTGTCTATCTGTCTTCTTCTATCCATCCATCTTCTTCTTCTTCTGTCCATCTTTGTCTGCCCATCCATCTTCCTCCATCCATCTTCTTCCATCCATCTTCTTCTGTCCATTCATCTTCCTCCATCCTTTTTCTTCTGTCCTTCGTCATCTTTTCATCCATCTTCTTCTGTTCATCTTCTACTGTCCATCATCTACCTCCATCCATCTTTTTCCGTCCATCTTCTTTAGTCCATTCATCTTCTTTTATCCATTATTTTATTCCGTTCATAATTTTTTGTAGTCCATCATATTCTTCCATTTATCAGTCTTCTTCTCTCTATCTGTCATCTTCTTTCTATCCGTCTTTTTATGTCCATCCAACTTTTTCCATCCATCCATCTTATTCCATGCATTTTTCTTCATCTGTCTATCCGTCTTCTTCTATCCATCTATCTTATTTTGTCCATCCATCTTTTTTTGTCATCAGTCTTCTTCCGTCCATTTGTTTTCTTCTGTCCATCCATCTTCATTCGTTCATCCATGTTTTCCCGTCAGTCCATCTACTTCCGTCCATCCACCTTCTTCTGTTCATCTTCTTCTGTACATATTCTTCTTCTGTCCACCTTCATCTGTCCATCCATCTTCTTCTTCTTCTGTCCATCTTCTTCCACCCATCTTCTTCTGTCTGTCCATCTTCCGCCATTCATCTTTTTCTGTCCATCCATCTTCTTCTGTCCATCCATCTTCCTCCATCCATCTTCTTCTGTCCATCTTCTTCAGTCCATTCATCTTCTTTTATCCATTATTTTTCTTCCGTTCATAAGTCCATCATATTCTTCTCTCTATCCGTCTTCTTCTTTCTATCCGTCTTCTTATATCCATCCAACTTTTTCCATCCATCCATCTTATTCCATCCATTTTTCTTCATCCGTCTTCTGTCCATCCATGTTTTTTGTCATCAGTCTTCTTCCGTCTGTTCGTTTTCTTCCGTCCATCCATCTTCATTCGTTCGTCCATGTTTTCCCGTCAGTCCATCTACTTCCGTCCATCCAACTTCTTTTGTTCATCCATCTTCTTCTGTCCATCCTTCATCTTCGGTCCATCATTTTCTTCCGTCCATCCATGTTTCTCTGTTCATCCATCCATCTTCTTCAATCCATCTTGGTCTGAGTAGGGAAGCTCAGAATTTCTGATCTTCATCTACCTGGTCCTGTTCCTCCATTCATCTTTTTCTATCCATCCATCTTCTTCTGTCCATTCATCTTCCTCCATCCTTTTTCTTCTGTCCTTCTTCATCTTTCCATCCATCTTCTTCTGTTCATTTTCTTCCGTCCATCCATCTTCTTCTGTCCATCTTCTTCAGTCCATTCATCTTCTTTTATCCATTATTTTCTTCCGTTCATAATTTTTTCTAGTCCATCATGTTCTTCCGTTTATCCGTCTTTTTCTCTCTGTCTTCTTCTGTCATCTGTTTTCTTCTTTCTATCCGTCTTCTTATGTCCATCCAACTTTTCCCGTCCATCCATCTTATTCCATGCATTTTTCTTCTTCTGTCCATCCGTCTTCTTCTATCCATCCATCTTATTTTGTCATCATTCTTCTTCCATCCGCTCGTTTTCTTCTGTCCATTCATCTTCATTCGTTCATCCACCTTCATTCGTTAATCCATCTTCATCAAGTTCATCCATGTTTTCCAATCAATCCGTTAACTTCGGTCCATCCATCTTCTTCTGTCCGTTATTCATCTTCGGTCCATCATTTTCTTCCGTCCATCCATGTTTCTCTGTTCATCCATGTTCTCCCATCCATCCATCTTCATCAATCCATCTTGGTCTGAGTAGGGAAGCTCAGAATTTCTGATCTCCACCTACCTGGTCCTGTTCCTCCAGTTCCAGAGGCCCATCTCGCTCCTCAGTGACCCTAACTGGTAGTGATGATCTCCAGGTGATAGTGATGATCTCCAGGTGGTAGTAGTGATGATCTCCAGGTGGTAGTGATGATGATCTCCAGGTGATAGTGATGATCTCCAGGTGGTAGTGATGATCTCCAGGTGATAGTAGTGATGATCTCCAGGTGGTAGTGATGATCTCCAGGTGGTGGTGATGATCTCCAACCACATCTTCATGACTGCAGACATCGCACAGACTCTCACAAGACATCCTGTCCTCCTCGCTAAGATCCTCCACCTGGGACAGAACCTCCCTTTCAGCCAGGAGACGGAACCTCAAGCTTACCTCGCGGAGAACCAAGGCCTCAAATCCTGTCGATTTCTTGAGATATTTCTGATGTTTGCTTGGTATTTATCGAGCGTCAACACGGCACCATCCATCATGTTTGGCTGATGTTTGATCAAACTTTATTGATTATCTTTGTTTTACGGGTGACACCTTCAACCTGTGACCCGTAGTTCCATTTATCCTTTTGTCTCATCTCTTCATTTGTGTTCCACACAATCATCAAGCAGATGTGTGTGTCTCCACTCTGGCATCCAGGAAATGAGCCGTGTCCGTTCGGGTTGTAATTGAAGTCTGACTGTGTTAGCTCCGTCCTTCAAACGTCGCTCCCAATTGGTCCGAAATTTCCTTCCCCGGCTGCCGACCGCAGCTCAGCCAATGGCGTCGGCGGAATCCCGGACTCCGCCTCCTCCGAGCTTTCCGTCTCCTAAATTAAAATGTCTCCGGGCGACGTTTTTTTGAAGCCCTGACGAAGGTGCCAGACACGCTGTCGTTTTTAAGGGGGACGCTCCCTCCCCCCCCGAAAGAAATCAGGCGCGTGCTAACGAAGTGCTTCACTCCAAACTTTTCATCACCGCTAATTTTCCCCAGCTGGAAGAGAGGAGAAAAAAAAAGATGTGGAGGCCTAATTGAATTCCGACTGGCTGCAAGTGTCCTTTCTGGTTGAAACATTTCCTCAGTGTCAGGCTTGCCCCTGACAGTTTGTTCGGGTTTTAGTTTTTCCTGTCAGCGTTCTTATTTCGTCCGTTTTCTGTTTTCCCGGCTGATTGGCACCTGACCACACCTGGTGTCAATCAGCCCAATCTTATTTGTACCTGTTTTGTCTTCCAGTCAGTGCTGAATCATCGTCTTGTAAGCTATCTTTCGGTATCTGTTTTGTACCTTACTGTTTTTTTGTTCCCTGCTTCCGTTTTGTTTTTACTCTACAAGTAACGACTTCTGTTTTCCTGTTTGCTACCCGCTAGGGACGCCCCCCCCCCCCGAAAGAAATCAAGCGCCCCTCCATCAGGCGTGTGCTAACGGAGCACTGTTTTTAGTTCCTGTCAGCGCTCTTATTTTGTCTGTTTCCTGTTTTCCCGCTTTGCGCTGTTTTCCCGGCTGATTGGCACCTGGCCACACCTGGTGTCAATCAGCCCAATCCTATTTTTACCTGCTTTGTCTTCCAGTCAGTGCTGAATTATCGTCTTGTCGATGACTTCCGTTCTGTCACTCCTGTCGAGTCATTGCGGCGTAGCGGTAAGCTATCTTTCCGTATCTGTTTTGTAGCTTACTGTTTTTCTGTTCCCTGCTTCCGTTTTGTTTTTACTCTACAAGTAACGACTTCTGTTTTCCTGTTTGCTACCCGCTAGGGACGCTCCATCAGGCGTGTGCTAACGAAGCGCTGTTTTTAGTTCCTGTCAGCGCTCTTATTTTGTTTATTTCCTGTTTTCCCCCTTTGTGCTGTTTTCCCGGCTGATTGTCACCTGGCCACACCTGCTATCAATCAGCCCAATCTTATTTTTACCTGCTTTGTCTTCAAGTCAGTGCTGGATTATCGTCTTGTCGATGACTTCCGTTCTGTCGCTCCTGTCGAGTCATTGCGGCGTAGCGGTAAGCTATCTTTCGGTATCTGTTTTGTAGCTTACTGTTTTTTTGTTCCCTGCTTCCGTTTTGTTTTTACTCTACAAGTAACGACTTCTGTTTTCCTGTTTGCTACCCGCTAGGGACGTTCCCCCCATGCCCCGAAAGAAATCAAACGCCCCTCCATCAGGCGCGTGCTAACGGAGCGCTGTTTTTAGTTCCTGTCAGCGCTCTTATTTTGTCTGTTTCCTGTTTTCCCCCTTTGCGCTGTTTTCCCGGCTGATTGGCACCTGACCACACCTGGTGTCAATCAGCCCAATCTTATTTGTACCTGCTTTATCTTCCAGTCAGTACTGGATTATCGTCTTGTCGATGACTTCCGTTCTGTCACTCTTGTCGAGTCATTGCGGCGTAGCGGTGAGCTATCTTTCGGTATCTGTTTTGTAGCTTACTGTTTTTTTGTTCCCTGCTTCCGTTTTGTTTTTACTCTACAAGTAACGACTTCTGTTTTCCTGTTTGCTACCCGCTAGGGGCGCTCCCCCCCCCCGAAAGAAATCAAGCGCCCCTCCATCAGGCGTGTGCTAACGAAGCGCTGTTTTTAGTTCCTGTCAGCGCTCTTATTTTGTCTGTTTCCTGTTTTCCCCCTTTGCGCTGTTTTCCCGGCTGATTGGCACCTGGCCACACCTGCTCTCAATCAGCCCAATCCTATTTGTACCTGCTTTGTCTTCCAGTCAGTGCTGGATTATCGTCTTGTCGATGACTTCCGTTCTGTCGCTCCTGTCGAGTCATTGCGTCGTAGCGGTGAGCTATCTTTCGGTATCTGTTTTGTAGCTTACTGTTTTTTTGTTCCCTGCTTCCGTTTTGTTTTTACTCTACAAGTAACGACTTCTGTTTTCCTGTTTGCTACCCGCTAGGGACGTTCCCCCCATGCCCCGAAAGAAATCAAGCGCCCCTCCATCAGGCGCGTGCAAACGGAGCGCTGTTTTTAGTTCCTGTCAGCGCTCTTATTTTGTCTGTTTCCTGTTTTCCCCCTTTGCGCTGTTTTCCCGGCTGATTGGCACCTGACCACACCTGGTGTCAATCAGCCCAATCTTATTTGTACCTGCTTTGTCTTCCAGTCAGTGCTGAATTATCGTCTTGTCGATGACTTCCGTTCTGTCACTCCTGTCGAGTCATTGCGGCGTAGCGGTAAGCTATCTTTCGGTATCTGTTTTGTAGCTTACTGTTTTTTTGTTCCCTGCTTCCGTTGTTGTTTTTACTCTACAAGTAACGACTTCTGTTTTCCTGTTTGCTACCCGCTAGGGACGCCCCCCCCCCCCCGAAAGAAATCAAGCGCCCCTCCATCAGGCGTGTGCTAACGAAGCGCTGTTTTTAGTTCCTGTCAGCGCTCTTATATGTTTCCTGTTTTCCCCCTTTTGCGCTGTTTTCCCGGCTGATTGGCACCTGGCCACACCTGCTCTCAATCAGCCCAATCCTGTTTGTACCTGCTTTGTCTTCCAGTCAGTGCTGGATTATCGTCTTGTCGATGACTTCCGTTCTGTCACTCCTGTCGAGTCATTGCGGCGTAGCGGTGAGCTATCTTTCGGTATCTGTTTTGTAGCTTACTGTTTTTTTGTTCCCTGCTTCCGTTTTGTTTTTACTCTACAAGTAACGACTTCTGTTTTCCTGTTTGCTACCCGCAAGGAACGCTACCCCCCCCCCCCCCCCAAAAGAAATCAAGCGCCCCTCCATCAGGCGTGTGCTAATGAAGCGCTGTTTTTAGTTCCTGTCAGCGCTCTTATTTCGTCTGTTTCCTGTTTTCCCCCTTTGCGCTGTTTTCCCGGCTGATTGTCACCTGGCCACACCTGGTGTCAATCAGCCCAATCTTATTTGTACCTGCTTTGTCTTCCAGTCAGTGCTGGATTATCGTCTTGTCGATGAGTTCCGTTCTGTCACTCCTGTCGAGTCATTGCGGCGTAGCGGTAAGCTATCTTTCGGTATCTGTTTTGTAGCTTACTGTTTTTTTGTTCCCTGCTTCCGTTGTTGTTTTTACTCTACAAGTAACGACTTCTGTTTTCCTGTTTGGTACCCGCTAGGGACGCCCCCCCCCCCCGAAAGAAATCAAGCGCCCCTCCATCAGGCGCGTGCTAACGAAGCGCTTCACTCCAAACTTTTCATCACCTTTTAATTTTCCCCAGCTGGAAGAGAGGGAAAAAAAGATGTGGACGCCTAATTGAATTCCGACTGGCTGTCACATGAAACATTTCCTCAGAGTCAGGCTTGCCCCTGACAGTTTGTTTGTGTTTTAGTTTTTCCTGTCAGCGTTCTTATTTTGTCCGTTTCCTTTTATCCCCCTTTTGCGCTGTTTTCCCGGCTGATTGGCAGCTGACCAAACCTGGTGTCAATCAGCCCAATCCTATTTGTACCTGCTTTTGTCTTCCGGTCAGTGCTGAATTATCGTCTTGTCGATGACTTCCGTTCTGTCGCTCCTGTCGAGTCGGCATAGCTCGGTTGGTAGAGTGCCCGTGTCAGCAACTTGAGGGTCGCAGGTTCGATTCCCGCTTGTGCCATCCTAGTTACTGCCGTTGTGTCCTTGGGCAAGACACCTGCTCCCAGTGCCACCCACACTGGTTTAAATGGAACTTAGATATTGGGTGTCACTAAGTAAAGTGCTTTGAGTCACTTGAGAAAAGCGCTATATAAATAAAATTCACTTCACTTCATTGCGGCGTAGCGGTAAGCTATCTTTCGGTATCTGTTTGTAGCTTACTGTTTTTTGTACCTTGCTTCCGTTTTGTTTTCACTCTACAAATAACGACTTCTGTTTTCCTGTTTGCTACCCGCTAGCTTCCACGCTACCGAGATACAGAGAGAATAGAGACTACGATTAGGAGAGTGGGAAACTCTAGAGACTAAGAGACAAGAAACTGATCCACTGGGAATTTAGGGACTAGAGATGGAGAGACTGAGACTCTGAAAGACTGAGACACTGGTGGCTAAGAGACTGTATGAGTATAGAGACTGACAGACTGAGACACTAAGGACTGGGACCAAGAGACTCAAAGCTTAGAGACTAAGACCAAGAGACTAGAGACCGAGAGACTTAAAGCTTATAGACTAGAAACAAGGACCAAGAGACTAAGAGACAAGAAATTGATCCACTGGGAATTTAGGGACTAGAGATGGAGAGACTGAGACTCTGAAAGACTGAGACACTGAAGCCTGAGCGACTGTGAGAGGAGAGACTGACAGACTGAAAGACTAGGGACTGGTAGACTAGAGGGTGTCTGACTAGATGCTGAGAGACTAGAGATTAGAAACTGTGAGACTGAGAGACTGACAAACTGAGACACAAAGTACTGAGGGACTAGAGACTGACAGACTAAGACCAAGAAACTAGAGACCAAGAGACTTAAAGCTTATAGACTAGAAACAAGGACCAAGAGACTAAGAGACAAGAAACTGATCCACTGGGAATTTAGGGACTAGAGATGGAGAGACTGAGACTCTGAAATACTGAGACACTGGTGGCTAAGAGACTTTAAGACTATAGAGACTGACAGACTGAGACACTAGAGATGGAAACACTACAGACTGAGAGACAAGAGACTAAAAGTACTAGAGACTGAAAGACTGAGACACTGGAGCCTGAGCGACTGTGAGACGAGAGACTGACAGACTGAAAGACTAGGGACTGGTAGACTAGAGGGTGTCGGACTAGATGCTGAGAGACTAGACACTACAGACTGGGAGATTAGAAACTGTGAGACTGAGAGACTGACAAACTGAGACACAAAGTACTGAGGGACTAGAGACTGACAGACTAGGGACTGAAAGACTAGAGAGTGAGAGATTAGATACTGAGAGAATAGAGACTACGATTGGGGGTGTGGGAAACTCTAGAGACTAAGAGACAAGAAACTGATCCACTGGGAATTTAGGGACTAGAGATGGAGAGACTGAGACTCTGAAAGACTGAGACACTGGTGGCTAAGAGACTGTAAGACTATAGAGACTGACAGACTGAGACACTAGAGATGGAAACACTACCGACTGAGGGACAAGAGACTAAAAGTACTAGAGACTTAAAGACTGAGACACTGGATCCTGAGCGACTGTGAGACGAGAAACTGAAAGACTAGGGACTGGTAGACTGGAGGGTGTCAGACTAGATGCTGAGAGACTAGAGATTAGAAACTGTGAGACTGACAAACTGAGACACAAAGTACTGAGGGACTAGAGACACTAGGGACTGGCACCAAGTGACTAAAGACAGAGAGACTCAAAGCTTAGAGACTAAGACCAAGAGACTAGAGACCGAGAGACTTAAAGCTTGTAGACTAGAAACAAGGACCAAGAGACTAAGAGACAAAAACTGATCCACTGGGAATTTAGGGACTAGAGATGGAGAGACTGAGACTCTGAAAGACTGAGACACTGGTGGCTAAGAGACTGTAAGACTATAGAGACTGACAGATTGAGACACTAGAGATGGACACACTACCGACTGAGGGACAAGAGACTAAAAGTACTAGAGACTGAAAGACTGAGACACTGGAGCTTGAGCGACTGTGAGACAAGAGACTGAAAGACTACGGACTGGTAGACTAGAGGGTGTCAGACTAGATGCTGAGAGACTAGAGATTAGAAACTGTGAGACTGACAAACTGAGACACAAAGTACTGAGGTACTAGAGACACTAGGGACTGGGACCAAGAGACTAAAGACAGAGAGACTCAAAGCTTAGAGACTAAGACCAAGAGACTAGAGACCGAGAGACTTAAAGCTTGTAGACTAGAAACAAGGACCAAGAGACTAAGAGACAAGAAATTGATCCACTGGGAATTTAGGGACTAGAGATGGAGAGACTGAGACTCTGAAAGACTGAGACACTGGTGGCTAAGAGACTGTAAGACTATAGAGACTGACAGATTGAGACACTAAAGATGGACACACTACCGACTGAGGGACAAGAGACTAAAAGTACTAGAGACTGAAAGACTGAGACACTGGAGCCTGAGCGACTGTGAGACAAGAGACTGAAAGACTACGGACTGGTAGACTAGAGGGTGTCAGACTAGATGCTTAGAGACTAGAGATTAGAAACTGTGAGACTGACAAACTGAGACACAAAGTACTGAGGGACTAGAGACTGACAGACTGAGACACTAGGGACTGGGACCAAGAGACTAGAGACAGAGAAACTCAAAGCTTAGAGAATAAGACCAATAGACTAGAGACCAAGAGACTTAAAGCTTATAGACTAGAAACAAGGACTAAGAGACAAGAAACTGATTCACTATGAATTTAGGGACTACAGATGGAGAGACTGAAACTCTGAAAGACTGAGACACTGGCGGCCAAGAGACTGTAAGACTATAGAGACTGACAGACTGAGACACTAGAAATGGAAACACTACCGACTGAGAGACAAGAGACTAAAAGTACTAGAGACTGAAAGACTGAGACACTGGAGCCTGAGCGACTGTGAGACAAGAGACTGAAAGACTACGGACTGGTAGACTAGAGATTAGAAACTGTGAGACTGAGAGACTGACAAACTGAGACACAAAGTACTGAGGGACTAGAGACACTAGGGACTGGGACCAAGAGACTAGAGACAGAGAGACTGAAAGCTTAGAGACTAAGACCAAGAGACTAGAGACAGAGAGACTGAAAGCTTAGAGACTAAGACCAAGAGACTAGAGACCGAGAGACTTAAAGTTTACAGACTAGAAACGATTTTTGTTTTGAATGTTACGTTTTCTGCCCACGTTTTTAGTCTTTTAGTAAAGTAATCAACATTGAGTTGATTACTTTACTAAAACTAGTTTTATATAAGCATTCCCTTAGGGATTTTCCCAAGCTTTTTAGCGATTTAATGACTTTTGTGTCAATCATTGGACCTGACTTGCAGTTTCTTGGAAGAAGTCAAAGTTGACATCCGAGGAGTAGAAAATGTGGACGGCCTAAAACAACAAGTCTGACATCATCATCATCATCCTCATCCTCATCATGTTTGTCCAGTAAGGAGCTTTGGCATGAAAGTGGACAATTAAAAACAACATGTTGTTTATTGGCGCTAAACGAGGGATTAAGTTTATCAGGGATTAATGTGACGGACGCTTTCACCTTCTTTTCATTGTTGCCGTCGCATTGTTGCCGCACCGTTACCATGGTGACCACCCCCCCAACCCCCTTCCCCCCAACCCCACATGTAAATACACACACTTCAATCTTAATTTGTTTTCTCTTTGCATTTTTCCCCGCCGCCCGCGTCTTAAATCGCCGTCGTTCCGGCGACTGCGATGGCGGAGAAGTGCCTTAACACTCCGGCTTAATCTGCTCGCGGGTTCGCAGCCAAAAAGGCAAGCGCGGCGGATTAGGGCGGATTAGCGCCTCGTCTGGGTTAATCGGACCCGTGCTGCGTCCCCGGGGGGTGCAGAGGTGGACCGGCGTGGGCTCGGGGACTGTCCCGCATGGCAGACGGGTCATGTAAATGTTGTTCGAGGATTTAATTCATCTGCATAACAAACACCCCGACACTAAGTACTTTGGGTCCCAGGGCCAGTCCCACCCGCAACAGCAGGTGTGGCGGCCAGGGGTAAAAAGGGACCATGGGCCCCAGGCAGGCAGAACACCCCCAGGACAAGTAGAAGCATTTAAGTCTCATCTGTATACTCTAGCCTTTGAATAGACCTCCTTTTTAGACCAGTTGATCTGCCGCTTCTTGTCTTTTTTCTTCTATGTCAAGGGAGGGGGTCCGGTCCAATGACCATGGATGAAGTACTGGCTGTCCAGAGTCGAGACCCAGGATGGACCACTCGCCTGTATCGGTTGGTGCTGATCCGCCTCCGCTTGAGATGGTTTCCTGTGACCGGGACTCTCGTTGCTGTCTTGGATCCGCTTTGAACTGAACTCTGGCGGCTGTGTTGGAGCCACTATGGATTGAACTTTCACAGCATCATGTTAGACCCATTTAAGTCTCACCTTAAAACTCATCTGTATACTCTAGCCTTTAAATAGACCTCCTTTTTAGACCAGTTGATCTGCCGCTTCTTGTCTTTTTTCTCCTATGTCCCCCCCCCCCTCCCTTGTGGAGGGGGTCCGGTCCGTTGACCACGGATGAAGTACTGGCTGTCCAGAGTCGAAACCCAGGATGGACCATTCGCCTGTATCGGTTGGTGCTGATCCGCCTCCGCTTGAGATGGTTTCCTGTGGACGGGACTCTCGCTGCTGTCTTGGATCCGCTTTGAACTGAACTCTCGCGGCTGTGTTGGAGCCACTATGGATTGAACTTTCACAGTATCATGTTAGACCCGCTCCACATCCATTGATTTCGGTCCCCTAGAGGGGGGGGGTTGCCCACATCTGAGGTCCTCTCCAAGGTTTCTCATGGTCACCATTGTCACTGGCGTCCCACTGGATGTGAATTCTCCCTGCCCACTGGATGTGAGTTTTCCTTGCCCTTTTGTGGGTTCTTCCGACGATGTTGTAGTCGTAATGGTTTTGTGCAGCCCTTTGAGACATTTGTGATTTGGGGCTATATAAATAAACATTGATTGATTGATTGATTGACAAGGCCCACCGTGCCACCGGGCAGGCCAGCAAAAGGCTAAGGACCAGTTGATCTGCCGTTTGTTTTCTGCTCTGGCCCCCTCTCCTTTGTGGAGGCTGGGGGGGCACAGGTTCGGTGGTGCACCTGGGGATAGGCTCCTCCCACCTCTAAAGGCATGCACCTGGGTATAGGCTCCTCCCACCTCCAAAGACATGCACCTGGGGATAGGCTCCTCCCACATCTAAAGACATGCACCTGGGGATAGGCTCCCCTTAACTCCAAAGGTATAAACCCGGGGAAAGGCTCCTCCCACCTCCAAAGACATGCACCTGGGGATAGGCTCCTCCCACCTCCAAAGACATGCACCTGGGGATAGGCCCCTCCCACCTCCAAAGACATGCACCTGGGGATAGGCTCCCCTTAACTCCAAAGACATGCAGCTAGGGGATAGGCTCCTCCCACCTCCAGACATGCACCTGGGGATAGGCTCCTCCCACCTCTAAAGGCATGCACCTGGGGATAAACTCCTCCCACCTCCAAAGACATGCACCTGGGGATAGGTTGATTGACAACCCTAAATGCTCCCTAGTGTGTGAATGTTGTCTATCTGTGTTGGCCCTGTGATGAGGTGGCGACTTGTCCAGGGTGTACATCGCCTTCCGCCCGAATGCAGCTGAGATAGGCACCAGCGGTAGTAAATGGATGGAATGATAGCCATCTTGATACAGAAAACAATAAGATGTATGAGATCTATTATTAGATACAACACTAAAGGTGGGAAGAAGCAACTTTCACTCACCAAAATAAAAACATTAAAACATCTCAGCATCTTTCATCCATCCAGCATCCATTCACTCCTCTTCTTCCTCCTCCTCCTCCTCCCCCGCTGGCTTTGTGGCGGTCCATCTCCCCGCCGTCAATCACACAAATCAGATTAGTGGACATATGCTGCCGCCATTAAGACCTGGCTGGCGGGGGGAGGGAACCTTTGACGGGAAGAAAGGAAAAGCAGTTTTGTTTTCTGTTGGCTCTTCACTTCCATTTTTATTTATTATTACATGCTCAATTATTATTACCACTTTGTCAGCTTAATAAATATATTAATGTCTGATAATAAACACTGCAACAGATTTAGTGTGTTGGATGAAATTATGAATGTTTTCCAATTTAAGGTTTTTCCATTTTATAGTTTTAGTTGTATTTTTCACCCCACAGTGTTTAATACATCTATTTTAAACACAACAATATGAAACAAATACATTTCAGGACAATCTGAAGCGGTATTTTTATTAGGATATGTGTTTAACAGTACTTTATTTTGTTAGCGCAATTCCAAATACAAACCCCGTTTCCATATGAGTTGGGAAATTGTGTTAGATGTAAATATAAACAGAATACAATGATTTGCAAATCCTTTTCAAGCCATATTCAGTTGAATATGCTACAAAGACAACATATTTGATGTTCAAACTCATAAACTTTATTTTTTATTGCAAATAACTTAGGAATTTCATAACTGCAACAAAGTAGTTGGGAAAGGGCATGTTCACCACTGTGTTACATCACCTTTTCTTTCAACAACACTCAATAAAGGTTTGGGAACTGAGGAAACTAATTGTTGAAGCTTTGAAAGTGGAATTCTTTCCCATTCTTGTTTTATGTAGAGCTTCAGTCCTTCAACAGTCCGGGGTCTCCGCTGTCCTATTTTACGCTTCACACATTTTCCGTGGGAGACAGGTCTGGACTGCAGGCGGGCCAGGAAAGTACCCACACTCTTTTTTTGTAACTGTTATAACGCTTGTCTTGCTGAAATAAGCAGGGGCGTCCATGATAGCGTCACATATGTTGCTCCAAAACCTGTATGGACCTTTCAGCATTAATGGTGCCTTCACAGATGTGTAAGTTACCCATGCATTGGGCACTAATACACCCCCATACCATCACACATGCTGGCTTTTACACTTTGCGCCTAGAACAATCCGGATGGTTATTTTCCTCTTTGTTCCGGAGGACACCACGTCCACAGTTTCCAAATATAATTTGAAATGTGGACTCGTCAGACCACAGAACACTTTTCCACTTTGCATCAGTCCATCTTAGATGAGCTCGGGTTCAGAGAAGCCGGCGGCGTTTCTGGATGTTGTTGATAAATGGGTTTGGCTTTGCATAGTAGAGCTTTAACTTGCACTTACAGATGTAGCGACCAACTGTAGTTACTGACAGTGGTTTTATGAAGGGTTTCCTGAGCCCATGTGGTGATATCCTTTACACACTGATGTCGGTTTTTAGTAATTGTTTACAATAATCTCACATACATACATACACACTCATCATCCTCCCTATGAGGTCACATGATCCATTCCTCATCCTCCCATGAGGTCACACGATCCATCCCTCATCCTCCCATGAGGTCACATGATCCATCCCTCATCCTCCCATGAGGTCACATGATCCATCCCTCATCCTCCTCCCATGAGGTCACATGATCCATCCCTCATCATCCTCCCATGAGGTCACATGATCCATCCCTCATCCTCCCATGAGGTCACATGATCCATCCCTCATCCTCCCATAAGGTCACATGATCCATCCCTCATCCTCCCATGAGGTCACATGATCCATCCTTCATCATCCTCCCATGAGGTCACATGATCCATCCCTCATCCTCCCATGAGGTCACATGATCCATCCCTCATCCTCCCATGAGGTCACATGATCCATCCCTCATCCTCCCATGAGGTCACATGATCCATCCCTCATCCTCCCATGAGGTCACATGATCCATCCCTCATCCTCCCATGAGGTCACATGATCCATCCGTCATCATCCCATGAGGTCACATGATCCATCCCTCATCCTCCTCCCATGAGGTCACATGATCCATCCTTCATCATCCTCCCATGAGGTCACATGATCCATCCCTCATCCTCCCATGAGGTCAGGTGATCCATCCCTCATCCTCCCATGAGGTCACATGATCCATCCCTCATCCTCCCACGAGGTCACATGATCCATCCCTCATCCTCCCATGAGGTCACATGATCCATCCCTCATCCTCCCATGAGGTCACATGATCCCTCTTCATCCTCCCATGAGGTCACATGATCCATCCCTCATCCTCCCATGAGGTCTCATGATCCCTCTTCATCCTCCCAGGAGGTCACATGATCCATCCCTCATCCTCCCATGAGGTCACATGATCCATCCCTCACCCTCCCATGAGGTCACATGATCCATCCCTCATCCTCCCATGAGGTCTCATGATCCCTCTTCATCCTCCCATGAGGTCACATGATCCATCCCTCATCCTCCCATGAGGTCACATGATCCATCCCTCATCCTCCCATGAGGTCACATGATCCCTCTTCATCCTCCCATGAGGTCACATGATCCATCCCTCATCCTCCCATGAGGTCACATGATCCATCCCTCATCCTCCCATAAGGTCACATGATCCCTCTTCATCCTCCCATGAGGTCACATGATCCATCCCTCATCCTCCCATGAGGTCACATGATCCCTCTTCATCCTCCCATGAGGTCACATGATCCATCCCTCATCCTCCCATGAGGTCACATGATCCATCCCTCATCCTCCCATGAGGTCACATGATCCATCCCTCATCCTCCCATGAGGTCACATGATCCATCCCTCATCCTCCTCCCATGAGGTCACATGATCCATCCCTCATCATCCTCCCATGAGGTCACATGATCCATCCCTCATCCTCCCATGAGGTCACATGATCCATCCCTCATCATCCTCCCATGAGGTCACATGATCCATCCCTCATCCTCCCATGAGGTCACATGATCCATCCCTCATCATCCTCCCATGAGGTCACATGATCCATCCCTCATCCTCCCATGAGGTCACATGATCCATCCCTCATCCTCCCATGAGGTCACATGATCCATCCCTCATCATCCTCCCATGAGGTCACATGATCCATCCCTCCTCCTCCCATGAGGTCACATGATCCATCCCTCCTCCTCCCATGAGGTCACATGATCCATCCCTCATCATCCTCCCATGAGGTCACATGATCCATCCCTCCTCCTCCCATGAGGTCACATGATCCATCCCTCCTCCTCCCATGAGGTCACATGATCCATCCCTCATCCTCCTCCCTATGAGGTCACATGATCCATCCCTCATCCTCCCATGAGGTCACATGATCCATCCCTCATCTTCCTCCCATGAGGTCACATGATCCATCCCTCCCCCTCCCATGAGGTCACATGATCCATCCCTCCTCCTCCCATGAGGTCACATGATCCATCCCTAATCATCCCATGAGGTCACATGATCCATCCCTCATCCTCCTCCCTATGAGGTCACATGATCCATCCCTCATCCTCCCATGAGGTCACATGATCCATCCCTCATCCTCCTCCCATGAGGTCACATGATCCATCCCTCATCTTCCTCCCATGAGGTCACATGATCCATCCCTCATCCTCCCATGAGGTCACATGATCCATCCCTCATCTTCCTCCCATGAGGTCACATGATCCATCCCTCATCATCCTCCCATGAGGTCACATGATCCATCCCTCATCCTCCCATGAGGTCACATGATCCATCCCTCCTTATCCTCCCATGAGGTCACATGATCCATCCCTCCTTATCCTCCCATGAGGTCACATGATCCATCCCTCCTCATCCTCCCATGAGGTCACATGATCCATCCCTGAACGCATCTCCTGCAGCGTTGGAATCCCGCAGCCTCCCTGAACGCATCTCCTGCCCTCAGTGTAAAAGCGTTAACCTGGCGTAGGAAGCGACGGCGAGGAAACACTAATTTATCTGCAAGACGGCCAACCTTGTAGCCCCGCCCCCGAGGCCCCAGCTTCATCTTGAGGGAAAAAAAAAACCCTCCCTTCCTCTGATGATCTGCGGCCATGCGGCGCGGCGTGTTCGGGGGTCGGAGGTCAAACGCTGCAAATGTGAGGGAGGCGTTCCAGCGCCGCCATTACGCTCGCTAATGTGCGATGCTTCTGCCCGCCCACACCGCCGCTGCCTGCGCTCATTAGCGGCAAACAACAAACACACCGCCGCCGGGCTAAAGGTCGGCTCGCCGCCCGCCCGCCGCCGCCCGCCTTTCCCCCTCGCCCTCCCCGAGCATTTAGGAAAAGTTGTGAGAACTTTGAACGGGAGACAAGTCGGCGGAGCATGTCACGACCTTTCCCAACCCCCCCCCCCCCGCCGTCTCCACGACGACCCCCCGCCGAGCCCGCAATTACCGCCAACTCAACACTCGCCGACAACTTTTACACGTTTTTTTTTTACACAAGTCCGTAGCTTTTATTTTGAAATGCACACAAGCCCCCTCGCCATGGGGGGGGGGCGGGATTACGGCCGTGTTGTTATGACGATCACATTAGCGTGCTTATGCTAATACACTTGTTAACCTACATATGGAACACGAGCGCCTTACTTCCTGCTGGGTTGAGGTCACATGACGTGTCGGAGGGGGTGTGGTCTTTTGTGCCCGCAATCTGTTTAAAGTTGTGTTTGCTTGATTACTGACAGCTGTGTAAAAAACAATGTTTATTCTTTAGAAAAGGCATATTTTCACATCTGAAAACCCAAAAAAGACATATTTTCGAATCTAAAATGATTAAAAATTATGTTTATTCATTAGAAAATACATATTTTCATATCTAAATGATAAAAAATAATGTTTATTACTTAAAAAAGGCATTTTTGTATATCTAAAAGTATAAAAAATAGTGTTTATTCATTAGAAAAGGCATATTTTCACATTTAAAGTCCAAAAAAATAATGTTTATTAATTATAAAATACATATTTTCATATCTAAAATTGTAAAAAAAAATGTTTATTATTAGAAAGGGCATATTTTTATATCTAAAAGTGTTTAAAAAAATAGTGTTTATTTCTTCAAAAAGGCATATTTTCCCATTTGAAAGTCCCAAATATTAGAAAAGGCATATTTCGTTATCCAAAGGTATAATAAAATAGTGTTTATTCATTAGAAAAGGCATATTTTCACATCTGAAAGTCCAAAAAAGACATATTTTTTAATCTAAAATGATTAAAAATGATGTTTATTCATTAGAAAATACATATTTTCATATCTAGAATGATAAAAAATAATGTTTATTACTTACAAAAGGCATATTTGTATATCTAAAAGTATAATAAAATAGTGTTTATTCATTATAAAAGGCATATTTTCACATCTGAAAGTCCCAAAAAATAATTTTTATTAATTAGAAAATACATATTTTCAAATCTAAAATAATTAAAGATGTTTATTTATTAGAAAATACATATTTTCATATCTAAAATTATAAAAAATAATGTTTATTATTAGAAAAGGCATATTTTTATGTCTAAAAGTGTTAAAAAAAATTGTGTTTATTTATTAAAAAGGGCATATTTTCACAATTGAAAGTCCCAAAAATTAAAAAAAGGCATATTTTTTTATCCAAAGGTATAATAAAATAGTGTTTATTCATTAGAAAAGGCATATTTTCACATTTAAAGTCCCAAAAATAATTTTTATTAATTAGAAAATACATATTTTCAAATCTAAAATATTTAAAGATGATGTTTATTTATTAGAAAAATACATATTTTCATATCTAAAATGGTAGAAAAATCATGTTTATATTTAGAAGAGGCATATTTTTATATCTAAAAGTGTAAACATATTAGTGTTTATTTATTAAAAAAGGCATATTTTCACATTTGAAAGTCCGAAAAATTAGAAAAGGCATATTTATTAGGTATAATAAAATAGTGTTTATTCATTAGAAAAGGCATATTTTCACATTTAAAGTCCAAAAAAATAATGTTAATTAATTAGAAAATACATATTTTCAAATCTAAAATAATTAAAGATGCTGTTTATTTATTAGAAAATACATATTTTCATATCTAAAATGGTAAAAAATCATGTTTATAATTAGAAAAGGCATATTTTTACATCTAAAAGTATAAAAAATAGGGTTTATTTATTAAAAAAGGCATATTTTCACATCTGAAAACCCAAAAAAGACATATTTTCCAATCTAAAATGATTAAAAATTATGTTTATTCATTAAAAAATACACATTTTCATATCTGAAATGATAAAAAATAATGTTTATTACTTAAAAAAGGCATATTTGTATATCTAAAAGTATTAAAAAAATAGTGTTTATTTATTAGAAAAGGCATATTTTCACATTTGAAAGTCCCAAAAATACATATTTTAAAATCTAAAATGATTAAAGATAATGTTTATTCGTTAGAAAATACATATTTTCATATCCAAAATTATAAAAAATAATGTTTATTAATTAGAAAAGGCATATTTTTCATATCTTGAAATATACAAAATAGTGTTTATTTATTAGAAAAGGCATATTTTCACATCTGAAAGTCCCAAAAATTAAAAAAGGCATATTTTTATATCTGAAGGTATAATAAAATAGTGTTTATTTCTTAGAAAAGGCATATTTTCCTATCTAAAACTTATTAAAAAAATAATGTTTATTAGTAAAGGCATCTTTTCATATCTAAAAGTATAAAACATAATATTTATTCGTTAAAAAAATGCATATTTTTATATCCAAAAGTATAAAAAATAGTGTTTATTCATTAGAAAAGGCATCTTTTCATATGTAAAAGTACAAACCCCGTTTCCTTATGAGTTAGGAAATTGCGTTTGATGTAAATATAAACGGAATACAATGATTTAAAAATAATTTTCAACCCATATTCAGTTGAATATGCTACAACTTTAGAATTTGATGCCAGCAACACGTGACAAAGAAGTTGGGAAAGGTGGCAAAAAATACTGATAAAGTTGAGGAATGCTCATCAAACACTTATTTGGAACATCCCACAGGTGTGCAGGCTAATTGGGAACAGGTGGGTGCCATGATTGGCTATAAAAGCAGCTTCCATGAAATGCTAAGTCATTCACAAACAAGGATGGGGTGAGGGTCACCACTTTGTCAGCAAATTGTCAAACAGTTTTAGAACAACATTTCTCAACCAGCTATTGCAAAGAATTTGGGGATTTTACCATCTACGGTCTGTAAAATCATCAAAGGGTTCATAAATCTGGAGAAATCACTGCACGTAAGCGATAATATTACGGACTTTTGATCCCTCAGGCGGTACTACATCAAAAACCGACATAAGTGTGTAAAGGATATCACCACATGGGGTCAGGAACACTTCCTAAAACCACTGTCAGTAACTACAGTTGGTCGCTACATCTGTAAGTGCAAGTTAAAACTCTACTATGCAAAGCCAAACCCATTTATCAACAACACCCAGAAACGCCTCTGGCTTGGCTGGGCCCGAGCTCATCTGAGATGGACTGATGCAAATTGGAAAAGTGTTCTGTGGTCTGACGAGTCCACATTTCAAATTATATTTGGAAACAGAGGACGTGGTGTCCTCCGGAACAAAGAGGAAAATAACCATCCGGATTGTTATAGGTGCAAAGTGTAAAAGCCAGCATGTGTGTTGGTATGGGGGTGTATTAGTGCCCAAGGCATGGGTAACTTACACATCTGTGAAGGCACCATTAATGCTGAAAGGTCCATACAGGTTTTGGAACAACATATGTTGTCATCCAAGCAACGTTATCATGGACGCCCCTGCTTATTTCAGCAAGACAAGCGTTATAACAGTTACAAAAAAAAGAGTGCAGGTACTTTCCTGGCCCGCCTGCAGTCCAGACCTGTCTCCCATGGAAAATGTGTGAAGCGTAAAATAGGACAGCGGAGACTGTTGAAGGACTGAAGCTCTACATAAAACAAGAATGGGAAAGAATTCCACTTTCAAAGCTTCAACAATTAGTTTCCTCAGTTCCCAAACGTTTATTGAGTGTTGTTAAAAGAAAAGGTGATGTAACACAGTGGTGAACATGCCCTTTCCCAACTACTACATGACATGTAGATATCTAACAAACAATCCAATCTGCTAGCTAGTGAAGTCCTGTTGTTGTTGCAGAGTAAATATGTTATTAACACAATATTGTGATCGTTGTGTTTGATGACCTCACTCAGGGCTCAGCTGCCGTGTAGGCGGGACCTGCGGGGGCGCCAGGGCAGCGTCTCATTGGCTGCCGGAAGCCGCTCTTCCCGCTTGAGTGGCGGCCCCGTAATGAGCGCCGGTGGGAATCCAACCTCAGACCCGAGACCCGACACGGCCGGAGGCGGGGGTACGGAGGAGGTGCCAACTCCTTCACCCATCATGGCCGCCGCGCTCCCTCGGCCCGTGCTGCATTCGAGGTGCCTGGGAGAAAGCGGACAGAGGTGAATTTATGTGTGTGTGTGTGTATTCTTCGACGTGTTCCTTGTTTTTTCTTGAACGATGTAAAGATGCATTTGTAGTCCGAGACAGTAATCATGTGTGTGGGGGCGCTGACCCGGCCGTTGCCATGGAGACCACACAACACAAGAACCTTGCGTGTTGTGTAGCTGCATGTTTGTGTGCGTGTGTGTGTGTTGCTTTCCTTTGACTGCTGTCTTGGTGCTGCATACACACACACACACACACACGCGATCCAGGTGTGCGGTTGGCGGGGGTTGTCATGGTAACGGATGAGAAGAGACAATATGTTGTAATTAAAACACATGTTTACAAATGAAGCGTCTCATAGCGACCGGTCCCCCTTGCTGTATCTTTTTATGCTCTGGTAACTTTAAAGGTAAAAAACTAAATTATTATAAGATTTGTATTTAGTAAAGGAACTTGTTCAAAGTTACTTTAAAATCAAAGTTTTTCTTTTTTACACAATACAGTAGGCTCCTCCCACTTCCTAAGACACATACCTTGGGATAGGCTCCTCCCACTTCCAAAGACACGAACCTTGGGATAGGCTCCTCCCACTTCCAAAGACATGCACCTGGGGATAGGCTCCTCCCACCTCCAAAGACACACACTTGGTGATAGGCTCCTCCCACTTCCAAAGACACACACTTGGCGATAGGCTCCTCCCACTTCCAAAGACATGCACTTGGCGATAGGCCCCTCCCACCTCCAAAGACACGAACCCTGGGATAGGCTCCTCCCACCTCCAAAGACACACACTTGGCGATAGGCTCCTCCCACCTCCAAAGACACACACTTGGCGATAGGCTCCTCCCACCTCCAAAGACACACACTTAGCGATAGGCTCCTCCCACCTTCAAAGACATGCACCTGGGGATAAGCTCCTCCCACCTCCAAAGACACGCACCTTAGGTTAGGCTCCTCCCACCTCCAAAGACACGAACCTTGGGATAGGCTCCTCCCACCTCCAAAGACATGCACCTGGGGATAGGCTCCTCCCACCTCCAAAGACACACACTTGGTGATAGGTTCCTCCCACCTTCAAAGACATGCACCTGGGGATAGGCTCCTCCCACCTCCAAAGACACACACTTGGTGATAGGCTCCTCCCACCTCCAAAGACACGCACCTGGGGATAGGCTCCTCCCACCTCCAAAGACACGCACCTGGGGATAGGCTCCTCCCACCTTCAAAGACATGCACTTGGGGATAGGCTCCTCCCAATTCCAAAGACACACACTTGGCGATAGGCTCCTCCCACTTCCAAAGACACGCACCTTGGGATAAGCTCCTCCCACCTCCAAAGACACACACTTGGCGATAGGCTCCTCCCACCTCCAAAGACATGCACCTGGGGATAAGCCCCTCCCACCTCCAAAGACATGCACCTGGGGATAGGCCCCTCCCACCTCCAAAGACATGCACCCTGGATGAGGTTGTGACTTGTCCAGGGTGTACCCCGCCTTCCCGCCCAAATGCAACTGGGGTAGGTTACAGCACCCAGTGAACCCAAAAGGCACAAGAAGTAGAAAGTGGATGGATAGATGGATTTTTGGGTCCTATTTTTGTCTTTTTTGTTTCCTTTTTTCTTTCGTTTTCAATTTTCTTATCTCAATATCCATTTTATATTTCATTCCCCCTTTTTTTCCCTTTTTTTCATTTGTCGTTTCCATTTCCTTTTCATTTTGATTTCATTTATTTTTCTTTTACTCTTTATTTTACTTTTTCTTTCAGATTTTGTTTACTTTTTCGTTTATTCTTTTTTATTTTTATTTTTATTCGTCACTATAATTTCCTTTTCATTTTTCAATCCATTTATCTTTTTCTTTATTTTTTTTCTTTCCTTTTTCTTTTACATTTTTTCTTTTCATTTGGATTTCCCTGTTTTATTATTTTTCTTTCTTTTTTTCTTTTGGTTTCTCATTTCATTTTATGTTTTCCTTTTCTTTTTTTCTTTTTCTTTTTTTTTCTTTTTTATTGTCCTATTTGATTTTGATTTTGATTTTCTTCTTTTTATCTTTTTTCTTTCTTTTAAATTTGCTTTTCTTGTTTTCTTTCACTCTTTCTCATGCCTTTTATTTTTTCTTTTGTTTATTACTGATCTCGTTTTACTCTTCATTGTATCATTCTTCCCCTTCTTGCTCTTTTTGCTGTTCTTCCTCCTTTTCTTCTCGTTCTTTTTCTTCATTTTCTTCTCCTTCCTCCTATTCTTTATCAGTCTTTGTCTTCCTTTTCTTCTCAGTCTTCTTCCTCCTTTTATTCTCGATGTTTTTCTTCTTTATCTTCTTGATTTTCTTCTTCCTCATTTTTTTCTGGGTCTTCCTCTTCCTTTTCTTCTGGGTCTTCTTCCTCCTTTTCTTCTCAGTCTTTTTCTTCTTTTTCTTCTCGATCTTCTTCCTCCTTTTCTTCTCAATTTTCTTCGTCCTCCTTTTCTTCTGGGTCTTCTTCCTTTTCATCTGGGTCTTCCTCCTTTTCAGTCATTTTCTTCCTTTTCTCCTCGATCTTTTTATTCCTTATTTTCCTCTCAGTCGTCTTCCTCTTTTTTTTCCCCAATCTTCTTCTTGCTCCTTTTCTTCTGGGTTTTCCTCCTTTTTATCAGGGTCTTCCTCCTTTTTTCTTCTCATTTTTTTTCTTCCTTTTCTTCTCAATCTTCTTCTTCCTTCTTTTCTTCTGGGTCTTCTTCCTCCTTTTCCTCTGGGTCTTCTTCCTTTTTATCTGGGTCTTCCTCCACCTTTTCTTCTCGGTCCTTTTCTTTTCTTTATTCTCAATCTTCTTTTTCCTCCTTTTCTTCTGGGTCTTCTTCTTCCTTTTCTTTTGGGTCATCTTCCTCCTTTTCTTATCAGTCTTCTTCATTTTCTTCTCAATCTTCTTATTACTTTACTCTCAGTCTTCTTTGTCTTTTTCTTCTCAAATTTCTTTTTTCTCCTTTTCTTTTGGGTCTTCTTCCTTTTCATCAGGGTCTTCTTCGTTTTTTCTTCTAATTTTTTCTTCCTTTTCTTCTTGATCTTCTTCTTCCTTCTCTTCTTCTGGGTCTTCTTCCTCCTTTTCCTCTTGGTCTTCTTCCTTTTCATCCGGGTCTTCCTCCACCTTTACTTCTTGGTCTTTTTCTTCTCGATCTTCTTCTTCCTCCTTTTCTTTTGGGTCTTCTTCCTCCTTTTCTTCTCAGTCTTTTTCATTTTCTTCTCGATCTTTTTTCTCCTTTTCTTCTCGATCTTCTTCTTCCTTCTTTTCTTCTCAGTCTTCTTCCTCCTTTTATTCTCGGTCTTCCTTATTTTCTTCTCGATCTTCTTTCTCCTTTTCTTCTCGATCTCCTTCTTCCTCCTTTTCTTCTGGGTCTTCTTCCTTTTCATCTGGGTCTTCCTCCTTTTTTCTTTTCGATCTTTTTCTTCTTTTTTTTCTCGATCTTCTTCCTCCTTTTGTTCTGGGTCTTCCTCCTCCTTTTCTTTTCAGTCTTTTTCTTCTCAATCTTTTTCCTCCTCCTTTTCCTCTTGGTCTTCTTCCTTTTCATCCGGGTCTTCCTCCTCCTTTCCTTCTTGGTCTTTTTCTTCTCAATCTTCTTCTTCCTCCTTTTCTTTTGGGTCTTTTCCTCCTTTTCTTCTCAGTCTTCTTCATTTTCTTCTCGATCTTCTTTCTCCTTTTCTTCTCAAACTTGTTCTTCTTCCTTCTTTTCTTCTCAGTCTTCTTCCTCCTTTAATTCTCGGTCTTCCTTATTTTCTTCCCGATCTTCTTTCTCCTTTTCTTCTCGATCTTCTTCTTCCTCCTTTTCATCTGGGTCTTCCTCCTTTTTTCTTCTTGATACTTTTCTTCCTTTTTTCTCGATCTTCTTCTTCCTCCTTTTGTTCTGGGTCTGCCTCCTCCTTTTCTTTTCAGTCTTTTTCTTCTCAATCTTTTTCCTCCTCCTTTTTCTTCTGGGTCTTCTTCTTCCTTTTCTTTTGGGTTTTCTTCCTCCTTTTCTCCTCAGTCTTCTTCCTCATTTTCTTTTCGATCTTCTTTCTCATTTTCTTTTCGATCTTCTTGTTCCTTCTAGGTCTTCTTCCTCCTGCGATGAGGAAATAGCCTGACTGACAGCAGCTTGACTTTCCGAGCGGACGTCAGAGGTCAGTGAGGTTAGTCCCGCCCACATTTATGTAAATGTCCCGCAGGAAGTGCTGCTTTCGACCCGCTGGCTGGCAAGGAGGTGTTCTCACCTGAGGATGCATTCAGGGTGTGAAGAGAAATGGTAAATGTGAGCTTCCTTTGCCTTGAACAACATCTTTCATGTAAGAAATGTTTCAAAAGTCTTTTACTTTGCTCTTCCTTTTCATGCTTTTGTTTCCTCACTAAAAGCTTTGATTAATATTTAGTCTTTTAGCTTGTTTTGTGTGTGTGTGTGTGTGTGTGTGTGTGTGTGTGTGTGTGTGTGTGTGTGTGTGTGTGTGTGTGTGTGTGTGTGTGTGTGTGTGTGTGTGTGTGTGTGTCCTGTGGGAGGACGGCATTGTGTGTGATCTTATCAATAGATGTTTACAGTAATTAATGATGCTCGTTAACAGCAGCTAGCGTTAGCAGGTGACATTCTATTCATCTTGATGACAGACGCTCGCATGACCTTTGACCTGCTGAAACATTACAAAATACTCAATAGAAGCAGGAAAAAAACAACATGTTTCATTTCAAAGACCTCTTCCTCGTCCTCCTCCTGCACTAAAACTTGGTCCATGGACTTGGACTTGGATTGTTTCTTCGATGCGGAGAATATTTAGGACGAGCCAGGCGTGAACGTGAGTACATATTTATTGATATTCTGAAAAAAAACTACACAAAAAGGCAAACAAAGGGCGCGCACAAGGGCGGAGAACAAATACTTGGCTACATAAACAAATGACTAGAACAAAGGCTGTATACTAAAAACGTGAATCAAAAACTTGCACTGTGGCATGAATACAAAACTTACGTGGCGTGGTCAAAAACGAGCAGAAAGGCATGAAGGAAGGTACATGGAAATTTGGGTAAGGTATCAGCAGGTAAAGTTGCCAGGACAAAGACAGAAACAGAATGGCTTAAATAATAACTGTGATAACGATTAGCAGAAAATCAATGAGTTGGCATGGAGAAGAAAACAAACCAGGAAGTGCAATAACAGAACTGAGCGTCCGAAAAAGAAAACATAACTTGACCAAACATGACAAAAACAAAACATAATCCATAGGCGTGACAGGATGTCCATGTTTGTTTGAGGTGGTACAGAGTCTTTGGACAAGGTCCTGGCAGAACACAGGAGACAGCAAGGAGGAGAAGAAGGGTGGGAAGGAGAAGGGTAGGACAAGATGGAGAAGGAGACAAAAGAAGGGAAGGATAAGAAGAAAGGGGAGGAGGAGGAAGAGAAGGAGACGAAGGGTTTGAAGGAGAAAGATAGAAGAAAATGGAGAAGGAGACAAAGGAAGGGAAGAATGAGAAGAAGAATGGGAAGAAGGAGGAGGAAGAGGAAAAGAAGGACTGGAAGAAGAAGGATTGAAGGAGATGGAGAAGTAGATGAAGAAAGGGAAGAAGAAAATAAGGAGAAGAATGATTTGAAGAAGAATAGAAGAAGATGGAAAGGAAGAAAGAGAAGAAGAAAGGGGTGAGGGAAGAGAGGAGGAGAAGGAGAGGAAGGGTATGAAGAAGGAGGATAGAAGAAGATGGAAAAGGAGACGAAGGAAGGTAAGGAGGACAAAAATAACGGGAAGAAGGAGGAGGGAGAGGAGAAGAGGAGAACAAGGATTGCAATGAGAAGGATAGAAGAAGATGGAGAAGGAGACAAAGGAAGAGAAGAAGGAGAAGAAGAATGGGCAGACGGAGGAGAGAGAGGAGAAGAAGAAATGAAGGAGAAGAAGGGTTGGAAGGAGAAGGATAGAAGAAGATGGAGAAGAAGACAAAGGAAGGGAAGAAGGAGAAGAAGAATGGGAAGAATGAGGAGGCAGAGGAGAAGGAGAAGGAGAAGAAGAAAAGAAGGAGAAGAAGGGTTGGAAGGAGAAGGATAGAAGAAGATTGAGAAAGAGACAAAGGAAGGGAAGAAGAAGAAGAAGAACGGGAAGAATGAAGAAGAACGGGAAGAATGAGGAGGGAGAGGAGAAGAAGGACTGGAAGGAGAAGGATAGAAGAAGATCAAGAAGAAAGGGAAGAAGAAAAAAAGGAGAAGAATGAAGAAGGATAGAAGACAATGGAGAAGGACACAAAGGAAAGGAAGAAATGGGTGAAGGAAGATAGGAGGAGAAGAAGGAGAGGATGGGCATGAAGGAGAAGGATAGAAGAAGATGGAAAAGGAGACGAAAGAATCATTTATTCATTCATTCGTTTGTTCATTCAATCTTTTGTTAGTTCATTCAATCCTTTATTCATTCATTCATTCGTCTGTTCATTTAATCGTTCGTTTGTTCGTTCATTCAATCATTCATTCATTTGTTTGTTCACTCAATCGTTCGTTTGTTCATTCAATCATTTATTCATTCATTAATTTGTTTGTTCACTCAATCGTTCGTTTGGTCGTTCAGTCAATAATTTATTCATTCATTCGTTTGTTCACTCAATTGTTCGTCAGTTCGTTCATTCAATCATTTACCCATTCATTCGTTTCTTCATTCAATCGTTCGTTTTTTCGTTCATTCAATCATTTAATCATTCATTCATTCGTTTGTTTATTCAGTCCTTTGTATGTTCATTCAATCACTCATTCATCTATTTGTTCATTCAATGGTTCGTTTGTTAGCTCATTTAGTCATTGGTTTGTTAATTAAATCATTCGTTTGTTCGTTCATTCAATCGTTTATTCATTCATTCGTTTGTTCATTCAATCCTTTGTTCGTTCATTCAATCATCTATTCATGCGTTATTCGTTTGTTCATTCAATCGTTTGTTTGTTCAATAATTCAATCATTTATTCATTCCTTCGTTTGTTCATTCAATCATCTATTCAGTCATTCATTAGTTTGTTCATTCAATCGTTCGTTTGTTCGTTCATTCAATCATTCTTTTTTTTGTTTGTTCACTCAATCGTTCGTTTGTTTATTTATTCAATAATTTATTCATTCATTCATTTGTTTGTTCACTCAATCGTTCTTTTGTTCGTTTATTAAATAATTTATTCATTCATGAATTTGCTGATTCACTCAATCGTTCGTTTGGTCATTCATTCAATAATTTATTCATTCATTCATTCGTTTGTTCACTCAATTGTTCGTTCATTCAATCATTTATTCATTCATTCGTTTGTTCATTCAATCCTTTGTTCGTTCATTCAATCATCTATTCATGCGTTCATTCGTTTGTTCATTCAATCGTTTGTTTGTTCAATAATTCAATCGTTTATTCATTCCTTCGTTTGTTCATTCAATCATCTATTCAGTCATTCATTCGTTTGTTCACTCAATTGTTCGTTCATTCAATCATTTATTTATTCATTCGTTTGTTCATTCAATTGTTCGTTTGTTCGTTCATTCAATCGTTTATACATTCATTCGTTTGTTCGTTCATTCAATCACTAAATCATTCATTCATTTGTTTGTTTATTCAATTGTTTGTATGTTCATTCAATCACTCATTCATCTATTTGTTTATTCCATCGTTCGTTTGTTAGCTCATTTATTCATTCGTTTGTTCATTCAATCGTTCGTTTGTTCGTTCATTCAATCATTGATTCATTCATTCGTTTGTTCACTCAATCCTTTGTTTGTTCATTCAATCATTCATCAATTCATTCATTAGTTTGTTCATTCAATCGCTCGTTGGTTTGTTCATTCAATCATTCAGTCATTTGTATGTTCACCAATCGTTTGTCAGTTCGTTCAATCTTTCACTCATTCGTTTTTTCGTTTATTCAATCATTTATTCATTCCTTTGTTTGTTCATTCAATCCTTTGTTTGTTCATTCAATCATTTACCCATTCATTTATTAGTTTGTTCATTCAATCGTTCGTTGGTTCCTTCATTCAATCATTCATTCATTCGTTTGTTCATTCAACCGTTCGTTGGTTCGTTCATTCAATCATTCATTCATTTGTTTGTTCATTCAATCATTTATTCATTCATTCCTTTTTTCATTCAATCGTTTGTGTGTTCGTTCATTCAATCATTCATTTGTTCATTCATTCAATCGTTTATACATTCATTCGTTTGTTCGTTCATTCAATCACTAAATCATTCATTCATTCGTTTGTTTACTCAATCGTTTGTATGTTCTTTCAATCACTCATTCATCTATTTGTTCATTCCATCGTTCGTTTGTTAGCTCATTTATTCATTCGTTCATTCAATCGTTCGTTTGTTCATTCAATCATTTATTAATTAATTCATTCGTTTGTTCATTCAATCGTTCGTTGGTTTGTTCATTCAATCGTTCATTCATTTGTATGTTCACCAATCGTTTGTTTGTCCGTTCGCTCAATCATTCATTCATTCGTTTTTTCGTTTATTCAATCATTTATTCATTCCTTTGTTTGTTCATTCAATCCTTTGTTTGTTCATTCAATCATTTACCCATTCATTTATTAGTTTGTTCATTCAATCGTTCGTTGGTTCGTTCATTCAATCATTCATTCATTCATTCGTTTGTTCATTCAACCGTTCCTATGTTCGTTCATTCAATCATTTATTCATTCGTTTGTTTGTTCATTCAATTATTTAATCATTCGTTGCTTTTTTCATTCAATCGTTTGTTTGTTCGTTCATTCAATCATTCATTTGTTCATTCATTCAATCGTTTGATTGTTCGTTCATTCATTCAGTCATTCATTGATACTTACTTTCATTCACTGAATCAATCCACATAAACTAGTCCCTTCATCCATTGGCTGCCGTCAGCTCTGCTGGAACCTAAAATGGCGAGCTTTGTTTCCCCCGCCACTTCCTGTCAGGGTGTGCGTGCAACACGGCGTCCGACCTCCTTCCTGCGCGCGGGAGGAACTTCCTGCCGGGGAATATTGATGAGGATATTAGGGGCCCTCGCTGGGGGCCGAGGGGTTAATTACTGCAAAGCATGCTGGGAGGCGAGCGCCGCTGACAAACTCTGCTTGTGTTGTGTCCTAAGTGGGCGGGGCTTGTCAAGTTTGACTGTATTCGCCTAACACACACACACACACACACACGTAGGGGCCCCACATCAGCAGGGGCCCCATTGTGCTTCATTGAGCACGTGTGAGATGTTTTCATCCCAGCTCCCTCCTGCTCCGTCACTGATGACAACATAACCACAACATCATAGTTTTAGTTCAAAGCATACATTTTTTTTTAAATTCAAGTTTATTGTTCTTGAAAAAATGACATCAGTATGGGGGGGGCCAAATAAAAGTCTGCTTGGGGCCCCCAGTGGTTCTGGCAACTAAGTCTGCCTGCCTTCAGGTTGTACAACAACAGATACAATACACATTTAAAACATTAAATAAGTTTATTGTAGTGTAAAGAATATGAATATGTTTAATTTATAATGTAAATCATTAGTTGTTTGAATTAATATACATTTATTGTTATTTAGGTATATCAAATTGGTATTTTTACATTATTTAATCTTGAATAAGTTATTTCTTTAAACACCAAATTATTATTATTTTTGTTATTAAGATTACAATTACTCATTATTATTATTATTATGATTATAACACATTATTATCATCACCATTTTATTATTATTGTTCGTAAGTAAAATTATTGTTATTATGATTACTAATATTGTTGTTAATAATAATAGTACTACCCTTATTATTATTGTCATCATCATTATTCGAAGTGTTCTTCTTCTTATTATTATTATTGCATTATTGTTATTTTCCTTTATTATTAATATTATCATTATTATTTGTATTATTATTGTTATTATTATTGTTATTATTATTATACATATTACCATCATCATTGTATTATCACTGATCATAAAAAGATATGATTGTCATTATTGTTATTATGATTACTATTATCATTTTTAATAATAGTATTACATTAATATCTTATCATCATCATTATTAAAATTGTTGTTATTATTATTATTACTTTTTCAATTATTATTATTAGTATTATACATATCATCATGTTATTATCTTTCTTCATAAATGATATTCTTTATTATTGTTATTTTTGGCCCTGCGATGAGTTGACGACTTGTCCAGGGTGTAGACCGCCTTCCGCCCGATTATAGCTGAGATAGGGGCCAGCGACCCCAAAAGGGAATAAGTGGTAGGAAATGGATGGATGAATATCATCATCATCATTTTATTATCTTTGTTCATAAATAATATTTTGTATTATTGTTATTATGGCCCTGCGACGAATTGGCGACTTGTCCAGGGTGTAGACCGCCTTCCGCCCGATTGTAGCTGAGATAGGCACCAGCGCCCCCCGTGACCCCAAAAGGGAATAAGTGGTAGAAAATGGATGGATGAATATCATCATCATCATTTTATTATCTTTGTTCATAAATAATATTTGTATTATTGTTATTATGGCCCTTTGATGAGGTGGCGACTTGTCCAGGGTGTAGACCGCCTTCCGCCCGATTGTAGCTGAGATAGGCGCCAGCGCCCCCCGCGACCCCAAAAGGGAATAAGTGGTAGAAAAATGGATGGATGAATATCATCATCATCATTTTATTATCTTTGTTCATAAATAATATTTTTTATTATTGTTATTATGTCCCTGCGATGAGGTGGCGACTTGTCCAGGGTGTAGACCGCCTTCCACCCGATTGTAGCTGAGATAGGCGCCAGCGCCCCCCGCGACCCCAAAAGGGAATAAGTGGTAGAAAATGGATGGATGAATATCATCATCATCATTTTATTATCTTTGTTCATAAATAATATTTTTATTATTGTTATTATGACCCTGCGATAAGGTGGCGACTTGTCCAGGGTGTAGACCGCCTTCCGCCCGATTGTAGCTGAGATAGGCACCAGAGCCCCCCGCGACCCCAAATGGAATAAGCGGTAGAAAATGGATGGATTGTTATTATGATTAATATTACTATTGTTAATAATAATAGAATTACCATTATTATTATGATCATCATCTATCCATCCATCCATTTCCTACCGCTTATTCCCTTTTGGGGTGGCGGGGGGCGCTGGCGGCTATGTCAGCTACAATCGGGCAGAAGGCGGGGTACACCCTGGACAAGTCGCCACCTCATTGCAGGTGATCATCATCTATTCAGATTGTTTTTATTGTTATTGTTTTTATTATTATTGTTATGATTACTTATTATTATTATTGTTGTTGTTATAAAAATGATGTCTTTAGAGACATTTCCAAAATGTTTAATATCGCTGGAAAATGTTGACTTTACCTTTCTCTTCCAAAAAAAAAAAACAAAAACATTCCATCTTATCTTCCGGAAGATGTTTTATTACTAAAGTCAACACTCGAACAAAAACACTTTTTCATATTTTAACTTCACAACAAGTGTAAAAAGAAGCAAAGCTGTGTTGTTTGTTAAAACAAGTATTAACTTTGCTCCCAAAAAAATTAAGAGTTTCGAGATATTTTACTTAAAAATGTACTTCAATCCCTGTATCATATTTTAAGTTTTTTTTTTTTTTACACTTTCATTGAGTTTATGTTTAAAAATGTGTTTTTTTTTTAATAATGTTGTTTGCTGCTGACAAAGAGGAAGAAGATAATCCACACGCTTTACATACTTCCTGTGTGTGCGCATGCGCGTGTAAACTGCTTTTTACCCCCCCTCAACACACACACACACATACACGCCCACGATCCCAACATTACACGCCTGGGTCACGTTTCCGCTCCTCCACGCAGCACGGTGTAGTTCCGCTTGGCGCCGGTGGGAGGCGCTCGGAGCGCGGGAAACTGCTGCTTTTCCCGCCACCGCGCGATCGCGGAGCCCAAAGAGTGGGCAAAAAAAAAAAAAAAAAAATACATATATATATATATATATATATATATATATATATATATATATTTACGACCGTCATTGTGTGTGTGTGTGTGTGTGTGTGTGTGTGTGTGTGTGTGTGTGTGTGTGTGTGTGTGTGTGTGTGTGTGTGTGTGTGTGAGAGAGAGAGGTACATAAAAACAGTAAAAAAATATTTCTTGGCCCTGCGATAAGGTGGCAACTTGTCCAGGGTGTACTCCGCCTTCCGCCCGATTGTAGCTGAGATAGGGGAATACGCGGTAGCAAATGGATGGATATTTCTTGTCTTTTAAAAAAAAAAAAAACAGTCCCGTTGAATTCGAGCTTGTGACGTCACCAAGCGATAAAACACGTGATTATATATATATGTATATGTTTTTTTTAAAGAGCAAGATAAGAAGTTTAAACATGAACAAAAAAAAGAAATGTAAATAAAATACTCATAATGTAGAGAAAGGGGGAGGGGGGAGAGAGAGAGAGAGAGAGTGGGGTCGAGCGAGCGTTGTGCGGACTCTGTCACTTGGTCCTCTTCAGTCCTCCACAGTCCGCCTCAGTCCGCCAGCATCCCCGAGGAAGAAGTGTTCCAAGCCGGACTGGCCCCGCAGGTGCGGCTGAGTAGATCCGGTGAAGCGGTCGGACAAGTCGGAGCGGACCTTTTTTTTTTTATTTAATTTTATTTTTTTTAATTTTAGTTCCCACCACCCGCCCGCCCGTTTAAAGCCCGAACAATCACGGCCACATTCGGACAATGTCCACTCGATCCGCTGCATCCTGCCCGCCGACCATGGATCCTTCGGCGGCGTGACGCACACGCAGCGAGCCGGTGACGGCGGAGAAAAGTGACGTCTCGGGTGGAATATTCTTGTGGATTTCTTCTGTGGACTTTCATCTTCTCGGGATTCTTCTTTGCTTTTTTTTTTGCTTTTTTTTTTTTTCCGACCTTCCAAGTCCGGAGCTTCTTCTCGGACGCCGAGGACGCGCGGAGCCTGTAGCCGGGCTGGAGCGTTCCAAGCCGGGGGACTGCGCGCCCGACAGCCGCTGCAGGTACAAACTTCATCCACTCCTCAACTTCCTTCTAGTCCCCGACCGACTTCAACTTACCTGTTGACCTTTCAACTGCAGCTTGAATTTTCTCACCTCCCGTAAATATCACCTGCCTCCATCCCTGCGGACCGGAACCTTTTCTCATGCGGTTCTGGTCCGCCTCAAAGAACCTTTTGAAACTCCACGTCAGCCGCAGTCAATGTCGGCTTTAGGGTTCTACTGCCTCTGGTAGATGTTCTTGTAGATGTTCTGGTAGAGGTTCTAGTAGATGTTCTGACAGCGGTTCTAGTAGATGTTCTAGTGAATGTTCTGGTAGAGTTCTAGTAGATGTTCTGGTACAGGTTCTAGTAGATGTTCTGATAGTGGTTCTAGTAGATGTTCTGGTAGAGGTTCTAGTAAATGGTCTGGTAGAGGTTCTGGTAGATGTTCTTGTAGATGTTCTGGTAGAGGTTCTAGTAGATGTTCTGACAGCGGTTCTAGTAGATGTTCTAGTGAATGTTCTGGTAGAGTTCAAGTAGATGTTCTAGTAGATGTTCTGGTAGAGGTTCTAGTAGATGTTCTGATAGTGGTTCTAGTAGATGTTCTTGTGGATGTTCTGGTAGAGGTTCTAGTAAATGTTCTGGTAGATGTTCTGGTAGAGGTTCTAGTAGATGTTCTGATAGCGGTTCTAGTAGATGTTTTAGTGGATGTTCTAGTGGATGTTCTACTGGATGTTCTGGTAGAGGTTCTGGTAGAGGTTCTAGTAGATGTTCTGGTAGAGGTTCTGGTAGATGTTCTTGTAGATGTTCTGGTAGAGGTTCTAGTAGATGTTCTGATAGCGGTTCTAGTAGATGTTCTAGTAGAGTTTCTAGTAGATATTCTAGGAGATGTTCTGGTAAAAGTCTTAGTATATGTTCTGGTGGATGTTCTGGTAGAGGTTCTAGTAGATGTTCTGATAGCGGTTCTAGTAGATGTTCTAGTGGATGTTCTAGTAGAGGTTCTAGTAGATATTCTAGGAGATGTTCTGGTAAAAGTCTTAGTATATGTTCTGGTGGATGTTCTCGTAGAGGGTCTAGTATATGTTCTAGTAGATGTTCTGGTGGATGTTCTAGTAGAGTTTCTGATAGATGTTTTAGTAAAGGTTCTAGTAGATGTTCTGGTAAATGTTGTGGTAGAGGTTCTGGTAGTGGTACTAATAGATTTTCTGGTCGATTGTCTAGTATAAGTTTCTGATAGATGTACTGGTAGAGGTTCTAGTAGATAATCTGGTAGATGTTCTGGTTGATGTTCTGGTAGTGGTACTAATCGATTTTCTGGTAGAGATTCTGATAGAGGTTCTAGTAGATGTCCTGGTAAACGTTCCGGTAGAGGTTCTAGTAGATAATCTGGTAGTGGTACTAGTCGATTTTCTCGTAGCTGTTCTATTAGAAGTTCTTATAGCTGTTCTGGTAGAGGTTCTAGTAGATGTTCTGGTAAATGTGCTGGTAAAGGTTCTAGTAGATAAACTGATAGACGTTCTAGTAGATGTTCTGGTAAACATTCTGGTAGAGGTTCTAGTATATAATCTGGTAGATGTTCTGGTAGTGGTACTAGCCGATTTTCTGGTAGATTTTCTAGTAGAAGTGCTTATAGCTGTCCTGGTAGAGGTTCTAGTAGATTTTCTGGTAAATGTGCAGATAAAGGTTTAAGTAATTTTCTGGTAGAGGTTCTAGTAGATGTTCTGGTAGAAGTTCTAGTAGATAATCTGTTAGATGTTCTGGTAGATATTCTAGTAGTGGTACTAGTCGATTTTTTGGTAGATGTTATACTAGAGGTTCCGGTAGAGGTTCTAGTGGATGTTCTAGTAAATGTGCCGGTAAAGGTTCTATTAGATAATCTGGTAGATGTTCCAGTAGATGTTCTGGTAGTGGTAGGAGTAGATTTTCTGGTAGATGTCCTAGTAAATGTTCTGGTAGAGGTTCTTTTAAATGTTCTGGTAGAGGTTCAAGTAGAGTCACTCGCAAAGGTTCTATTAGATGTTCTGGTAGAGGTTCAATCAATCAATGTTTACTTATAGAGCCCTAAATCACTAGAGTAGATGTTCTGGTGCTAGCTGTTCTGGTAGATGTTCGGTTAGTGGTATTGGAACATGTACTGGTAGAGGTTTTAGTAGAAGTTGTAATAGATGTTCTGGTAGAGGTTCTAGTAGATTTTTTGGTATATGTTCTGATACTGGTTTTATTAGAAGTTTTCAGTAAAAGTTCTAGTCGATGTATTGCTCGACATTCTAGTACAGTGTATAGTAGAGTTACTAGCTGTGGTTCTGGTAGATGTTCTAGTAAAGGTTCTGGTCGAGTTTCGAGTAGAGTCACTCGCAAAGGGTCTGATAGAAGTTGTAATAGAAGTTCTGGTTGAAGTTCTAGCAGATGTTCTGGTGGTAGATGTTCGGGTAGTGGTACTAGTAGATTGTCTGGAAGAGGTTTTAGCAGAGGTTCTAATAGATGTTCCGGTAAAGTTTCTAGTAGATGTTCTAGTATAGATTCTAGTAGAGGTTTTAGTAAAAGTTCTAGTCGATGTATTGTTAGACGTTCTAGTAGAGTGTATAGTAGAGTTTCTTGCCGTGGTTCTGGTAGAGGTTGTAGTTAAGGTTCTGGTAGATGTTCGAGTAGAATCACTCACAAAGGTTCTGGTAGAGGTGCTAGTAGATGTGCTGGTAGAGGTTCTACTAAATGTACTGATACAGGTTCTGGTAGATGTTCTGATAGAGGTCCCAGTTCAGGTTCTAGCAAATGTTCTGGTAGTGGTTTTAGTACAGGTCTGGCAGATATTCTGGTAAAGGTTAGAGTAGATGTGCTGGCTGATGTTGTAGTATAGGTTCGCGTAAAGATTTTAGGAAAGTTTCTCGTAGAAAAGTACTTAGTAGTACTTAAGGTTGTAGTAATGGTTCTATTAGAGGTTGTAGTAAAGGGTCTAGTAGAGTTTGTTGTAGAGTCGCTAGCAGAGGTTCTGATAGGTGTTCTAGTAAATGTACTGGTAGAAGTTTTAGTAAATGCACTGGTACGGGTTATAGTAGAGGTTCTAGTACAGATTATAGTAGATGTTCTCGTAGAGATATTAGTACAGGTTCTGTCAGATGTTCTGGTTAAGGTTTTAGTAGATGTACTGGTCAATGTTCTAGTAGAGGTTCTAGTAAAGATTCTAGCAGAGGTGCTGGTAAAGGTTCTAGTATAGGTTCGTGTAGAGGTTGTACTTGAGTTGCTAGCAGAGGTTCTGATAGGGGTTCTAGTAAATGTACTGTTAGAGGTTTTAGTAAATGTACTGGTACGGGTTCTAGTAGAGGTTCTACTACGGATTCGAGTAGATTTTCTCATAGAGATTTTAGTACAGGTTCTGGCAGATATTCTGGTTAAGGTTTTAGTAGATGTACTGGTCGATGTTCTAGTAGAAGTTCTAGTAAAGATTCTAGCAGAGGTGCTGTTAAAGGTTCTAGTATAGTTTCGTGTAGAGGTTGTACTTGAGTCGCTATCAGACATTCTGGTAGGGGTTCTAGTAAATGTACTGGTGCAGGTTCTAGTAAATGTTCTGGTGGAGCTTTTGGTCGACATTCTAGTAGATGTTCTGGTCGACATTCTAGTAAAGTTAATAGTACAGATTCGAATAGAGGTTGAAGTAAAATTTCTAGCAGAGGATCTGGTTGAGGTTCTAGTAAAGGTTATGTTAGATGTTCGAGTAGAGTTACTAGTAGGGGTTCTAGTGGATGTTCTAGTAGAGTTTGTTGTAGAGTCGCTAGCAGAGGTTCTGATAGGTGTTCTAGTAAATGTACTGGTAGAGGTTTTAGTAAATGCACTGGTACGGGTTCTAGTAGAGGTTTTACTACGGATTTGAGTAGATGTTCTCGTAGAAATTTTAGTACAGGTTCTGGCAGATGTTCTGGTTAAGGTTTTAGGAGATGTACTGGTCGATGTTCTAGTAGAGGTTCTAGTAAAGATTTTAGCAGAGGTGCTGATAGAGGTTCTAATATAGGTTCGTGTAGAGGTTGTACTTGAGTCGCTATCAGAGGTTCTGGTAGAGGTTCTAGTAAATGTACAGGTTCTAGTAGATGTTCTGGTGGAGCTTTTGGTCGACATTCTAGTAAATGTTCTGGTCGACATTCTACTAAAGTTAATAGTACAGATTTGAATTGAGGTTGAAGTAAAATTTCTAGGTGAGGTTCTGGTTGAGGTTCTAGTAAAGGTTATGTTAGATGTTCGAGTAGAGTTACTAGTAGGGGTTCTAGTAGGTGTTCTAGTAGAGTTACTAGTAGGGGTTCTAGTAGATGTTCTAGTAGAGGTCCGAGTATAGTTGCTATCAGAGGTTCTGGTAGAGGTTCTAGTAAATGTACAGGTTCTAGTTGATGTTCTGGCGGAGCTTTTGGTCGACATTCTAGTAGATCTTCTGGTCGACATTCTAGTAAAATTAATAGTACGGATTCGAATTGAGGTTGAAGTAAAATTTATAGCAGGGGTTCTGGTTGAGGTTTTAGTAAAGGTTATGTTAAATGTTCAAGTAGACTTACTAGTAGGGGTTCTAGTAGATATTCTAGTAGGGGTTCTAGTAGATGTTCTAGTAGGGGTTCTAGTAGATGTTCTAGTAGAGTTACTAGTATGGGTTCTAGTAGAGTTACTAGTAGGGGTTATAGTAGATGTTCTAGTAGAGTTACTAGTAGGGGTTCTAGTAGATGTGCTAGTAGATGTTCTAGTAGGGTTACTAGTATGGGTTCTAGTAGATGTTCTAGTAGAGTTACTAGTAGGGGTTCTAGTAGATGTTCTAGTAGAGTTACTAGTAGGGGTTCTAGTAGATGTTCTAGTAGAGGTCCGAGTATAGTTGCTAGCAGAGGTTCTGGTAGAGGTTGTTGAAAAGGTTCTGTTAGATGTTCTAGTACAAGTTGTGGTAGAGGTTACAGTAACGGTTGTAGTAAAGGTTCTACTGGAGGTAATAGTAAAGAGTGGAGTACAGGTTCTAGTAGAGGTTCTGGTGGAGGTTCTGGTAGAGGTTCTCTTTGGCCTCTTTGATGCCATCCTGCATGCTCAGGTCCGAACATAGTGAGTCAAAACACTGGTGTGTTTGCACTTTCAGTGTGTGTGTGTGTATGTGTGTATGTGTGTGTGTGTGTGTGTGTGTGTGTGTGTGTGTGTGTGTGTGTGTGTCAGAGCTGGGGAATCCGGTTGCTCCGGTCTCTCCGGTGCCGCGGGGAAGTTGTAAGCGAGTAGTGAGTGTGCCCGCTGCTCGCCACACAAGGTGCGGCAGAGAGAGACTTCAAGGATTCCTTAGAACCTTAGAACCATTCCTGATTGGAGGTGGCTCATACCACTCACAGACCATGTCGATTCACAATGATATCATCCCCATTCAGAATGATACCGGCCCAGAATTCATTACTTTTTAGACCCAAATTCAAGGACTGTAAAACAAAATAAATAGTGATGTTATTATTTCTTCTGAAGAAAAGTACTGCAAATAACAAATATTTATGTGTACTTTTATCACCTAGTATCACTTACCTGTACTTTCAGGCTCACTTATCACCACCTGTATTTCAGCGGTGTGTACACTCACACTAATAGTAGTACACAATAGTACTGTACACAATAATAGTGTACACCATACTAGTAATACACAATAATAGTAGTACACAATAATAGTGTACACCATACTAGTAATACACAATAATAGTTGTACACAATAGTGTACACCATACTAGTAATACACAATAATAGTTGTACACAATAATAATGTACACCATACTAGTAATACACAATAATAGTAGTACACAATAATAGTGTACACCATACTAGTAATACACAATAATAGTAGTACACAATAATAGTGTACACCATACTAGTAATACACAATAATAGTAGTACACAATAATAGTGTACACCATACTAGTAATACACAATAATAGTAGTACACAATAATAATTTTACACAATATTAGTGTACACCATAATAGTACTGAACAATAATAGATTACACCATAATAGTAGTACACAATAATACTGTACACTAAAAAAGTAGTACACAATAATGGTGTACACAATACTTGTTGTACACACAATAAGTAGTAGTCAATAATAGTCTACACTCTACACCATAATAGTTGTACACAATAATAGTCTACAAAATACTAGCAGTACACACAATTAGTAGTACACAATAATAGTCTACACGATAATAGTAGTACACCATAATAGTAGCACGCGATAGTAGTGTATACCATAATAGTTGTACACAATAAGTCTACAAAATACTAGCAGTACACACAATTAGTAGTACACAATAATAGTGTACACAATAAAAGTAGTAGTACACAATAATTGTTGTATACACAATAAGTAGTAGTCAATAATAGTCTACACTCTACACCATAATAGTTGTACACAATAATAGTCTACAAAATACTAGCAGCACACACAATTAGTAGTACACAATAATAGTGTACACAATAATAGAAGTACAAAATAATAGTAGTACACGATAGTAGTGTACACCATAATAGTTGTACACAATAATAGTCTACACAATACTAGCAGTACACACAATTAGTAGTACACAATAATAGTGTACACAAAAATGGTGTACACAATACTTGTTGTACACACAATAAGTAGTAGTCAATAATAGTCTACACTGTACACCATAATAGTTGTACACAATAATAGTCTACAAAATACTAGCAGTACACACAATTAGTAGTACACAATAATAGTGTACACAATAATAGAAGTACAAAATAATAGTAGTACACCATAATAGTAGCACACGATAGTAGTGTACACCATAATAGTTGTACACAATGATAGTCTACACAATACTAGCAGTACACACAATTAGTAGTACACAATAATAGTCTACACAATAATAGTGTACACAATAATAGAAGTACAAAATAATAGTAGTACACGATAGTAGTGTACACCATAATAGTTGTACACAGTAATAGTCTACAAAGTTCTAGCAGTACACACAATTAGTAGAACACAATAATAGTGTACACAATAATAGAAGTACAAAATAATAGTAGTACACAATATTACATTTAAGTTCAGAAAAAATGGTCTTGTTTTCAAAGTGTGATACAAATCAATACAATTGTTAAACTATAATGTTTTGTAAATAAAATGAATTAAGATAGTTTAAGTGTAATATCATGTTATATAATTGAAATATAATTTAGATATTTTTAGTGTATTATAATGTTTTTGCACTTAAAAATAATTAAGATATTTAAAGTGTGATATCATGTTTTGTAACTAAGAAATAATTTGGATATTTTAAGTGTTTACTAATGTTTTGTAACTAAAAATACTTAAGATATTTTAAATGTATGATACTCTTTCGTAACTAAAAATAATTCAGGTATTTTAATTGTATTATAATGATCTGTAAATAAAATAATTAAGATATTTTTAGTTTAGTATAATGTTTTATAACAAATAAATAATTAAGATATTTTCAGTGTATTATAATTTTTTGTAACTAAAGAATGAAGATATTTTAAATGTATTATAATGTTTTGTAACTAATAAGAATTAAAATATTTTAAATGTTTTGTAACTAAAAAGAATACAAGTATTTTAATTGTATTAAAATGTTTTGTACAAAAATAATTAAGATATTTTAATTGTATTAAAATATTTGGTAATTACAAATAATAAAGATATTTTAAGTGTATGACAACGTTTTGTAACTAAAAATAATTAAGATATTTAAAAAAAATTGTAACTTAAAATAATTCAGATAGTTTAAGTGTTTAATAATGTTTTGTAATTAAAAATAATTAAGATATTATAAATGTTTTGTAACTAAAAATAATTTAGATATTTTAAGTGTTTAATAATGATTTGTAGCTACAACTAATTCAGATGTATTAAATGTTTCGTAACTAAAAATATTCCAGATATTTTAAGTGTTTAATAATGTTTAGTAACTAAAAATAATGCCGATATATTATGTGTATTATAATGTTTTGTAACTAAAAATAATTCAGATGATATTAAGTGTATTATAATGTTTTGTAACTAAAAATAATTGAAATATTTAAAAAATTTTTGTAAGTAAAAATAATTCAGATATTTTAAGTGTTTAATAATGTTTTGTAACTAAAAATAATTCATATATATTAAGTGTATTATAATGTTTCTTAACCAAAAACAATTCCGATATATTAAGTGTATTATAATGTTTTGTAACTAAAAAGAATTAGAATATTTTAAATGTTTTGTACCTAAAAATAATTCAAATATTTTAAGTGTTTAACAATGTTTTGATATTAAAAATAAGATAAGATGTATTAATTGTTTTGTAAGTAAAAATAATTCAGATATTTTAAGTGTTTAAAAATGTTTTGTAACTAAAAATAATTAAAATATTTTAAATGTTTTGTAGCTAAAAATAATTCAGATATTTTAAGTGTTTAATAATGTTTTGTAACTATAAAGACTTGAAATATATTAATTGTTTTGCAACTATAGTAAGTGTATTGTAATGTTTTGTAACTAAGAAGAATTAAAATATTTTAAATGTTTTGTAGCTAAAAACAATTCAGATATTTTAAGTGTTTAATGATATTTTTTAACTGAAAATAATTGAAATATTTTAAATTTTGTGTAGCTAAAAATAATTCAGATATATTAAGTGTTTAATAATGTTTTGTAATTAAAAATAATTAAGATATATTAAATGTTTTACAACTAAAAATAATTCTGATATTTTAAGTGTTTAATAATGTTTTGTAATTAAAAATAATTAAGATGTATTAAATGTTTTGTAAGTACAAATAATTCAGCTATCTTAAGTGTTTAATAATGTTTAGTAACTAAAAATAATTACAATATTTTAAATGTTTTGTAGCCAAAAATAATTCAGATATTTTAAATGTTTAATGATGTTTTGTAACTAAAAAGACTTAAAATATATTAAATGTTTTGCAACTAAAAATAATTCAAATATTTAAAGTGTTTAATAATGTTTTGTAATTAAAAATAATTAAGATCTATTCAATGTTTTGTAAGTACAAATAATTCAGATATATTAAGTGTATTATAAATTTTTGTAACCCAAAAAAATTCTGATATTTTAAGTGTTGATTAATGTTTCATAATTAAAAATAATTAAGATATATTAATTGTTTTGTAGCTAAAAATAATTCAGATATTTTAAGTGTTTAATAATGTTTTGTAACTAAAAATAATTAAAATATTTAAAATGTTTTGTAGCTAAAAAATATTCAGATATTTTAAGTGTTTAATAATGTTTTGCAACTAAAAAATAATTCATATATATTAAGTATATTATAATGTTTTTTAACTAAAAATAATTAAAATATTTTAAATGTTTTGTAGCCAAAAATAATTCAGATATTTTAAATGTTTAATGATGTTTTGTAACTAAAAAGACTTAAAATATATTAAATGTTTTGCAACTAAAAATAATTCAAATATTTAAAGTGTTTAATAATGTTTTGTAATTAAAAATAATTAAGATCTATTCAATGTTTTGTAAGTACAAATAATTCAGATATATTAAGTGTATTATAAATTTTTGTAACCCAAAAAAATTCTGATATTTTAAGTGTTGATTAATGTTTCATAATTAAAAATAATTAAGATATATTAATTGTTTTGTAGCTAAAAATAATTCAGATATTTTAAGTGTTTAATAATGTTTTGTAACTAAAAATAATTAAAATATTTAAAATGTTTTGTAGCTAAAAAATATTCAGATATTTTAAGTGTTTAATAATGTTTTGCAACTAAAAATAATTCATATATATTAAGTATATTATAATGTTTTTTAACTAAAAATAATTAAAATATTTTAAATGTTTTGTAGCTAAAAATTATTCCGATATTTTAAGTGTTTAATAATGTTTTGAAATTAAAAATAGATAAGATTAATTAATTGTTTTGTAAGTAAAAATAATTCAGATATTTTAAGTGTTTAATAATGTTTTGTAACTAAAAAGACTTAAAATACATTAAATGTTTTGCAACTAAAAATAATTCAGATATTTTAAGTGTTTAGTAATGTTTTGTAATGAAAAATAATAAAGTTATATTAAATGTTTTGCAACTAAAAATATTTCTGCTATTTTAATTGTTTAATAATGTTTTGTAACTATAAATAATTCAGATATATTAAGTGTACTATAATGTTTTGTAACTGAAAATAATTAAAATAGCTGAAAAGAATGCATATATTTTAAGGGACAAGCAGTAGGAAGTGGATGTGTGAGGTTGTTCCCGCTTAAGCGGTCATGAGCACAGAGTGTAAAAGAGGTCACATGACATGGTCCAGCGCAGGAAAGGTTCTAGAACCATCTAATCCTGTCAACCGGCCTCAGTGCCCGACCTTTGACCCCGTGACCTCCGTGCTCTGCCCGGCAACACCTGTCCGCCTACTTCCTGGCGGGCAGGAAGTACTTTGTGACACGAGTGCACTGTGTACTTCCAGTGCACTTATTAGTCTGAGTACACTTCAGTCATGCATTGATGTTTGGCACCCAGGTGTGCATTAAATACACACACCTGTTGTGTAACGCAATAAGTGTGGGGGATGGGGGGGAGTCAAAGTGGGCGGGGCCTATTATGTATGAGGTCACATTCAACATGGACGCTTTTTAACATAGAAGACGTGATGTCCTGAGGAGGACAGGCGGCCTACTGTGGACCCATGCATCTCAATAGCACGTGTGTGTGTGTGTGTTTGTGTTTGTGTGTGTGTGTGTGTGTGTGTGTGTGTGTGTGTGTGTGTGTGTGTGTGTGTGTGTGTGTGTGTGTTAATGTGGATCAAACAATAGCATGTGAATAGAGTCATTAGAGTAATCCCTTTTGTCATGCAGCTTGGATGGACCACACACACACACACACACACACACACTTACACACAATGCAGTGTGTATAATGTTCATGTTGACCACAAACATCCTGACATGAAAAACATCAAAGCACATTTTTATCGCTGTGTTTTGTGTGTGTGTGTGTGTGTGTGTGTGTGTGTGTGTGTGTGTGTGTGTGTCTGTTGCTGGAGCCGACGAACCTGACCAACTGACATTTCCGGCTCTCTCACACACACACACACACACACACACACACACACACACACACACACACACAGACAGTTTTAACTATTTTACTTTTGTTTTAGTTAGTAAATTTAGCCCCCCCGACACACACACACACTGTTTTAACCTTATTTTCCATCCATCCATTTTCTACCGCTTATTCCCTTTTGGGGTCGCGGGGGTCGCTGGCGCCTATCTCAGCTACAATCGGGCGGAAGGCAGCGTACACCCTGGACAGGTCGCCACCTCATTTAACCTTATTTTGTTTTTATTAAATTATTTTGAATGTATTTGTATTTGTTTTTTATTTATATTTAATAACACAAAATATTTTTTTGAAAATAATATATTGAAAACATTTATATATATATATACAAATAAATAAAAACAATAAAAATATATAAATAGCTAAGTAGTTTATAATCAGAAAAAGGTTGCATTTTCATTTTTATTTAATTTTATATAATTATATTTCATAATAAAACAACTAAATAAAAAAATAATAATCATAGGATGGTTTCCTAAAAAATTTTATTTATTTTTTTATTCTATTTGAAGTTATTTTTTTAAATGTTTAAAATTTTAATGAATATATAAACCATAAAAATAGTCCAATATATTTGAGTAGATCATAATCAGAGGATAGTTAAATTTATTTTATATGATTACATTAAAAAATGAAAAAACTAATGAAAACAAAGGATTATATTTATAGGATAGTTTCATTATAATGTTCATTTATTTTGTATTAATTTTTTAAAATAATTTTTGTACATCTTTTAATTTTTTTAATTATAATTAATATATATATATATGGATATATAAAAACTATAACAATACAATATAGCTGATGGGATTATAATCAGAGGAAGGTTAGATTTCAAATAAAAATGTTTACATTTATTCTATTTTTCATTAAAATATTTATAATTATATATATATATATGTTTTATATTTATATATATGATACAGTTTTGAAGCCCAGTCCTAATTAGAACATTCTTAATGCTAACATCTGACATCTTAGCTTTGTGTTTTTGCTGACGTAGCAAAAGAATGTAACAATGATAATGACAATAATATATACCATTAATAAAAAATAAAAATGTCGGAGGGAATTAAGTCGCCGTGTCGCCGCCGTAAGGTCGTCTAATGCACCACTGTGTGAGGTCGTTACCACGGAGACGCACTCTGAATGTCAATAGCCAACACACACTTAATGGCGGCCACTAGCAGGACCGACGAGCGGCTTTGTCATGCGCACACACACACACAGCAGGACAACATTGTGGTTGTGTGACTCCTTACACATTTAAATTGAACTGTACCACACACACACACACACACACACACACACACTTACACGACAATGTGTCGTATTCTTTTGTGCACCTAGTCGCACTTTTAAAAAGTAGATCAGCGTCTGTCTTGTCATTATAAATGTCAAAACGTGACATTTTACCTAAATCGTATTCCCAGCCCCTTCCTGCTGTGTCACTGCCAAGAACGTCATTCGAATGCAACCATTTCATGTTCCTTGTGGGTAAATATTAGGAAGATACGCTAATTACTCTTTTAAATATGATACATTTGTGTTATATTTGCGCTTAAACAAATAATTATCGTATAATTATCTTTCGTTCATTTGTTTCCGCAAAAAAAAAAACCTTTATCAAATTAAATTCCCATTTCATTAAAAGAGTAATAAAAAGTGTATATTTCAAACCAAATAGCGAACTTTTACATAAGCCACACCCACTCTTTAAAAAAAATATATCCGTATATAAGTGGCAGATATATACTTCTCATTTACACATAATGTTTATTTACATTATAGTTTCCAAACAGTGTCTGTAACAGGGCAGTAAAGCGGCTGATCAAACAAAAAATAAGTCATCGTTATGGACTCACGAGAAGTGCAAGCTAGCTCTCCAATCGGTGACATTTTTGATAAATTTACTGAGGAATTTGTGAAAGTGAAACTGTTATTCACATGTGAATAATGCTGTATAATAGACTGTATTTATGTTATTCACATGTAAATAATGCTGTATAATAGACTGTATTTATGTTATTCACATGTAAATAATGCTGTATAATAGACTGTATTTATGTTATTCACATGTAAATAATGCTGTATAATAGACTGTATTTATGTTATTCACATGTGAATAATGTTGTATAATAGACTGTATTTATGTTATTCACATGTAAATAATGCTGTATAATAGACTGTATTTATGTTATTCACAAGTGAATAATGTTGTATAATAGACTGTATTTATGTTATTTAAATGTGAATAATGCTGTATAATAGACTGTATTTATATTATTCACATGTGCATAATGCTGTATAATAGACTGTATTTGTGTTATTCACATGTGAATAATGCTGTATAATAGACTGTATTTATGTTATTCACATGTACATAATGCTTTGTAATGGACTGTATTTATATTATTCACATGTGAATAATGCTGTATAATAGACTGTATTTATGTTATTCACATGTAAATAATGCTGTATAATAGACTGTATTTATATTATTCACATGTAAATGATGCTTTATAATAGACTGTATTTATGTTATTTACATGTGTATAATGCTGTATAATAGACTGTATTTATGTTATTCACATGTGAATAATGCTGTATGATAGACTGTATTTATGTTATTCACATGTAAATAATGCTGTATAATAGACTGTATTTATGTTATTCACATGTGAATAATGCTGTATAATAGACTGTATTTATGTTATTCACATGTGAATAATGCTGTATGATAGACTGTATTTATGTTATTCACATGTAAATAATGCTGTATAATGGACTGTATTTATGTTATTCACATGTGAATAATGCTGTGTAATGGACTGTATTTATGTTATTCACATGTGAATAATGCTGTATAATAGACTGTATTAATATTATTCACATGTGCATAATGCTGTATAATAGACTGTATTTGTGTTATTCACATGTGAATAATGCTGTATAATAGACTGTATTTATGTTATTCACATGTGAATAATGCTGTATGATAGACTGTATTTATGTTATTCACATGTAAATAATGCTGTATAATAGACTGTATTAATATTATTCACATGTGAATAATGCTGTATAATAGACTGTACAAGTGAAATGTTGCTTTGCAAAGTGACAGCACCAACTAGTGGCCCGGCATGCACACTGCGCTCCTTTTTTATTATTATTAATAATAATAATAATAATAGATTTTATTTGGAAAAAGCACTTTCCATCGAGCAAACAACCTCAACGTGCTACAGTGTATTAAAAAATAAATAAAAATACAAACTACAACGAGCACGCATATATCTAAACAAAGGCTTTTTAAAAAGAAGGATTTTTTAAGCCCTATTTAAAAGCATCCACAGTCTGTGGTGCCCTCAGGTGGTCAGGGATAGTGTTCCACAGACTTGGAGCGGCGGAGCAGAAAGCCCGATATTACACGCGATGGGAAACAAAACAAAACAAGTTCATAAAGTTGTCGGCTCTGAGACGGACTGTGGGAAAGAGGAATGGTCACACACACACACACACACACACACACACACTGAACACACACACGCACGCACGGGGGAACAAATCATCTGGGAGGAGGACGTCACGAGAAGAATGTTCTCTCTTGACATCAACAACAAACTTCTCACGACCTCAAACTTGTCGTCCTCGTCAACAACGTAGCGACGCCAGCTAGCTCGTTGCTAACCCTAGCATTTGTTGTTTTTGACGCCTGAAGTCGATAAAAACACTTATTTTTTCATTGTTCACTTTCAAAGACTCTCTTTGATGGTTTGGAAATGTAACTTTGAGCACTTCAAATCAGGGATGTGACAACAAATAAACAAAAAGGGTGTCCAAAGTGCAGCCCCAGGGCTAATTTACGTTTTTATTGGCCCTCAAAGACTGTTGATAAAATGGATTCAGTACTATCGAGATGTTTTTAGTAATTATGTGCAACTGTAATGATTTTTAAAATCAGATCAGTCACACTTTTCAATTGTGGTCCATGACCATGACTTCTGTTTTGTTTGATCAGCCGTTTTACTGCCTTGTTACAGACACCATCTAGAACCAATGAAGGGATGTAAATAAACATTCTGTGTAAATAACTCATTTCACAACAACTATATATCTGCTATGAGGTGGCGACTTGTCTAGGGTGTACCCCGCCTTCCGCCCGAATGCAGCTTAAATAGGCTAGAGCACCCCCCGCGACCCCAAAATGGACAAGCTGTAGAAAATGGATGGATATATATCTGCCACTTATAGTCCGGCGCGACTTATATATGGAATAATATATTGTTTTCCCCTAAAATGTAGTGGGCGTGGCTTATAGAGTGGTTAAAATGTAGTGGGCGTGGCTTATATAGTGGTTAAAATGTAGTGGGTGTGGCTTAAATAGTGGTTAAAATGTAGCAGGTGTGCCTTATATAGTGGTTTAAATGTAGTGGGCGTGGCTTCTATAGTGGTTAAAATGTAGTGGGTGTGCCTTATATAGTGGGGAAAATGTAGTGGGCGTGGCTTCTATAGTGGGTAAAATGTAGTGGGCGTGGCTTCTATAGTGGGTAAAATGTATGCTTATATAGTGGGTTAAAAATGTAGTGGGTGTGGCTTAAATAGTGGTTAAAATGTAGCAGGTGTGCCTTATATAGTGGTTTAAATGTAGTGGGCGTGGCTTCTATAGTGGTTAAAATGTAGTGGGTGTGCCTTATATAGTGGGGAAAATGTAGTGGGCGTGGCTTCTATAGTGGGTAAAATGTAGTGGGCGTGGCTTTTATAGTGGGTAAAATGTATGCTTATATAGTGGGTTAAAAATGTAGTGGGCATGGCTTATATGGTGGGTAAAAATGGAGTGGGCGTGGCTTATATAGTGTGTAAGATGTAGTGGGCGTGGCTTACATAGTGGGTAAAATGTATGCTTATATAGTGGGTTAAAAATGTAGTGGGTGTGGCTTATATGTGGGTAAAAATGTAGTGGGCGTGGCTTATATGGTGGTTAAAATTTATGCTTGTATAATGGGTTACAAATGTAGTGGGTGTGGCTTATATAGTGCATAAGATGTAGTAGGCGCGGCTTACATAGTGGATAAAATGTATGCTTATGTAGTGGGTTAAAAATGTAGTGGGCGTGGCTTACATAGTGGGTAAAATGTATGCTTATATAGTGGGTTAAAATGTAGTGGGCGTGGCTTACATAGTGGGTAAAATGTATGCTTATATACTGGGTTAAAATGTAGTGGGCGTGGCTTATATAGTGCGTAAGATGTAGTGGGCGTGGCTTACATAGTGGGTAAACTGTATGCTTGTATAGTGGGTTAAAATGCAGTGGGCGTGGCTTATATAGTGCATAAGATGTAGTGGGCGTGGCTTACATAGAGGGTAAAATGTATGCTTATATAGTGGGTTAAAAATGGAGTGGGTTTGGCTTATATAGTGGATAAAATGTATGCTTATATAGTGGGTAAAATGTAGTGGGTGTGGCTTATATAGTGGGTATAATATAGTGGGTGTGGCTTATATAGTGGGTTAAAAATGTAGTGGGTGTGGCTTACATAGTGGGTAAAATGTATGCTTATATAGTGGGTTAAAAATGTAGTGGGCGTGGCTTACATAGTGCGTAAGATGTAGTGGGCGTGGCTTACATAGTGGGTATAATGTATGCTCATATAGTGGGTTAAAAATGTAGTGGGTGTGGCTTATATAGTGGGTAAAATGTAGTGGGTGTGGCTTATATAGTGGGTTAAAAATGGAGTGGGTGTGGCTTACATAGTGGGTAAAATGTATGCTTATGTAGTGGGTAAAATGTTGTGGGCGTAGCTGATTTAGTGGGTAAAATGTAGTGGGCGGGGCTCATATAGTGGGTAAAATTTAGTGGGCGGCGCTTATATAGGTGGTAATATGTAGTGGGCGTGGCTTATATAGTGGGTAAAATGTATGCTTGTATAGTGGGTTGAAAATGTAGTGGGTGTGGCTTATATAGTGGGTAAATTGTAGTGGGCATGGCCTATATAGTGGGTAAAATGTAGTGGGCGTGGCTTATTTAGTTGGTAAACTGTAGTGGGCATGGCTTATATAGTGGGTAAAATATATGCTTATACAGTGGGTTAAAAATGTAGTGGGCGTGGTTTATATAGTGGGTATAATGAATGCTTATATAATGGGTAAAATGTAGTGGGTGTGGCTTGTAAAATGTAGTGGGCATGGCTTATATAATGGGTAAAATGTAGTGGGTGTGGCTTATATAGTGGGTATAATGTAGTGGGCGTGGCTTATGTAGTGGGTAAAATGTTGTGGGTGTGGCCTATATAGTGGGTAACATGTAGTGGGCGTGTCTTATATAGTGGGTAAAATATAGTGATCGGGGCTTATATAGTGGGTATTATGGGGTAGTTTGAGTGGGAGTGTTGTCACAGAAGAAGCCTCAAATTGAACAAGTTAAGTTTTATTGCCGTTGCCACGGTGATGCGTGAAATGCCTCAGGGTCAGAGGTCACTGGCCGGTGGTTGAGCATTTGTCAGCTCTCAGGGAACACACACACACACACACACACACACACACACACACACACACACACACACACACACACACACACACACACACACATTAACAGGTTGAACATTTGCTGTTTGAGTCCTGACTTGAAATAGAACATTAGGACTCCAACAAATGTGTAAAAGTGTGTTGATTGTTCTCACAAAGTCAACTAAGAATTGTACCAAGAATTGATGAAGGTGGACCCCGACTTAAACAAGTTGGAAAACTTATTGGGGTGTTACTATTTAGTGCTCAATTGTACGGAATATGTACCAATAAAAGTATCAATCAATCAATCAATCAAAGCAAACCTGCTGGGCCCCAAAACACAACATCATTTCAACCAATCTAAACTTGTGTTTGTTTTACAACAACATGTAGTAATACGTCAAGTCTTTATCTCGCTACTTCCTGTTCCTGTCTACAGCGCTAAGCCTTCTGGGTAATGTAGTTCAAAACATTTAGTTGAATCGTGACTTCTGGTCATTTGTTTTTTTCGCTATAGAACAATTGTAACCATACATTAACTCTTTATCAAGCTACTTCCTGTTCCTGCCTACAGCGCTAAGCCCTCTGGGTAATGTAGTTAACTAACATTTATGTGCGTGTGTGTGTGTGTGTGTGTGTGTGTGTGTGTGTGTGTGTGTGTGTGTGTGTGTCCAACATGAAGAATGATTATTGATTATGGTTCATGTTTGTATAATTGATGACTATTGAGGCGTGTTCCCCGCTTCCTGTCCAAAAAGCGAACACCAACGATGGTCGGCAGGAAGTGGTCACTTTTCTGCTTGTGCAACAGTTTTTGGTGTCCCCAGGAGACAAACACATATATGTATATATGTACGACAGTTTTTGCTGTCCCCAGGAGACAAACACATATATGTATATATGTGCGACAGTTTTTGCTGTCCCCAGGAGACAAACACATATATGTATATATGTGCGACAGTTTTTGCTGTCCCCAGGAGACAAACACATATATGTATGTATGTGCGACAGTTTTTGCTGTCCCCAGGAGACAAACCCATATATGTATATATGTGCAACAGTTTTTGCTGTCCCCAGGAGACAAACACATATACGTATATATGTGCAACAGTTTTTGCTGTCCCCAGGAGACAAACACATATATGTATATATGTGCAACAGTTGTTGTTGTCCCCAGGATACAAACACATATATGTATATATGTGCGACAGTTTTTGCTGTCCCCAGGAGACAAACACTTAAATGTATATATGTGCAACAGTTTTTGGTGTCCCCAGGAGACAAACACATATATGTATATATGTACGACAGTTTTTGCTGTCCCCAGGAGACAAACACATATATGTATATATGTGCGACAGTTTTTGCTGTCCCCAGGAGACAAACACATATATGTATATATGTGCGACAGTTTTTGCTGTCCCCAGGAGACAAACACATATATGTATGTATGTGCGACAGTTTTTGCTGTCCCCAGGAGACAAACCCATATATGTATATATGTGCAACAGTTTTTGCTGTCCCCAGGAGACAAACACATATACGTATATATGTGCAACAGTTTTTGCTGTCCCCAGGAGACAAACACATATATGTATATATGTGCAACAGTTTTTGCTGTCCCCAGGAGACAAACACATATATGTATATATGTGCAACAGTTTTTGGTGTCCCCAGGAGACAAACACATATATGTATATATGTGCGACAGTTTTTGCTGTCCCCAGGAAACAAACACATTAAAGTATATATGTGCAACAGTTTTTGGTGTCCCCAAGAGAAAAACACATATATGTATATATGTGCACCAGTTTTTGCTGTCCCCAGGAGACAAACACATACATGTATATATGTGCGACAGTTTTTGGTGTCCCCAGGAGACAAACACCTATATGTATATATGTGCAACCGCTTTTGCTGTCCCCAGGAGACAAACACATATATGTATATATGTGCGACAGTTTTTATTGTCCCCAGGAGACAAACACATATATGTATATATGTGCAACAGTTTTTGCTGTCCCCAGGAGACAAACACATATATGTATATATGTGCGACAGTTTTTGCTGTCCCCCGGAGACGAACACATATATGTATATATGTGCAACAGTTTTTGCTGTCCCCAGGATACAAACACATATATGTATATATGTGCGACAGGTTTTGCTGTCCCCAGGAGACAAACACATATATGTATATATGTGCAACAGTTTTTGCTGTCCCCAGGATACAAACATATATGTATATATGTGCGACAGTTTTTGCTGTCCCCAGGATACAAATACGTAAATGTATATACGTGCAACAGTTTTTGGTGTCCCCAAGAGACAAACACATATATGTATGTATGTGCGACAGTTTTTGCTGTCCCCAGGAGACAAACACATATATGTATATATGTGCAACCGCTTTTGCTGTCCCCAGGAGACAAACACCTATATGTATGTATGTGCAACCGCTTTTGCTGTCCCCAGGAGACAAACACATATATGTATATATGTGCACTAGTTTTTGCTGTCCCCAGGATACAAACACATATATGTATATATGTGCGATAGTTTTTGCTGTCCCCAGGATACAAATACGTAAATGTATACATGTGCAACAGTTTTTGGTGTCCCCAGGATACAGACACATATATGTATATATGTGCAACAGTTTTTGCTGACCCCAGGAGACAAACACATATATGTATATATGTGCAACAGTTTTTGGTGTCCCCAGGATACGAACACATATATGTATATATGTGCAACAGTTTTTGCTGTCCCCAGGATACAAACACATATATGTATATATGTGCAACAGTTTTTGCTGTCCCCAGGAGACAAACACATATATGTATTTATGTGCAAACGTTTTTGGTGTCCCCAGGATACAAACACATATATGTATATATGTGCAACAGTTTTTGCTGTCCCCAACACATATATGTACATATGTGCGACAGTTTTTGCTGTCCCCAGGAGACAAACACATATATGTATATATGTGCAACAGTTTTTGGTGTCCCCAAGAGACGAACACATATATGTATATATGTGCAACAGGTTTTGCTGTCCCCAGGAGACAAACACATATGTGTATATATGTGCAACAGTTTTTGCTGTCCCCAACACATATATGTACATATGTGCGGCAGTTTTTGCTGTCCCCAAGAGACAAACACATATATGTATATATGTGCAACAGTTTTTGTTGTCCCCAGGAGACAAACACATATATGTATATATGTGCAACAGTTTTTGCTGTCCCCAGGAGATGGACACATATATGTATACATGTGCAACAGTTTTTGCTGTCCCCAGGATACAAACACATATATGTATATATGTGCGATAGTTTTTGATGTCCCCAGGATACAAATACGTAAATGTATACATGTGCAACAGTTTTTGGTGTCCCCAGAAGACAAACACATATATGTATATATGTGCAACAGTTTTTGCTGCCCCCCGGAGACAAACACATATATGTATATATGTGCGACAGTTTTTGCTGTCCCCAGGAGACAAACACATATATGTGCAACAGTTTTTGCTGTCCCCCGGAGACAAACACATATATGTATATATGTGCAACAGTTTTTGCTGTCCCCAGGATACAAACACATATATGTATATATGTGCAACAGTTTTTGCTGTCCCCAACACATATATGTACATATGTGCAACAGTTTTTTCTGTCTCCAGGAGACAAACACATATATGTATATATGTGCAACAGTTTTTGGTGTCCCCAAGAGACGAACACATATATGTATATATGTGCGGCAGTTTTTGCTGTCCCCAAGAGACAAACACATGTATGTATATATGTGCAACAGTTTTTGCTGTCCCCAGGATACAAACACATATATGTATATATGTGCAACAGTTTTTGGTGTCCCCAAGAGACGAACACATAAATGTATATATGTGCGGCTGTTTTTGCTGTCCCCAAGAGACAAACACATATATGTATATATGTGCAACAGTTTTTGTTGTCCCCAGGAGACAAACACATATATGTGCAACAATTTTTGCTGTCCCCAGGAGACAAACACCTATATGTATATATGTGCAACCGCTTTTGCTGTCCCCAGGAGACAAACACATATATGTATATATGTGCGACAGTTTTTATTGTCCCCAGGAGACAAACACATATATGTATATATGTGCAACAGTTTTTGCTGTCCCCAGGAGACAAACACATATATGTATATATGTGCGACAGTTTTTGCTGTCCCCCGGAGACGAACACATATATGTATATATGTGCAACAGTTTTTGCTGTCCCCAGGATACAAACACATATATGTATATATGTGCGACAGGTTTTGCTGTCCCCAGGAGACAAACACATATATGTATATATGTGCAACAGTTTTTGCTGTCCCCAGGATACAAACATATATGTATATATGTGCGACAGTTTTTGCTGTCCCCAGGATACAAATACGTAAATGTATATACGTGCAACAGATTTTGGTGTCCCCAAGAGACAAACACATATATGTATGTATGTGCGACAGTTTTTGCTGTCCCCAGGAGACAAACACATATATGTATATATGTGCAACCGCTTTTGCTGTCCCCAGGAGACAAACACCTATATGTATGTATGTGCAACCGCTTTTGCTGTCCCCAGGAGACAAACACATATATGTATATATGTGCACTAGTTTTTGCTGTCCCAAGGATACAAACACATATATGTATATATGTGCGATAGTTTTTGCTGTCCCCAGGATACAAATACGTAAATGTATACATGTGCAACAGTTTTTGGTGTCCCCAGGATACAGACACATATATGTATATATGTGCAACAGTTTTTGCTGACCCCAGGAGACAAACACATATATGTATATATGTGCAACAGTTTTTGGTGTCCCCAGGATACGAACACATATATGTATATATGTGCAACAGTTTTTGCTGTCCCCAGGATACAAACACATATATGTATATATGTGCAACAGTTTTTGCTGTCCCCAGGAGACAAACACATATATGTATATATGTGCAAACGTTTTTGGTGTCCCCAGGATACAAACACATATATGTATATATGTGCAACAGTTTTTGCTGTCCCCAACACATATATGTACATATGTGCGACAGTTTTTGCTGTCCCCAGGAGACAAACACATATATGTATATATGTGCAACAGTTTTTGGTGTCCCCAAGAGACGAACACATATATGTATATATGTGCAACAGGTTTTGCTGTCCCCAGGAGACAAACACATATGTGTATATATGTGCAACAGTTTTTGCTGTCCCCAACACATATATGTACATATGTGCGGCAGTTTTTGCTGTCCCCAAGAGACAAACACATATATGTATATATGTGCAACAGTTTTTGTTGTCCCCAGGAGACAAACACATATATGTATATATGTGCAACAGTTTTAGCTGTCCCCAGGAGATGGACACATATATGTATATATGTGCAACAGTTTTTGCTGTCCCCAGGATACAAACACATATATGTATATATGTGCGATAGTTTTTGATGTCCCCAGGATACAAATACGTAAATGTATACATGTGCAACAGTTTTTGGTGTCCCCAGAAGACAAACACATATATGTATATATGTGCAACAGTTTTTGCTGTCCCCCGGAGACAAACACATATATGTATATATGTGCAACAGTTTTTGCTGTCCCCCGGAGACAAACACATATATGTATATATGTGCAACAGTTTTTGCTGTCCCCAGGATACAAACACATATATGTATATATGTGCAACAGTTTTTGCTGTCCCCAACACATATATGTACATATGTGCAACAGTTTTTTCTGTCTCCAGGAGACAAACACATATATGTATATATGTGCAACAGTTTTTGGTGTCCCCAAGAGACGAACACATATATGTATATATGTGCGGCAGTTTTTGCTGTCCCCAAGAGACAAACACATGTATGTATATATGTGCAACAGTTTTTGCTGTCCCCAGGATACAAACACATATATGTATATATGTGCAACAGTTTTTGGTGTCCCCAAGAGACGAACACATATATGTATATATGTGCGGCTGTTTTTGCTGTCCCCAAGAGACAAACACATATATGTATATATGTGCAACAGTTTTTGTTGTCCCCAGGAGACAAACACATATATGTGCAACAATTTTTGCTGTCCCCAGGAGACAAACACATATATGTATATATGTGCGACAGTTTTCGCTGTCCCCAGGATACAAACACATATATGTATATATGTGCAACAGTTTTTGTTGTCCCCAGGAGACGAACACATATATGTAACAGTTTTTGCTGTCCCCAGGAGACAAACACATATATGTGCAACAGTTTTTGCTGTCCCCAGGAAACAAACACATATATATATATATATGTGCAACAGTTTTTAGTGTCCCCAGGATACAACTACGTAAATGTATACATGTGCAACAGTTTTTGGTGTCCCCAGGAGACAACGACATAAATGTGTTCCTGTCAGCATCCATTGCAGGGACGAGCATCTTGTTCGAGTCCCGCTGGTCCGACTAACGTGTCCTCTGCCTCCCGCTCTTGCAGAACGCTGCGGGCGCGTCCCGTCATGGCGGCGCTCGTCCCGCTCTACCTGGCGGCGGTCCTGCTGGCGTCGTGCGGCGCCGCGCCCTCCGACGTCCCGTATCGCATCCCGGAGGAGCAGCCGCCCAACACGCTGGTAGGCAGCCTGGCGGCGGACCGGGGCCTCCCCGACACGGGTCACCTGTACAAGCTGGAGGTGGGCGCGCCCTACCTGAGGGTGGACGGCAAGACGGGCGACATCTACACCACCGAGATCCCCATGGACCGCGAGACGCTGAGGGACTGTCGGAACCTCTTTGAGGGCGACAAGTGCTACCTGGAGTTCGAGGTGTCCATCACGGACATGGTGAAGGGCATGGGCTCGGGGCCCCGCCTCATCGAGGGCCGCATCGAGGTCCTGGACATCAACGACAACACGCCGCAGTTCTCCTCGCCCATCCTCACCTTGTCCATCCCCGAGAACACGCACGTGGGCGCCCTCTTCTCCATCCCCATGGCGACCGACAGGGACTCGGGCGTCAACGGCGTGGCCGAGTACTCGCTGAGCACGGGGCCCGACGCCGACCGCCTCTTCAGCCTGCAGGTGGCGGTGGACACGGACGAGAAGCTGCCCCAGCTGGTGGTCATGGGCAACCTGGACCGCGAGAAGAAGGACTCGTACGACCTCAACATCCGGGTGGTCGACGGCGGGAGGCCGGCCAGGGCGAGCAGCGCCTTGCTGAGGGTGGTGGTCACCGACCAGAACGACAACGCCCCCAAGTTCGAGAGGAGCCACTATGAGGCCGAACTGCCCGAGAACAGTCCTCAGGGACACTCCGTGCTGCAGGTCCGTGCACACACACACACACACGCACACACACACACACACACACACACACACACCATACTTGCCAACCCTCCCAAAATTCAGGCGGAGCTGGAGGCCACGCCCCCTCCAACTCCATGCGGACCTAAGTGTCGAGAGCCTGTTTTATGTCCGCTTTCCCACAATATAAACAGCGTGTCTGCCCAATGACGTTATAACTGTAGAATGATCGAGGGCGAGTTCTTGGTTTCTTTTGTGGGTTTATCGTTAGGCGGTTTCATTAACGTCTTCCCAGCGCGGTAACAACACACAACAACAGCAGTCACGTTTTCGTCTACCGCAAATAAGTTTGTCTGCCGTAAACAGCAATGGTGTGACACTCTTAAACAGGACAATACCGGCGTTTACTGCACATGCATATGGTTAGAAAAATATTGACAGAGAATAGAACAAGGATGGACAATTCAACCCTTAACTCAACAATGAGTAGATGAGTGTTATGTGTAAATAAATGAAGACTGAAATTCAAGTATTTATTTTATTCATACATATATATGTATGAATAAAATATATAACTCTTAACCATGCCCCCCGACCACCCCCCACCTCCCGGAATCGGAGGTCTCAAGGTTGGCAAGTATCACACACACACACACACACACACACACACACACACACACACACACACACACACACACACACACACACAACGTTGTTGGAATGATGACGTCATGATGTCCAAACCAAAACTGCTCCTTTATACGCCAAAAATGCTAAACCCTGAAGTCAAAACCAATCTTAGACTAAGACTAAATCGAACAAATCTATGTCCAAGACTGGGTCCGGCCAATCTAAGTCTAATACTAGATCTGACCGACTAAGACTAAGACTAGATGTGACCAACTAAGACTAAGACTAGATCTGACCAACAAACTGAACAGTCCAGTTACTGTGGACTAAAGAATACGTTGAAGACATTTTTTATCTGAAGTTGATCATAAGAAGTTTCTATCTGAAGTTGGTCGTAAAAAGTTTTTATCTAAAGTTAGTTTTTAGAAGTTTCTATCAGAAGTTGGTCCTAAGAAGTTTCTATTTAAAGTATATCTTAAGAAGATTTTATCTGAAGTTGGTCCTAAGAAGGTTCTATCTGAAGTTGCTCGTAAGTTTTTTATCTGAAGTTGGTCCTAAGAAGTTTCTAACATAAGTTAGTGTTAAGAATATTATATCTGAAGTTGGTCCTAAGAAGTTTCTATCTGAAGTTGGTCTTAATAAGTTTCTTTCTGAAGTTCATCTTAAGAGGTTTCTATCAGAAGTTGGTCCTAAGAAGTTTTTATCCTAAGTTAGTTTTTAGAAGTTTCTATCAGAAGTTGGTCCTAAGAAGTTTCTATTTAAAGTATATCTTAAGAAGATTTTATTTGAAGTTGGTCCTAAGAAGGTTCTATCTGAAGTTGCTCGTAAGTTTTTTATCTGAAGTTGGTCCTAAGAAGTTTCTAACATAAGTTAGTGTTAAGAATATTATATCTGAAGTTGGTCCTAAGAAGTTTCTATCTGAAGTTGGTCTTAATAAGTTTCTTTCTGAAGTTCATCTTAAGAAGTTTCTATCAGAAGTTGGTCCTAAGAAGTTTTTATCCTAAGTTTGTAGTAAGAAGTTTCTATCTGAAGTTGGTCCTAAGAAGTTTTTATCTGAAGTTGGTCCTAAGAAGTTTCTATCTGAAGTTGGTCCTAAGAAGTTTCTATCTGAAGTTGGTCTTAAGAAGTTTCTATCTGAAGTTGGTCTTAAGAAGTTTCTATCTGAAGTTGATCTTAAGAAGTTTTTATCAGAAGGTGGTCCTAAGATGTTATATCTGAAGTTGGTCCTAAGAAATTTCTATCAGAAGTTGTCCCTAAGAAGTTTTTAGAAATTGTTGGTCGTAAGAAGTTTCTATCTGAAGTTGGTCGTAAGAAGTTTCTATCTGAAGTTGGTTTCTATCTGAAGTTGGTCTTAAGAAGTTTCTATAAGAAGTTGGTCTTGAAGTTGGTCCTAAGAAGTTTCTATCTGAAGTTGGTTTCTATCTGAAGTTGGTCTTAAGAAGTTTCTATAAGAAGTTGGTCTTGAAGTTGGTCCTAAGAAGTTTCTAACAGAAATTAGTGTTAAGAATATTATATCTAAAGTTGGTCCTAAGAAGTTTCTATCTGAAGTTTGTCTTAAGAAGATTATATCTGAAGTTGACCTTAAGAAGGTACTATCAGAAGTTGGTCCTAAGAAGTTTCTAACAAAGTCTTAAAAAGATTATATCTGAAGTTGGTCTTAAGAAGTTTCTATCAGAAGCTGGTCCTAAGAATATTATATCTGAAGTTGGTCCTAAGAAGTTTCTATCTGAAGTTGGTCTTAAGAAGTTTTTATCTGAAGTTGATCTTAAGAAGGTACTATCAGAAGTTGGTCCTAAGAAGTTTCTAACAAATTCTTAAAAAGATTATATCTGAAGTTGGTCCTAAGAAGTTTCTAACAAACTCTTAAAAAGATTATATCTGAAGTTGGTCCTAAGAAGTTTCTAACAGAAGTTGGTGTTAAGAATATTATATCTGAAGTTGGTCCTAAGAAGTTTCTATCTGAAGTTAGTTTTAATAAGTTTCTAACAGAAATTAGTGTTAAGAATATTATATCTAAAGTTGGTCCTAAGAAGTTTCTATCTGAAGTTAGTTTTAATAAGTTTCTGTCTGAAGTTTATCTTAAGAAGTTTCTATCAGAAGTTGGTCCTAAGAAGTTTTTATCTGAAGTTGGTCCTAAGAAGTTTCTATCTGAAGTTGGTCCTAAGAAGTTTTTATCTGAAGTTGGTCCTAAGAAGTTTCTATCTGAAGTTGGTCCTAAGAAGTTACTAACATAAATTAGTGTCAAGAATATTATATCTAAAGTTAGTCCTAAGAAGTTTCTATCTGAAGTTAGTTTTAATAAGTTTCTATCTGAAGTTTATCTTAAGAAGTTTCTATCAGAAGTTGGTCCTAAGAAGTTTTTATCCTAAGTTTGTACTAAGAAGTTTCTATCAGAAGTTGGTCCTAAGAAGTTTTTATCACAAGTTGGTCCTAAGAAGTTTCTATCTGAAGTTTATCTTAAGAAATTTCTATCAGAAGTTGATCTTAAGAAGTTTTTATCCTAAGTTTGCACTAAGAAGTTTCTATCTGAAGTTGGTCCTAAGATGTTATATCTGAAGTTGGTCCTAAGATGTTATATCTGAAGTTGGTCTTAAGAAGTTTCTATCAGAAGTTGGTCCTAAGAAGTTTCTATCTGAAGTTTATCTTAAGAAGTTTCTGTCAGAGGTTGGTCTTAATAAGTTTTTATCCTAAGTTTGTACTAAGAAGTTTCTACCTGAAGTTGGTCCTAAGATGTTATATCTGAAGTTGGTCTTAAGAAGTTTCTATCAGAAGTTGGTCTTACGAAGTTTCTACCTGAGGTAGGTCCTAAGATGTTCTATCTAAAGTTTGTCCTCAGAAGTTTCTATGTAATGTTGATCTTAAGAAGTCTCTATCTGAAGGTGGTCCTATGAAGTTTCTGTCCGTAGTTGGTCTTAAGAAATTTATATCTGAAGTTGGTCCTAAGAAGTTTCAATCTGAAGTTGATCTTAAGTTTCTACCTGACATTGGTCCTAAGAGGTTTCTATTCAAACTTGGTCCTAAGAGGTTCCTACCTAAAGTTGGTCCTAAGAAGTTTCTATCTGACATTGGTCCTAAGAGGTTTCTATTCAAACTTGGTCCTAAGAGGTTCCTACCTAAAGTTGGTCCTAAGAAGTTTCTACCTGACATTGGTCCTAAGAGGTTTCTATTCAAACTTGGTCCTAAGAAGTTTCTACCTAAACTTGGTCCTAAGAAGTTTCTACCTAAAGTTGGTCCTAAGAAGTTTCTATCTGGTCCTAAGAAGCCGTCAATGAGTTAAACATTGGGGACAAGGAAAAACCGAAGTTTGATGTTGAACATTCAGGATTGAGTGATCAGTGAGCAGACAGAATATTCTCCAGTTGGCTCTGAGGACAAATTCCACATGAGTCAGCGTCACCTTTGACCTTTGACCTGGGCGGAGCCAACAAGTCCTGCTGAGCAAACAGTCAGCTGACACATTAGCCCCGCCCCCCTCTGCCGTGATTCGCTGACTCTGCCACCAGCGCCTCGCCACTAAGTCCCAGTCGGCCACGCCCCTTTTCCACGCAGATTTTACACTTGCAATCTTGACTCTAATAACACAAACATAATAATGAAGCAAAATCAGTTTTGTTATGAATTATTGATCTATTGAAAGCTTCAATTACTTCACATCAGATATTCTACTTAGATTTTTTTTTTTTATGAGGAATAGAGCATAAAACAAGTAAAAAACAAATATATATGCATATTTATGACATATTTTAACTGTTATTATTATTATTTGTTACATCAAATATTTCAATTTAAACATTTTGAAGGGAAAACGTTATGTATTTTGTTTTGTTTTTTCCCTAAAAAAAGGTGTTTAAAACATTTTTTTAAAAAGTTGATCTTGAGATTTTAGCGTTGAAAATTTTTTTCGGGCGATCCTTTCTGGCAATATTTTACGGAAAAAAATGGTGGGAAAAAAAGAGCAAATGTAAGGAGATAAAGTAGCAAAGTTGACTCTAATAACACAAACATAATAATGAATCAAAATCAATGTTGTTATGAATTATTGATCTATTGAAAGCTCCAATTACTTCACATCAAATATTCTACTTTGACTTTTTTTTTTTATGACAAATACAACATAAAACAAGAAAAAAATAATAATAACATAACACACACATATACATTTTAATTTTTTTTTATGAGTTTTATATCCCTTTCGAATTTTACTGGGATTTTTTTTTACTGCCTTTCTTAATAAAAAAAATTACAATGAATCCAAATCAGTATTGTTATGATTTATTATTGTTATTATTTGTTACATCAAATATTCCAACATTTTAGAGGGAAAATGTTATGTATTTTATGGGGGGTTTTTTCTCTAAAAAAAGTTGTTTTTTTTTTACAAAAAGGGCTTAAACATTTTTAAAAAGACTTCATCGTGAGATTTTAGTGTTGAAATAGTTTTTTTTTTGCGATTCTTTCTCGCAATATTTTACGAAAAAAATGGTGGGAAAAAAAGAGCAAATATAAGGAGATAAAGTAGCAAAGTTGACTCTAATAACACAAACATAATAATGAATCAAAATCAGTGTTGTTATGAATTATTGATCTATTGAAAGCTCCAATTACTTCACATCAAATATTCTATTTAGAATTTTTTTCATGAGGAATAAAGCATAAAACAAGGAAAAAAAATATAACAACCATATTATAATAATCATATAATTATATATATATATATAAAGGTCTTTTTTTAACACTTTTTTGAGCGATGCCCTTTTAGATTTTTTCCGAATTTTACTGTGATTTTTTGTTTAACTGCCATTGTTACTAAAAAAATATAATAAATCCAAATCAGTGTTGTTATGAATTATTTTTGTTATTATTTGTTACACCAAATATTCCAATTCAACCGTTTTATTTTGTGTGTTTTTTTCTCTAAAAAAAGGAGTTTCTTAAACAAAAAGGGCTTAAAATATTTTTAAAAATAGTTCATCTTGAGATTTTAGCGTTGAAAAAAATATTTTTCGATCCTTTCTTGCAATATTTTATGAAAAAAAATGGTGGGGAATTTAGAGCAAATGTAAGGAGATAAAGTAGCAATGTTGACTCTAGTAACACAAACATAATAATGAATCAAAATCAGTTTTGTTATGAATTATTGATCTATTGAAAGCTTCAATTACTTCACATCAAATATTCTACTTTGACTTTTTTTAATGACAAATACAGCATAAAACAAGAAAAAAATATATAATAATAATAATAACATAACACATATATGTATATATATATATATATATATATATATGACATTTAAAAAAAAATTATGAGTTTTATATCCCTTTCGAATTTTACTGGGATTTTTTTTTAAATATATATATATATATATATAAAAAATATAATAAATCCAAACCTGTGTTGTCATGAATTAATATTGTTATTATTTCTTACATCAAATATTCCAATTTAAACATTTTGAAGGGAAAACGTTATGTATTTTGTGTTTTTCTTCCTTAAAAAAAAAGGGGTTTCTTTAGCGAAAAGTGCTTAAAATATAAAAAAAATATATATATATATCAACACATAAATAAATCCTGACACTTAAATGGGGCGGTATAGCTCGACTGGTAGAGTGGCTGTGCCAGCAACCTGAGGGTTGCAGGTTCGATTCCCGCTTCCGCCATCCTAGTCACTGCCGTTGTGCCCTTGGGCAAGACACTTTACCCACCTGCTCCCAGTGCCACCCACACTGCTTTGAATGTAACTTATATATTGGGTTTCACTATGTAAAGTGCTTTGAGTCACTAGAGAAAAGCGCTATATAAATATAATTCACAAAAAAAAAAATAACGTGGATTTTTCAAACATTTTTATGACTGAGACCTTTCCGGGTCCTCTGGACGAAGCTTGAGCTTTATTTTTAAAATGAAAAATATCAAAATAACCCCCGCCTGATTAAAATGGAAAAAAGTTCCACCCCCTCCTTGAATAAGACCTTGGAACATTTTCCTGCCGGCTGTCTTCCGAACACCTACAGAATCTAAAGCAGTGGAATATTCCGGACCGCCGCATGAAAAGAACGAATTCAAAGGCTTTGTCTTCACATTGGTGTGTTCTTAGGAGATAAATATTCACAGTCGGAATGCGAGCGGACTGGTTTCTGTGGCAACCGAGGAAACCGAGGCGCAGCAAAAAAAAGGTGCCATCTCAGGCCGTGGTGAGGTCGGGACCGGTGAGTCCTGCACGGACCGGCACTGAACCAGGAGAGCCAGCTCAGCCACCGGACAAAAGAGAGGAGCAAGCAGTTGGACGGTGGTTAATTGTTAACGTGAAGACAAACAGAGAGTTGGACGCCAGCCAGCGTCGCTCTCTGCTCCGTTCGTTACAGCCTGCTCCGAAGATGTCAATAATTCACCGCCGTTTGGAGACGCTCCTTAAAGTCTTCCTGCAGGAAGGGAAATCAATGGTCCACAGAAACGGCCATTTCAGTTCTACGCTTTCTTCCGCGTTAACTCCCACCGTCGACTCGCCGCCCCTGATCCCGGGCAAGAGGAAGAGAAGGTCGGAGGAACCCGGCAAATCTATTCGGATTCTGTGGAAGGATTCAACCTTTAAAACCCTGACTGGCCTTTAAACGTTAACTTGGAGTCAGACCACCCCACCTCACAGGCTCCCTTGACCCAAGTTTAGCTTTAACTTCACTCAAATGTTACGTTTGAGTGACTGGTTAGTAACACTCAGGTCTGTCACTTGTGCTAACTGGGCAAACTTGGACCTGGTTCGTGAATCAAAAAGTTTGAGTTGTCCGTAGAAACAATGTCAACATGAGTTATTGGTTCTAGCTGTCACAAAGTCCAATGAAAAAAACATAACAAAGGAGTTGTGGATCGACAGTCTCTTCTCTATGAGGCAGAGTAGAGTGGCCAGGCTGAGAGAAAAGACCTCCCCTCTCTAGGTCTAGGTCCACAGCAAATCCCTTCTAGATTCTGTCGAAGGAGTCAACCTTTAAACGTTAACTTTGAGTCAAACCACCACATCACAGGTTCCTTGACCCGATGTCATACTTTTTATGTTACGTTTCAGTGGCTGGTTAGTAACACTCAGGTCTGCCACTTGAGCTAACTGGGCAACTTGGACCTGGTTCGTAAATCCAAAAGTTGGAGTTGTCCGTAGAAACAATGTCAACATGAGTTATTGGTCCTACTTTTCACAAAGTCTAATGAAACTAACATAACAAAGGAGTTGTGGATCGACAGTCTCTTCTCTATGAGGCAGAGTAGAGTGGCCAGGCTGAGAGAAAAGACCTCCCCTCTCTAGGTCTAGGTCCACAGCAAATCCCTTCTAGATTCTGTCGAAGGAGTCAACCTTTAAACGTTAACTTTGAGTCAAACCACCACATCACAGGTTCCTTGACCCAATGTCATACTTTTTATGTTACGTTTCAGTGGCTGGTTAGTAACACTCAGGTCTGCCACTTGAGCTAACTGGGCAACTTGGACCTGGTTCGTAAATCCAAAAGTTGGAGTTGTCCGTAGAAACAATGTCAACATGAGTTATTGGTCCTACTTTTCACAAAGTCTAATGAAACTAACATAACAAAGGAGTTGTGGATCGACAGTCTCTTCTCTATGAGGCAGAGTAGGGTGGCCAGGCTGAGAGAAAAGACCTCCCCTCTCTAGGTCTAGGTCCACAGCAAATCCCTTCTAGATTCTGTCGAAGGAGTCAACCTTTAAACGTTAACTTTGAGTCAAACCACCACATCACAGGTTCCTTGACCCGATGTCATACTTTTTATGTTACGTTTCAGTGGCTGGTTAGTAACACTCAGGTCTGCCACTTGAGCTAACTGGGCAACTTGGACCTGGTTCGTAAATCCAAAAGTTGGAGTTGTCCGTAGAAACAATGTCAACATGAGTTATTGGTTCTACTTTTCACAAAGTCTAATGAAACTAACATAACAAAGGAGTTGTGGATCGACAGTCTCTTCTCTATGAGGCAGAATAGAGTGGCCAGGCTGAGAGAAAAGACCTCCCCTCTCTAGGTCTAGGTCCACAGCAAATCCCTTCTAGATTCTGTCGAAGGAGTCAACCTTTAAACGTTAACTTTGAGTCAAACCACCACATCACAGGTTCCTTGACCCGATGTCATACTTTTTATTTTACGTTTCAGTGGCTGGTTAGTAACACTCAGGTCTGCCACTTGAGCTAACTGGGCAACTTGGACCTGGTTCGTAAATCCAAAAGTTGGAGTTGTCCGTAGAAACAATGTCAACATGAGTTATTGGTCCTACTTTTCACAAAGTCTAATGAAACTAACATAACAAAGGAGTTGTGGATCGACAGTCTCTTCTCTATGAGGCAGAGTAGGGTGGCCAGGCTGAGAGAAAATACCGCTCCTCTCTAGGTTTAGGTCCACAGCAAATCCCTTCTAGATTCTGTCGAATGAGTCAACCTTTAAACGTTAACTTTGAGTCAAACCACCAAATCACAGGCTCCTTGACCCGATGTCATACTTTTTATGTTACGTTTGAGTGGCTGGTTAGTAACACTCAGGTCTGCCACTTGAGCTAACTGGGCAACTTGGACCTGGTTCGTAAATCCAAAAGTTGGAGTTGTCCGTAGAAACAATGTCAACATGAGTTATTGGTCCTACTTTTCACAAAGTCTAATGAAACTAACATAACAAAGGAGTTGTGGATCGACAGTCTCTTCTCTATGAGGCAGAGTAGAGTGGCCAGGCTGAGAGAAAAGACCTCCCCTCTCTAGGTCTAGGTCCACAGCAAATCCCTTCTAGATTCTGTCGAAGGAGTCAACCTTTAAACGTTAACTTTGAGTCAAACCACCACATCACAGGTTCCTTGACCCGATGTCATACTTTTTATGTTACGTTTGAGTGGCTGGTTAGTAACACTCAGGTCTGCCACTTGAGCTAACTGGGCAACTTGGACCTGGTTCGTAAATCAAAAAGTTGGAGTTGTCCGTAGAAACAATGTCAACATGAGTTATTGGTTCTAGCTGTCACAAAGTCCAATGAAACAAACATAACAAAGGAGTTGTGGATCGACAGTCTCTTCTCTATGAGGCAGAGTAGAGTGGCCAGGCTGAGAGAAAAGACCTCCCCTCTCTAGGTCTAGGTCCACAGCAAATCCCTTCTAGATTCTGTCGAAGGAGTCAACCTTTAAACGTTAACTTTGAGTCAAACCACCACATCACAGGTTCCTTGACCCGATGTCATACTTTTTATGTTACGTTTCAGTGGCTGGTTAGTAACACTCAGGTCTGCCACTTGAGCTAACTGGGCAACTTGGACCTGGTTCGTAAATCCAAAAGTTGGAGTTGTCCGTAGAAACAATGTCAACATGAGTTATTGGTCCTACTTTTCACAAAGTCTAATGAAACTAACATAACAAAGGAGTTGTGGATCGACAGTCTCTTCTCTATGAGGCAGAGTAGGGTGGCCAGGCTGAGAGAAAAGACCTCCCCTCTCTAGGTCTAGGTCCACAGCAAATCCCTTCTAGATTCTGTCGAAGGAGTCAACCTTTAAACGTTAACTTTGAGTCAAACCACCACATCACAGGTTCCTTGACCCGATGTCATACTTTTTATGTTACGTTTCAGTGGCTGGTTAGTAACACTCAGGTCTGCCACTTGAGCTAACTGGGCAACTTGGACCTGGTTCGTAAATCCAAAAGTTGGAGTTGTCCGTAGAAACAATGTCAACATGAGTTATTGGTTCTACTTTTCACAAAGTCTAATGAAACTAACATAACAAAGGAGTTGTGGATCGACAGTCTCTTCTCTATGAGGCAGAATAGAGTGGCCAGGCTGAGAGAAAAGACCTCCCCTCTGTAGGTCTAGGTCCACAGCAAATCCCTTCTAGATTCTGTCGAAGGAGTCAACCTTTAAACGTTAACTTTGAGTCAAACCACCACATCACAGGTTCCTTGACCCGATGTCATACTTTTTATGTTACGTTTCAGTGGCTGGTTAGTAACACTCAGGTCTGCCACTTGAGCTAACTGGGCAACTTGGACCTGGTTCGTAAATCCAAAAGTTGGAGTTGTCCGTAGAAACAATGTCAACATGAGTTATTGGTCCTACTTTTCACAAAGTCTAATGAAACTAACATAACAAAGGAGTTGTGGATCGACAGTCTCTTCTCTATGAGGCAGAGTAGGGTGGCCAGGCTGAGAGAAAATACCGCTCCTCTCTAGGTTTAGGTCCACAGCAAATCCCTTCTAGATTCTGTCGAATGAGTCAACCTTTAAACGTTAACTTTGAGTCAAACCACCAAATCACAGGCTCCTTGACCCGATGTCATACTTTTTATGTTACGTTTGAGTGGCTGGTTAGTAACACTCAGGTCTGCCACTTGAGCTAACTGGGCAACTTGGACCTGGTTCGTAAATCCAAAAGTTGGAGTTGTCCGTAGAAACAATGTCAACATGAGTTATTGGTCCTACTTTTCACAAAGTCTAATGAAACTAACATAACAAAGGAGTTGTGGATCGACAGTCTCTTCTCTATGAGGCAGAGTAGAGTGGCCAGGCTGAGAGAAAAGACCTCCCCTCTCTAGGTCTAGGTCCACAGCAAATCCCTTCTAGATTCTGTCGAAGGAGTCAACCTTTAAACGTTAACTTTGAGTCAAACCACCACATCACAGGTTCCTTGACCCGATGTCATACTTTTTATGTTACGTTTGAGTGGCTGGTTAGTAACACTCAGGTCTGCCACTTGAGCTAACTGGGCAACTTGGACCTGGTTCGTAAATCAAAAAGTTGGAGTTGTCCGTAGAAACAATGTCAACATGAGTTATTGGTTCTAGCTGTCACAAAGTCCAATGAAACAAACATAACAAAGGAGTTGTGGATCGACAGTCTCTTCTCTATGAGGCAGAGTAGAGTGGCCAGGCTGAGAGAAAAGACCTCCCCTCTCTAGGTCTAGGTCCACAGCAAATCCCTTCTAGATTCTGTCGAAGGAGTCAACCTTTAAACGTTAACTTTGAGTCAAACCACCACATCACAGGTTCCTTGACCCGATGTCATACTTTTTATGTTACGTTTCAGTGGCTGGTTAGTAACACTCAGGTCTGCCACTTGAGCTAACTGGGCAACTTGGACCTGGTTCGTAAATCCAAAAGTTGGAGTTGTCCGTAGAAACAATGTCAACATGAGTTATTGGTCCTACTTTTCACAAAGTCTAATGAAACTAACATAACAAAGGAGTTGTGGATCGACAGTCTCTTCTCTATGAGGCAGAGTAGAGTGGCCAGGCTGAGAGAAAAGACCTCCCCTCTCTAGGTCTAGGTCCACAGCAAATCCCTTCTAGATTCTGTCGAAGGAGTCAACCTTTAAACGTTAACTTTGAGTCAAACCACCACATCACAGGTTCCTTGACCCGATGTCATACTTTTTATGTTACGTTTCAGTGACTGGTTAGTAACACTCAGGTCTGCCACTTGAGCTAACTGGGCAACTTGGACCTGGTTCGTAAATCCAAAAGTTGGAGTTGTCCGTAGAAACAATGTCAACATGAGTTATTGGTCCTACTTTTCACAAAGTCTAATGAAACTAACATAACAAAGGAGTTGTGGATCGACAGTCTCTTCTCTATGAGGCAGAGTAGGGTGGCCAGGCTGAGAGAAAAGACCTCCCCTCTCTAGGTCTAGGTCCACAGCAAATCCCTTCTAGATTATGTTGAAGGAGTCAACCTCTAAACGTTAACTTTGAGTCAACCCACCACCTCACAGACTCCTTGACCCGATGTTATACTTTTTAGCTTCAACTTCACTCAAATGTTACGTTTGAGTGACTGGTTAGTAACACTCAGGTCTGCCACTTGAGCTAACAGGGCAACTTAGACCTGGTTCGTAAATCAAAAAGTTGGAGTTGTCCGTAGAAACAATGTCAACATGAGTTATTGGTTCTAGCTGTCACAAAGTCCAATGAAATGAACACAACAAAGTAGTTGTGGATCGACAGTCTCATGTCTATGAGGCAGAGTAGGGTGGCCAGGCTGAGAGAAAAGACCTCCCCTCTCTAGGTTTAGGTCCACAGCAAATCTCTAGGTTTAGGTCCACAGCAAATTTCTCCTTCTTTCCAGGCTGGTTTGTTGGCGTTTTTGGACCCATATTGACTAGACGAAACTTAGATGGACAAATGCTAGACCACTGAGAACTGGCAATCGAGTAATGGACTGCGCAAACAGGATCAGAGCGGCACCGCCCTTGGACAAAATGAACAATGTGCTCGTACACGGAGACATGTTTCGCATAGAGAGGCCTATTTGTCGCAGTCTAAAGATTCTTAAACCGAGGTTCCACTTTGTACACATGCTGTATAAACTTTAGGGCAGGGGTCACCAACCCAGTCGTTCTTTGAGACCCTACCAGTAGAAATATTTGAAAAAAAAAATATTAGCGCTATCAGTGACACCTCCACCCAGAGAACGACCAAAAGACCAGCCAACAGGCACACATTTGAACTCCTGAACACACCCGCACGCCTCTGCCTCGCTCTTCAGTCTCAGATCCCGGGGCTCTCGACACCGCGGCCACGCCCCCCTGTTGCAACAATGACCAAATATCCGACTGGGGCAACAAATCGGACATTTTCAATTTTAAACATCCAACAGCAAACCACTCTTCCCTCAACTACTCGCCGGTGACCATCATAGCATACTAGACTCCGTGAACATTGCTCCAAAGTACGGATTTTCTGTGATTACAAAAGTAAACATTGACATGGGCAAAAGCAGAAATGAGATAACAAGGCGGCAGCAAAAGACGGACTTCCTCGTTTATTCCCTCTTTTATCACACAGGAAACACCCGCCAGGTGAACAGCTGATTTTACTACTTCCGGTGCTGACCTAAGACAACCACGTGACTCGCGTCCCATATGTGACCAAAACAAACATACTACAGTACTAAGACTATAGTGGCCAGAAACAGTTAGCTTGTTCAGCAGGGGTGCCCAAACTGCGGCACAGGGGCCCTCAGTGGTCCGTGGGTCGATTGTCATTCGCCCTAGGGGCATTACAAAGAACAACAACAAAACAATTGGGAAAACAGGAAGAAACACAATGAAAAAAAGCTAAAGGGTTGACAAACAATAAAAACCAGCAAACAAATATATAAATAAATAAATGATAAACGGGTTGTACTTGTATAGCGCTTTTCTACCTTCAAGGTACTCAAAGCGCTTTGACACTACTTCCACATTTACCCATTCACACACACATTCACACACTGATGGAGGGAGCTGCCATGCAAGGCGCCAACCAGCACCCATCAGGAGCAAGGGTGAAGTGTCTTGCTCAGGACACAACGGACGTGACGAGGTTGGTTCTAGGTGGGATTTGAACCAGTGACCCTCGGGTTGCGCACGGCCACTCTCCCACTGCGCCACGCCGTCCCTATTTACAGGTAAACATCTAAAATATAGTTGACACAGTTTTTAGCTGAGACCAGGGATCTTGGGCTTGAAAAGGTTGGTGACCACTGCCTTAGGGTATCACTTACCCCAAAGTAGATATGTTGGTGCCCTGTGTGAACGTGCTAGCAACGAGCTAGGCCGCAAACAGGTCATAAACTGTAACATCGGACCAATAAATATGTTCCTGTACCTCTGTATGAGTGGAGCTTGGGGGTTTGCACCACACTTTGGGAGTAGTCAGTCCTTGTAATACTAATCCGTACATTTTCTACTGCTTGTCCTGTTCGGGGTCTAACCCGGCTGACTCTTGACTCGAGACTACTCGCAGAACACACATCCACTCAAAATGACAACTGACTCGCGTTCATGTTTTAAGACTCTGGGACTAGGCTAGACCGTAACTTCTCGGGGCGCAATGAGGCAACTGTCTTCTAGCTTGAACTCTCTAAGACCATTCCGAACAAGCTAATTTTTTTTTTAAACACTCGTTTATTTTAGATGATGCACTAAAACACGAGCAAGTACCAAGAGTGTCCTCATAGAAGTGCTTCGTTTTGTATGTGGAAGCAGTATCAGGACTGGCGCCGATCCGTCCTCAGTTGTCCTAACGAGCCCTGAGGACGGTGAGCTTGTGTGATAATAACAAGAACATTAACATTCACTCATCTGGCCATTAAACGGCAGTGAGCCGCAGCACGCCCGTTAGATGATGTAACGCCAGCACTTTGGACCAACCGGCCTGGAAAATCTTTAGAGTGCTGGTTTAGCGACGGGCAGGAGACTTTGCAAGCCAGATCCAAATGATGCGACAAATGTTGTCATGACCCTTAAAACCTTAAATTACACATTTCACTTTCGATTCCAGGATAATGTGAAAGGTAGAATGTTCATTGAATTAGTTTCGTTGTTCTTTGCAGGTCCGGGCTAACGATGCAGACACTGGCACCAACGGAGAGATAGACTACAGCCTGCATCAGATGTCGGAGGCTGTCCAGAGGCTTCTACGCATCGACCGATCCACAGGAGTCATCTACGTCAAAAACCAGGTGGACCGTGAGGAAGAGAACTTCCTCAAGTTCTTCGTTGTAGCCAAAGATCGCGGGCCCAACTCCAAGAGCTCCAAAGTTCTGGTGACCCTCACCGTCAGGGACCAGAACGACAACGCTCCCACCATAGAGATCCGCGGGATCGGCCTGGTGACGCACCAGGACGGCGTGGCCAACATCTCTGAGGACATGCCGGTGGGCACGCCGGTGGCACTTGTCCAGGTGTCCGACCGTGACGAGGGGGAGAACGCGGTGGTGACTTGTGTGGTTGCGGGTGACGTACCCTTTCAGCTGCAACCTTTAAGCCAGTCGGCAAATGACAAAAGAAGGAAGTACTTCCTGCAAACGACCACCTTGCTGGATTATGAGCGGGTCAAAGACTACAGGATTGAAATAGTCGCAGTCGATTCTGGCAACCCTGCTTTGTCCAGTGCCAACTCCCTAAAAGTCCAGGTAACAGATATGAATGACAACACCCCCAGCTTTTCTCCAGTCTTGATGGAAGTGGATTTCGCAGAAGGGAACCAGCCTGGTGACAAGGTTCTGAATGTAGAGGCGACAGACGCAGACAGCGGCTCCAACGCCGAGCTGGTCTACAGCATCATTGAACGCTCCGCCTCCGGGCTCTTCGAGATCGACGCCAACACCGGAGAAGTTCACGTAAAGAACCTGCTGGACCGGGAAGACATGGAACGTTACGAATTTCGCGTGGCTGCGGCGGACAAGGGCTTTCCGAGCAGAACGGGCACAGCGACAGTAGTGATCAACGTTCTGGACCGCAATGACAATGACCCCAAATTTATGCTCAGCGATTACAGCTTCTCCGTCATTGAGAACATGCCTCCTCTTAATCCTGTCGGTGTGGTCACCGTTTCTGACATGGACAAGGGCGACAACGCACTAGTGAAGCTCTTTGTGGAGCCGGACAATGGCAAGTTTGTGATCCAGAATGGCACCGGAAACATCTTGTCAAGCATCTCCTTTGACCGTGAGAAGGAAAGCACCTACACTTTCCGTCTGAAAGCAGTGGATTCTGGCGATCCCCCACGATCCTCCTATGTGGGTGTGACCATTAATGTCCTGGACGAGAACGACAACGCCCCCTATGTCACCAAACCCGCAAACTCCTCCTACACATACCTGACCCCTGACACCGCCCCAAACACCCGTGTAGAGGTGGTGGAGGCCGAGGACATTGACTCTGGGCCCAATGCTGAGCTGGTCTACACAATCACTGGGGGGAACCCGTATGGACTATTTCATATTTCCCCCACCACAGGCGAGATCACCCTGGCGCAGGCGTTCACCGGGGAGCACAATGGACTACACCGGTTGGTGGTGCAAGTCAAGGACAACGGCAAACCACCCCGCCACACGACCGCACTGGTCCACGTTTTTGTCAATGACACCAAGGCCAACGTGTCGCTCATTGAGGTGCTGGTGGGACATAGCATGTACACCCCCCTGGACAGAGACATTGCTGGAGATCCCAACTACGCCCTCGCCCAGCGCAGCAACATCCTGTACGGAAGCCTGGCGGGAATAGCCGTAGTCATTCTGGTCATCGTGGCTGTAGTGGTCATCCGACACCGACTCCAAAAGGACACAAAGAGTGGCTACCAGGCGGGAAAGAAGGAGAGTAAAGACCTGTACGCCCCTAAGCAGGGACCCAAAAACTCCAAAGGTAAAAAGAGCAAGAAGAACAAAGCTCCCAAACCTGCTAAACCGCTGGAGGAGGACGAGGAGGCCACCCTTCAGAAAAGCCTCAAATTCAACCTCATCAACGACACGGTCAGTGACAGTCCCAGGATACACTTGCCCCTCAACTACCCCCCAGGAAGCCCCGACCTGGGCCGCCATTACCGCTCTAACTCCCCGTTGCCCTCCATCCAGCTGCAGCCACAGTCCCCCTCCGCCTCCAAAAAGCACCAGGCGGTGCAGGACCTCCCCGCCACCAACACCTTCGTGGGAACGGGGGACAACAACTCCACGGGCTCGGACCAATATTCGGATTACAGCTACAAGGCCAACCCTCCCAAATACAGCAACAAACAGGTAGGCGACTACGCTAACACGCCAATGTACCAAAGGGACATCTATTGGACCAACGGGGTGTGGTAGTTTCGCCGGGACTCATTCCGACCATTTTGTCTCCCACTGCACCCACCTCCAAACTGGCTCGCATTCATTTTCATTTCGCTTTGGTTTGCCTCCACCGTGTTTGTTTGTTTTCTTTTTGTTGACATGAAGGATCAAGGATAGACCACACGGAGGCTCTCAGTATTTGGACTCTGAAATTGTTGACTGAAGACAAGAAACCAAAGCAGACATTCTCGGGCATGGGAAAACCTCGTATTGGTCTATCCTTACTTTCTCTTTTATTTTTTGACTCTGTCAAGACGCTTCTTCCTGTCCGTGTCCTTCGCACATGCCGCCCTCGGTCCTGTCAATGACGGGCCGCTCCTGGAAGCTAGACCAGGAAAGACTGAGCGATTTCTCACTTTGATTTGCTTTTGTCCCTTGCTTTGTTATGTCATTCATAATGCAAGAGAGAGTCTTTGTCGTCTTTGAACTCACGGACCAGGCAGGCAGAGTTAGGGTTGGGGGCGGGGGGGTGGTGTGGTTCAGGGTTAGGGGTCAAAAACCAGTCGAGTATGAAGGTGACGCTATGCTGAAATATGACTTTTCATTGGATGGTCTTCACGGGCAGCAGAGCTTAAAACGTTTGCACTGATTCATGGCACATGACGTTGGCCTTCTTTTACCCAGAGTGCCTTGCTCTATTTAATGTCCTTGTGTATGTGTGAGAGAGAGAGAGAGACAGAGAGAGAGAGAGAGAGAGAGAGAGAGAGAGAGAGGTCATCTCTATGGAAGCCCGTTAAAACTAAACATTCACTGTGAAAATATGAATCTAATAAACGTATGGTTGTGTTATTCCGTGTGTGTGTGTGTGTTTTGGCAGTTCTGACTTAATGGGGACATGGCTCTGTTTACACAGTCACCTTTAAGGGACCTCTGACGGTATGGGGACCAAAAAAACAGGTCCCCCAAAGGGGAACCTTTATAAATGATAGTCAGATCCATTCTGAAGATGCCCAAGGGATTTGTAATATATTCAATTTCAACTTATTTGTTTTAAAAGGTCCTCAGTAGTCACGCACAAATTTGTGTGAATTATGCAAAATGATTCAAATTTGGTCCCCAGGAACCATATTAGCTCTTTTTCCCCAGGGTCCCCAGTAAGACTGATCAGCACATTACTCCATAAATCCAGAGATTTAAAGACGTGTATGAGCTAACTGGGCAGTGGACATTTTACCTCGATTTTGTTATGCCTCCACAACCTGTAGAAAGGGTGGTCCCCACAAGTCCTGAACAACTACTTTGTCCCCATTCCAATTGATAACCTGTGTGTGTGTGTGTTTTGGCAGTTCTGACTTAATGGGGACATGGCTCTGTTTACACAGTCACCTTTAGGGGACCTCTGACGATATAGGGACCAAACAAATAGGTCCCCTAAAGGGAAACCTTTTTAAATGATAGTCAGATCCATTCTGACGATGCCTAACCGATTTGTAATATATTTAATATATTTAATTTTAACTTTTTTTTTTTAAAACGGTCCTTAGTCACGCACAAATTTGTGTGAATAATACAAAATGATTTAAATTTGGTCCCCAGGAACCATATAGACTCTTTTTCCCCAGGGTCCCCAGTAAGACTGATCAGCACATTACTTCATCAATCCAGAGATTTAAAGACGTGTATGAGCTAACTGGGCAGTGGACATTTTACCTTATTTTTGTTATGCCTCCACAACCTGTAGAAAGGTTGGTCCCCACAAGTCCTGAACAACAACCAGTGTGTGTGTGTGTGTGTGTGTGTGTGTGTGTGTGTGTGTCCTACCAAAGACACGCACACACAAGCTGACAGCGTGTGGTCGACTTCACGTCCATCTTGTACTCCAGTGTTTTTCCCTACAATCGACCTCATGGTTGAATTTGCATATTTGGCCGTGACACATTTGCATAAAAATAAAAAAAAATACACAACCCACCTTTTTTTTCTTTTTTTTCCCCTCCCGCATAATTTTTGAACGCCGCCGTCTAAAACGTAACGACTGAGCCGCCAAGTCGGCGAGACTGACCGCCCCTGCTTATTCTGTGGCGGACCAGGAGCCATTTTTTTTAACGTTCTTATGTTTTTGTGGCGATGAATGTATGCGAAAACACTGAACTCTTCTTTGCTTCAAATGTTCATCACCATGTTTGTATTTGACACAATTTACTTGTTGTTGTTGTTGTTGTTGTTATTTTTTTTACAGCAGACATGTAAAATAAACGTGCAAAAATGTGACGGTGCCGCTTCACTGACTGGGGGCGGGGTTTGTTGTGGCATTGCATCATCATTTCCATCTTTCACACGGAGATAAAATGTATAACACACACCTCCAGACTTTTATGGGCCGAGTCTCTCTTTCTCTGTTGGGACGATGCTAACACCCGATGCTAACTTCCTGTTGTTCCATGAAACGTTGCCGCTTCATTGCAAGTAGCGAGCTGGCACCAGCAGAAGTAGCTTCGCTAACAGTAGCGGCGGCTATGCTAAACGGTAAATGCGGCTAACTGTAGTACGAGACGCTGTGCTAGCAATACTAGCAGTACTAGCACTGCCAGCAATATTAGCATTATTAGCATTACTAGCAGTATTAGCTCTGCTAGCAGTATTAGCACTACTATTAATAGGAGCAGTATTAGCACTACCAGTGCTGCTAGCAGTATTAGCAATACTAGCAGTATTAGCACTGCCAGCCCTATGAGCAATATTAGCAGTACTAGCAATACAAGCAGTAATACCAATACTAGCAGTATTAGCACTGCCGGCAATACTAGCATTATTAGTGATAGTAGCAATTTTACCACTTCTAGCGGTAAAAGTACTCCCAGCAATACTAGCATTACTGGCATTACTAGTATTAGCACTGCTAGCACCATTAGCACTAATAGCAATAGTAGCAGTATTAGCACTGGCAGCAATATTAGCAGTATTACCACTACTAGCAATACTAGCAGTATTAGCAATACTAGCAGTATTTACACTGCCAGCAATAATAGCAATATTAGCAGCATTAGCTCTGGCAGCAATACTAGCACTATTAGCAGTATTAACAATACTAGCAGTATTAGCACTGGTAGCGGTATAAGCACTACTAGCAACATTAGCAGTATTAGCACTGCTAGCAATATTAGTAATACTAGCAGTATTAGCACTTCCAGCAATACTAGCATTACTAGCAGTACTAGCATTGCTAGCAGTATTAGCACTACTAGCAATAGTAGCAGTATTAGCACTACTAGCAAGATAAGCAATAGAAGCAGTATTAGCACTGCCAGCATTAGTGGCAATATTAGCAGTATTAGCACTGTTAGCATTACTAGCAATATTATCAGTAATAGCAGTATTACCACTACTAGCAATACAAGCAGTATTAGCACTGCTAGCCGTATTAGCACTACTGGCAGTATTAGCACTGCCAGCAATACTAGCCTTTGTAACAGTACTAGCAGTATTAACACTACTAGCATTATTAGCATTACTAACAGTATTAGCACTGCTAGCAATACTAACAGTATTAGCACTGCTAGCATTATTAACAGTACTAAGAGTATTAGCACTACTAACAGTATTACAACTGCTAACAGTATTAGCACTACTAGCAATACTAGCAGTATTAGCACTGCTAGCTGTATTAGCACTACTGGCAGTATTAGCACCGCCAGCAATACTAGCCTTGTAACAGTACTAGCAGTATTAGCACTACTAGCATTATTAGCATTACTAACAGTATTAGCACTGCTAGCAATACTAGCAGTATTAGCACTGCTAGCATTATTAACAGTACTAGCAGTATTAGCACTACTAACAGTATTACAACTGCTAACAGTATTAGCACTACTAGCAATACTAGCAGTATTAGCACTGCTAGCCGTATTAGCACTACTGGCAGTACTAGCACTGCCAGCAATACTAGCCTTGTAACAGTACTAGCAGTATTAGCACTACTAGCATTATTAGCATTACTAACAGTATTAGCACTGCTAGCAATATTAGCAGTATTAGCACTGCCAGCAATGCTAGCATTATTAACAGTACTAGCAGTATTAGCACTACTAACAGTATTAGAACTGCTAACAGAATTAGCACTACTAGCAATACTAGCAGTATTAGCACTGCTAGCCGTATTAGCACTACTGGCAGTATTAGCACTGCCAGCAATACTAGCATTTGTAACAGTACTAGCAGTATTAGCACTACTGGCAGTATTAGCACTGCCAGCAATACTAGCCTTTGTAACAGTACTAGCAGTATTAGCACTACTAGCATTATTAGCATTACTAACAGTATTAGCACTGCTAGCAATACTAACAGTATTAGCACTGCTAGCATTATTAACAGTACTAAGAGTATTAGCACTACTAACAGTATTACAACTGCTAACAGTATTAGCACTACTAGCAATACTAGCAGTATTAGCACTGCTAGCTGTATTAGCACTACTGGCAGTATTAGCACCGCCAGCAATACTAGCCTTGTAACAGTACTAGCAGTATTAGCACTACTAGCATTATTAGCATTACTAACAGTATTAGCACTGCTAGCAATACTAGCAGTATTAGCACTGCTAGCATTATTAACAGTACTAGCAGTATTAGCACTACTAACAGTATTACAACTGCTAACAGTATTAGCACTACTAGCAATACTAGCAGTATTAGCACTGCTAGCCGTATTAGCACTACTGGCAGTACTAGCACTGCCAGCAATACTAGCCTTGTAACAGTACTAGCAGTATTAGCACTACTAGCATTATTAGCATTACTAACAGTATTAGCACTGCTAGCAATATTAGCAGTATTAGCACTGCCAGCAATGCTAGCATTATTAACAGTACTAGCAGTATTAGCACTACTAACAGTATTAGAACTGCTAACAGTATTAGCACTACTAGCAATACTAGCAGTATTAGCACTGCTAGCCGTATTAGCACTACTGGCAGTATTAGCACTGCCAGCAATACTAGCATTTGTAACAGTACTAGCAGTATTAGCACTACTGGCAGTATTAGCACTGCCAGCAATACTAGCTTTTGTAAGAGTACTAGCATTATTAGCATTACTAACAGTATTAGCACTGCTAGCAATATTAGCAGTATTAGCACTGCCAGCAATGCTAGCATTATTAACAGTACTAGCAGTATTAGCACTACTAACAGTATTAGAACTGCTAACAGTATTAGCACTACTAGCAATACTAGCAGTATTAGCACTGCTAGCCGTATTAGCACTACTGGCAGTATTAGCACTGCCAGCAATACTAGCATTTGTAACAGTACTAGCAGTATTAGCACTACTGGCAGTATTAGCACTGCCAGCAATACTAGCCTTTGTAAGAGTACTAGCATTATTAGCATTACTAACAGTATTAGCACTGCTAGCAATATTAGCAGTATTAGCACTGCCAGCAATGCTAGCATTAATAACAGTACTAGCAGTATTAGCACTACTAACAGTATTAGAACTGCTAACAGTATTAGCACTAATAGCAATACTAACAGTATTAGCACTGCCAGCAATGCTAGCATTATTAACAGTACTAGCAGCATTAGCACTACTAGCAGTATTAGAACTGCTAACAGTATTAGCACTACTAGCAATACTAGCAGTAAGAGCATTATTAGCATTACTAGCAGTATTAGCACTGCCAGCAATACTAGCATTTGTAACAGTACTAGCAGAATTAGCACTACTAGCATTACTAACAGTATTAGCACTGCTAGCAATACTAGCAGTATTAGCACTGTCAGCAATGCTAGCATTATTAACAGTACCAGCAGTATCAGAACTGCTAACAGCATTAGCACTACTAGCAATACTAGCAGTATTAGCATTATTAGCACTGCTAGCAGTATTAGCACTGCTAGCAATAGTAGCAGTGTTAGCACTATTAGTAATGCTAGCAGTATTAGCACTGCCAGCAATATTAGCATTAGTAGCAGTAGTAGCAGAATTAGCACTACTAGCAGTATTTGCAACGCTCGCAATACTAGTACTACGAGCAGTGCTAGCAGTATTAGCTACGCTAGCAATACTAGCAGTAGTCTACTCAGGGGTGTGGACTCGAGTCACGTGACTTGGACTCGAGTCATGAATTTGATGACTTTAGACTTCGACTTGACAAAATGTAAAAAGACTTGCAGCTCGACTTAGACTTTAACATTAGGGCTGGGCGTATCAATACCAAGTACCGATAGTATCGATACTTGGTGAGTATCGGTATCGTATCGATACTAGCGTAATGGTATCGATACTTCACCAAATTAAGCGAATCACTCCGATTTAAAAACAAATGTGAGCGCTCCTCACCACTCCACCCTCCTCCCAACGAGATTTAAAAACACTCTAAAAATTCATCTTCAACCCAAAATAAAATAAAATAAATACAATTAACATGACGTTTGGTGTGTTTGCGCGCACACATCAGTACATTCCGCGTTCCCAGTGCGACTTAATGTCTCGGTTGTAAACTGTAAAGTATTTTATTGCACTAAAATAACGATAAGAATTTCTCAGTTCTTTTGTTTTGTGTTTATTTTTACAACTGTTTTTATAACTAGTGTTTTATTTTTTACTTCAGTTTTTGTGTAGTTGTTTGCACCTTATTTGCATTACTTTATTGCTATTGATATTACTTTTGTAATCAATATTTTATTTTTGGACTTCAATCGTTGTCCTGTGTTGTATTATTATCATAATCAATTAATAAAGGCAAAAGTACATATTTGTTTTTCAAAAGTATCGATACCCCGAAGTTCCCCCCCATCAAATGACGACACTTCCGGTATCGGTATCGGCGATACTGGCCGGTATCGGATCGGATTGGTATCGATACCTTAATTTGCGATATGACTTGGACTTGAGCGTTTTTACTTGACATGACTTGCAACTTTCCCCAAAACCCAACAATTAATAAGTTATTGAGGAGCGCTCCGTATCTTTTATTGTGTACGCTTGTGTCAGCGCATGCGCGCTACCTGTCAGTCCAGCAGCCAATCAAATTACATCCACCTTATTTTCGTCACACAGCATTCAGCCAATCAAATTGCAGGAAAACCAACGAAGAAGAGCTCTCATACAACACGGCAATGAGGAAAAATGATGCTAAAAATAGTTTCATTCGGTTATTAAAACTACGACTTGGTCAACAACAAAAAAATGTTTCGTTCGGGTATTAAAACTACGACTTGGTCCACAAAAAACGAATTCCCGTATGCAAAACATGCGGTTCGTTCGAAGATTACAGACGGAAACGCGACAACTTCCGACTTCGTTCGACATTTCAAGTCGCACCAAGAAGGGTAAGTTTTGAATGTAAGTTAACATTTATTGGCTGAGTAATGAAACTTTTATTTGATGTTTAGTTAAATGAATGAGGCTGTAAACTCACTGCTAACGTTATAAACATAAACATCCTATAAGTGGACGCGCAGACGAGACGCAGGGCGGCCATCTTGGAGTGGTGATCAGTGCAATCCATTTGACTGTCAGAACATTTCCTTCATTTTACCTCACTGAATAACACTCATTTTCACCCCCTTTTTTTTTGTCATACGTGTAAATATGATAAAGGACACATGTTTTGGCGTGTTCATAGTTTGCTTAACAGTAATAGAATATGCTTGTATTCCAGGGGTCGGGAACCTTTTTGGCTGAGAGAGCCAAGAAGCCAAATATTTTAAAATGTGTTTCCGTTAGAGCCATAGGATATTTTTTTTAACACACACACACACACACATGCGTGCACACACACACACACACGCACACACGCACATTAGCACGCACACACACATTAGCACGCACACACACACATTAGCACACACACACACGCACACACACACATACATACACACACTCACACAAGCACACACACACGTATACACACACACGTACACACACACACAGGTACACGCACACTCACACACACACATTAGCACACACACACTCACATGCATACACACACTCACACAAGCACGCACAAACGTACACACACACACACACGCACACTCACACGCACACACACACATTAGCACACATTAGCACGCACACACACGTTAGCTCACACACACACACACGCACACTCACACACACACGCGCCCACACACAGAC